>NW_027507686.1:9719627-10184627 GCF_037356315.1 Lithobates pipiens | reverse complement strand
GGATTTTGGGTATATTTTCACACGCATGGACATTAACCACTTAGCGGTCACCCCCATGTACATTTACTGCGGCAGGGTGGCTGCTCTGTGCCGATCATGTACCTCAGTGGTCATCAACCCTGTCTTCAGGGCCCACTAACAGGCCAGGTTTGCAAGATAACTGAAATACATTACAGGCGATATCATTTGCTGCTCAGTGATTGCAGTATTCTAGTCTGCATCTCCCCCAAGGTAATACATAAAACCTGGCCTTTTAGGTGGGTCAGAGGCGTGAGAAGTTTAAGGCAGGGTCACAGGCACTCAGTCACACAAAGTTGGGGGTGGTAAAACCCTGCGGTTGAGTTATGGTTTTACTGCCCTCAATCCGTACCCTCTTTAGTTGCCGAGGCAGCAGCCAAAAAAGGTGTACAGGAGCAGGAATTAAACCCTCTGTTGCTTTGGATGGGTGCTACCACCTGCCAATCATGCCTCATTCAAATAAATGGGGCCACTCTGCAAATGAACCACACCTGCATACTTCTGTGGGGTCCAAGGGGGTAAAACAGGTGGTGAGACAGCAACACAATGCTGCCTGCTTTAACTCCTTGCTTGCTGTAATGAGTGGCCTCATTCACTTGAATGGTTTATGCTTGGCAGGTGCTAAACCCACCAACCATGACAGGCTGTATAACTCTTGCTGCGGCGTGTGTGTACACCCCTGGCCACTGCAGCTAAAAAAGGAGGGTGCAATTGAGGCAGGGGTGATAAAACACATCTTAACTGTGCAAGCACAACCGGTCACATGTAAATACGGAAGTGCTGTGTATCGCCTCTCCTCACTTGACACTGACAGAGTGTGTGGAGAGAAGTGCCGATCAGTGGCATCTCCTTGCAGGGGAGACCTGGGCAGGTAATCAGGACACTGATCATCAGTGCCCCGATTACAGGAAAGCCCCATCAGTGCCACCAATCAGTGCAGCCTTTCAGTGCTGCCCATCAGTGCCCACCACTGCCACCTCACCAGCACACATCAGTGAAGGAGAAAAATTACTTATTTACAAAAATTTACTGACAGAAACGAAAACATTTAAATAAAAACAAAAACCCCAGCAGTGATTAAATGCCACCAAAAGCTCAACTTGTGTGAAGAAAAAAAACAAAAAAAAAAAAAAACAACTTTGAGTAGTGTAGCATGACCGCGCAATTGTCATTCAAAGTGTGACAGTGCTGAAAAATTGCCTGGGCAGGAAGGGGGTGAAAGTGCCCGGTATTGAGGTGATTAAGGACGGTAAATTACCGCAGACTTTCACTGCTAAAATACCACTTGATATCATAAAACAGTACATGTGGAATTTTAGTAGTGCTTTTTAGTAAATGCCAAAAAAAACATTTTTGAAAAACCTTGTGCGACATCTTACTGCTTATGCAGATAAAGTAAAAAAAATAAAAATATAATAAATATAATAATAACTATAAAAAATTATATATATATATATATATATATATATATATATATATATATATATATATATATATATATATATATATATATATATATATATATATAAAAATTTCTTTCAATTTGTTAATTTTCCAAAAAAATTATGACAAATAAATTATAACTTCAAAAAATTCACCATGCCTCTTACTAAATACCTTGGACTGTCTACTTTCAAGAAAAGGGATAATTTGAAGGAAGGGTATTGGTACTGTCCTTTCATTTTGGTGCCTCAAGAAATTTAGACTAAGTAAATCAGGATTGATCAATTTTCAGATCTATACCATAGTTTGTGGTATAACTTTCCTACACACTAAATAATATACACCGATTTGGGTTAATTTCATCAAAGAAATGTACCAGAATACAATGTGGCCTAAATTTATAAAAAAAACAAAAACAAAAAAAAAACAAAAAAGTTATTTGCAAAATGTTATAACAAAGAAAAACCTTTTTTTTTTGTATTTAAAAAAGAAAAAAGCCCAGTGGTGATTAAATACCATCAAAAGAAAGCTCTATTTGTGTGAAAAGTTTTTTTCTGAACCCTGAACGTCATATCCCTGTGAATGCATGAAGCTCAAACCCCCCCCCCCCCCCAAAAAAAACAAAAAAAATAAAAAAAAAAAAACAAAAAACCCTTCTGCCTTTAAAACCACTTTAATGGTTTATTTTTTTTGTGTGCATATCGTCACCAGTCAGTGTCCTTGATCACCACCACAGCATATGACGACGCAGAACTGCACTGGTGACAGTATATGAAAAAAAATATATATATTATTGCTTCCCCCTCCCCCGGAAAATTGTGACTAAATTTTAAAACCCCCGCCATGCCTACTTGCTAAATAACTTGGACTGTGCTTTCCAAAAAGGGGTCATTTGGGGGATATTTTTTACTGTCTTAGCATTTTCGGGCCTCAAGAAATTAGATTGACAGTCAGTACATCAGGTGTGATCAATTTTCAAATATATATCTCACAGTTTGTAGGCACCATACATTTCACACAAACCAATCAATTTACACTTTATTTTATTTTTACCCAAGACATGTAGCAGAATACATTTGGATGTGTTATATAAACAGAAAGTTGTTTTTTATTTTTTTTTTAGATTATATACAAACAAAGCAAAACAAAAAACACAAAAACAAAAATCCAGTGGTGATCAAATACCACCAAAGAAAGTTCTATTTATTTTGATAGTAATGTCATTTGGGTACAGCGTTGTATGACTGCGTAATTGCCAGTTAAATTAGTACAGTGCCGAATAGCAAAAAAATGACCTGGTCATGAAGGGGGCAAAAGAGCTCAAGAGTATGTTTTGCATGGGAGAATGATCTAGATTCAGTGGTCTCCAAACCATCAAGATTACACAGGCATCGATTAAAGTCACACATGTGTGAAGGGGCCTTGAAGTCCCTAATTTACCTCCCTCTCCTTTATGGGCTCCCAGGAAGGCTTTTGCATGATAAGAGGGCTTGTCTCTAAGAGCAGAAGTAAACCCCATACATTCGAAAAAGGATACAAAATAAATAAATAAAACAAATAAATCCTCGTTGAATAATTGACATCTAGGAGGTTAACTTCAAACCGTTCTGATTAAACCTCCCTCCCTGCGGTCAATGACGGCGCCCCATGCCCTGGTGCTGCCTCCTCGTTGCTATCATTAAGCATGCGCAGCCCTTTAAATGTCCCCTTTTTTAAATCTCATTAGAAGACTGAAAATGCAAACATTTTAGGACATCATAAAGCATGGCGGCGGTTTAATGGCACAGGATATTATGTGTCAGTTCCATAATATACAAATGTACTTTTTTTTTTTTGGAGGTGGGGGGTTATTAGAGGACAGTTTCATCATCACTCAATCCCTGCAGCCCTTGAAGCTGTTCCAGCGGCAGCAATATACCAAAATTACCTCCCCATGACTTGCTGCTTTCCATCGAAGTCTTCCATGTTTCTCCATTAAAAAATAAAATAAAATCCGGGACATATCCGAATTTCATCTCGACTCCATAACCTGGTTACAGGTCGACGTTTCCTTTGGCTTTAAATTTTTTGGCCGACCTCTCGCTGGCTCTCATCTGAAGCTTGCTCCCGTAGATGTAGGTGATAAATCCGTCAATTTCCACACTGAAGACGCAGTTCAACTTTGGAACAACTGTCGGAGGGGGAGAGAAAAGGGAAAAAGTCGGAATAGGTGTGTAAATTACAGGGAAGGGGACCCGAGTCAAACTGTCTTTGGAGAGATTGACTCGGTCGTTCTGTGAAACGTCTCGGTTATGGTTGTACTCCGAGTAACATTATGATGGCCTCCTGCTTTAGCGGTTTATAACGCTGAATTATGACATGCGGATGTCAGTGATGGGGGTTTGCTGAAAATCTATCAGGAATGAAGCTGGACTGATGGCGAATTAAAGAGCCAGTCCAACCAAAAACCAGATATATTAAAAAAAAATTATATATATATATATATATATATATATATATATATATATATATATATATATATATATATATTTATTTATTATATTCAGCAACATGGATTATGAGTTATGTGCATTTACTACTTTTATGCATTGAAGTCTGCAGAGCATTGCCCCATCGGTGCATCGCAGGTGCAATGCACAGGCTCTGTTAACTCCTTTGCACCCAGCCCCAGCTTCCCTTTAAAGAGGAAGTAAACCCTGATGAGTTTACTTCCTCTCATTCCCTGCAAAGGCAAAGCATAATGGACTACTATGCATCACATAGTAGTCCATTATGTGTCACTTACCCAACACAGGAGCCAGCGAAGTCACCGCTGTCCCCTGTAGTCCGGCGCATCCGTCTTCTCAGTGGGTCTCGCTGCTCCGCCGCTGTCATTCGGCGAAGCCGCGATGACGTCACTCCCGTGCTCGTTGACGGTGCCGCGCTCAGTGTGCCTGCGCGCCGCTGTCTACGGCGCATGCGCCGCAGACAGCGGTGCCTGTCTTTCTGCAAATATCTCCTAAACCGTGTAGGTTTGGGAGATATTTCTTGGACCTACAGGTAAGCCTTAATCTAGGCTTACCTGTAGGTCAAAGTGTGTTGTAAGGGTTTACAACCACTTTAATAGGGTCTGTACGCTCAGAGATGTTGGTGATCATGTGACCACTGTGTCCTGCTGGCTACCGATTGTTAGTAGGAACCGAACCCTGTCTTCAACAGCTCAATCTCTGTGCTGGGAGCATGCAGCGACCATGATCCCCGCACAGAAACATGAGCCACCCAGTGACGCATAAGTGCAGTTTGTAGATTTTAAACGTGATTGTAAAGGATCACAATTTATTTCAAAAAATAAAAAATAAAATGTATGTCTTACTTTCCTGCTCTGTGTAATTGTTTTGCACACAGCAGCCATGATCCTCCTCACCTTGGGTCCCCTGGCAGCACTCCTGGCTCCACCCCCCTCCTCCACTGAATGGCCCCTTAGCAAGCTGCTTGCTATGGGGGCACTCATGCGTGCTTGCTCCAGAGCCCACTCTATGTGTCCATTGACATACAGAGCATGGCTTGATCCCGCCCCCTGCTCACTGGCTGTGATTGACAGCAGCCGGAGCCATTGGCTCTGACCCAATGAAAGGGGAGAGATCCTCTGATCTTGTACATAGGGCTGGAATGTGATCAGGGTCAGGCAAGTGTAAGGAGGTGTGGGGGGGGGTCTCCAAACTTTCTAAACAAAGGACCAGTTTAAGGTTCCTCAGACTTTAGGGGGGCTGGAGTGTGGCCAGAAAGTGTAGAAAATGCCTCTGCGTCAGAAGACATAAGCAATGTCTTAGTGGTCAGTAGGAATAAACAAAATTACATAGCACCCCATCTTTGGTATTAGGAGAAATAGTGCCCCATCATTGGCGTCAGTGGCAGGAATTGTACCCCATCATTGGCAGGAATTGTACCCCATCATTGGCGTCAGTGGCAGGAATTGTACCCCATCATTGGGGTCAGTGGAAGGAATTGTACCCCATCATTGGGGTCAGTGGAAGGAATTGTACCCCATCATTGGGGTCAGTGGAAGGAATTGTACCCCATCATTGGTGTCAGTGGCAGGAATTGTACCCCATCATTGGTGTCAGTGGCAGGAATTGTACCCCATCATTGGTGTCAGTGGCAGGAATTGTACCCCATCATTGGTGTCAGTGGAAGGAATTGTACCCCATCATTGGTGTCAGTGGAAGGAATTGTACCCCATCATTGGTGTCAGTGGAAGCCAAAAGCCTGTGTACTCTGTTATCCCCCCCCTTCTACTCTTTAGCCCTGAATCCTGTTAAAATCCATGCTTTTACTACTCCATCCGTCTAGTCCCAGGAAGATGGAACTTATTTCATATTTGGACTAAAAGGTCTCCTGACCTGTATATTAATATTTGAAACATAGATAGTCTTTCTTGAAAGACCAATGAGACCTCGAGTCATTCAAAATGGGAGTATTTGCACCACTTATTATGGTATCTACCTTCCTAGAGGATCTTCTGCGACCTCCCTAATAACTACAGGTTGATGTGGGCTCCCACTTTATTACATATTATTTTTCCTTGTAATGTCTAATACCAGACTTTTCCTATTTTCTGCTTGTACCTGTGACAAAGTAAAATACTCATAGAAAAAAAAAAAATAAATAAATAAAAATGTGTAAACCCGACCATCACATCTATATGAGCTTCTTGTAAATCCTATTAAAAAACCACCGCCATTAATATGGAGTTGGCCCCACTTTTTCACTCTTCTGGGAAGGCTCTCAACATGATTTTGAAGTAAGTATTTTGTACCCATTCAGTCAAAAGAACATCTGTGAGGTCAGGTACAGATGTTGGATGAGAAGACTTGGCCCACAATTGGCATTCCATTTCCTCCCAAAGGTGTTCAGTAGGGCTGAGGTCAGGGATCTGTGCAGGACACTTACAGTTCCTCCACAACAAAGTCATCAAACCAGGTCTTTATGGAGCTGGCTTTGTACAAAAGGGCCTGTCGTGCTGGAACATAAAAAAAAAAAAAAAAAAAAAAAAAGGACCTTCACCAAACTGTTAATGCACAATTGCCCAAAATGTCTCTGCATGCTGTACCAATAGCAGTACCCTTCACTGGAAACATTGATTAGCAGGATGTCCACATAGGCAGGTGTGATGGTCAGGTGTCCACACTTACCTTCAGGCCTTATAATGCACACAGAACAATGAAGGCCAAAATTAATGTCAAGGCCCTGGCTGTCTACTCAGCTTCACTCCCATCTGGCCACAGCTAAGGGAATAAAAGACGTGGCAAATCCCTACTCTTGGCCTTCACACACACACACACACACACACACACACACACACACACACACACACACACACACACACACACACACACACACCTCACCTTTCAGTTTATCTTCTTTCGTGATTATTTTGAACACATGTTTCGTCTCCTGTAAAATGATGCCTGTGAGGCCGACATAGGTCGGGCACTTTGATTTGTATACTGGAAAAAGAAACAAAAAAAAGTCTAAGATGATGCTACAAAGAACTTCCACAAAATGTTAAATATTCTGTTAACTATTATACCATAATTATCAAGGAACAGTTCACGCGGACTGATATTTTAGTGTTTGGTGGATGCTCAAGAGTAAAAATGGAAATCTACCCATAACATATTCATGTAGAATGCATGTTCCCTGCTAAAGATATTATTTTTATCAATTATGCCACCAGAATTAGGGCTCTGGGCTTCAGCAAAATGGCAGCCTTCAGGAAGAAGAAACTGGAACAATGCTGGAGGCAATTTACAGCACAAATTGCCTCCGGCATTGTTCCGGTTTCTTCTTGCTGGAGGCTGCCCTTTTGCTGAAGCCCAGAGCCCCTGAGCAGCAGTAAATCCTTAGGCGGAACTCTCCAAATTCAGATGAAAAATAGAGAGCAACTGAGCATGTGCAGAACAGGGGGAGACAGTGTATTATTGGATTCAAACAGTATAGGAACTTATTTTTAATGTTTTACATAGCTATACCTGCAAAAGGGGCCAGCCTGAAGGGATTTAGCAGGACTGAAAATGGAGTTCCAGCCCCCCCAACCAAAAAAAAAATACTGTAGCTGCTGACTTTTAATGTTAGGACATTTACTTGTCCAGGGACCCCACAGACAAATTTTCAATCGCTCTTGGGTGCTGCCACCACCATTCCTTGTAAGGGAAACCAGCAGTGAATGGGCCAGCAGCTGGAAAAGGAGGAAGGGGGCGGAGGCATCTGCACCCCCTCTACCCCGAAAGGTGCCAAATGTGGCAGCAAACAAACGGAGCGTCCCTTTAAATTTTCTGACTAATCTTACACATTAAAGTCCAGGTTTCCTGTCACTCTGTTTGGGCCAAGCTGGCCAAAATGAACTATTTCCATAACAAAGTTTTTCGGCCACTGTAAGCACTGCATAATATTCTAGTAGCATTAGCTACATACAGTATACAGTGATGTGTTCTGGAAGATCAGGTGACTTCCTGTCTGCTGCTGGAACAAAAATGGAGTTTGGCTGGGTGCTTCTTAGACAATTAGAGGAGGCCTTTTTTAAATCAATCAATACAAGGCTTTCTGTAATTGGATGATGTGGAGAGACAGGCAGATGAAATCATAATCCACAATCCATCTGAGCCAATCAGAGGAGAGCTTGTGTTTACTGATTAAAAAAAAAAAAAAAAAATACAAGACTTCCTCTGAATGGCCGAGAAGTATTCAGCCAAACTCGATTTTGTGCCGGCAGCCCTCTGCTGCAGAACACAGCGCTCCATGCCGCACTGCTGCAGAACACAGCGCTCCATGCCGCACTGCTGCAGAACACAGCGCTCCATGCCGCACTGCTGCAGAACACAGCGCTCCATGCCGCACTGCTGCAGAACACAACGCTCCATGCCGCACTGCTGCAGAACACAACGCTCCATGCCGCACTGCTGCAGAACACAACGCTCCATGCCGCACTGCTGCAGAACACAACGCTCCATGCCGCACTGCTGCAGAACACAACGCTCCATGCCGCACTGCTGCAGAACACAACGCTCCATGCCGCACTGCTGCAGAACACAACGCTCCATGCCGCACTGCTGCAGAACACAACGCTCCATGCCGCACTGCTGCAGAACACAACGCTCCAAACCGCACTGCTGCAGAACACAACGCTCCATACCGCACTGCTGCAGAACACAACGCTCCATACCGCACTGCTGCAGAACACAACGCTCCATACCGCACTGCTGCAGAACACAGCGCTCCATACCGCACTGCTGCAGAACACAACGCTCCATACCGCACTGCTGCAGAACACAACGCTCCATACCGCTCTGCTGCAGAACACAACGCTCCATACCGCTCTGCTGCAGAACACAACGCTCCATACCGCTCTGCTGCAGAACACAACGCTCCATACCGCTCTGCTGCAGAACACAACGCTCCATACCGCTCTGCTGCAGAACACAACGCTCCATACCGCTCTGCTGCAGAACACAACGCTCCATACCGTACTGCTGCAGAACACAGCGCTCCATACCGTACTGCTGCAGAACACAGCGCTCCATACCGTACTGCACAGCGCCGCATACTGCATGTAGCTGATGCTACTATAAAACAGCAATCACAGCAGCCGAATCACTTAGTAATGGAAATAGTCGTTTGAGCCAACTTAGCCCAAACAAACTTAAAAAGGAGGCAGGAAAAATGGACTTTGGCTTTAAAGTGGTTACAAAGTCTCAATGTTATTTATCTTCATGCATTCTATGCATAAAGATAAAAACAAAACAAACAAAAAAAAAAAAAAAACCACCTTCTGTGTGCAGCGGGGCCCCCCCCACCCCACATACTTACCTGAGCCCCGTCTCTTTCCAACAATGGTCACAAGAGCAGTGGCTTTCTTGGGTCTCCTCCTCTCTATTGGCTGAGCGACGCATGTCAGCAGTGACATGTCCACTGACACCCGCCACTATCCGATCTGGTCCATCAAATCCAGATGGATGTTCTATTTTCCATCCGCCTGGCGGATTGGATGGAATCTGACAAAAACAGAGAGGCGGAGCAGTTTTCATCTGATCTCCCATAGAGGAGAGCGGGGCTCTGACAGATCCGGCTCAGCACAGCGAGTGGAGACTGACCCATCATCTGCCCTGCTCAGCGGAAATCAATGGATCGGTCCCCACTGAGCAAGCAGAGTCCGTCAAAATGGACATGCCCTGTGTGAAAGGGGCCTTAGGGAGGATTATAACCCCTGTCAGATTAATTTTTTTCTTATTCTCGGACCAATGCTGCATCCACCTAGGAAAGTATAATTATGGTAAACTCCCCCCCCCCAAAGCCATACTTCTCTTTTAAGGGAATCCCTTGGGGCCCACCAGAACTCTATTGCTTTTCTTTTTTTTACTTTCACTATCGATAATGGTAAACAGGACAACTAGAGAGGGTGAATCTCCCAAACAGGGGCACAGACAGCAATAAAAACAGACATGAGCGCTAATCCTTCTACACGCCATCCAAAACTTAAAAAAAAAAAAAAAGATTTGTCTTTAGTTATCCTTTAAGCTGTTATGTTGGATCTCTCATTATAAATCACACAGATTATGGTGAGAAGGAACTAAATAAATTAGAAAGTCTTCCAACTAGGGCGTAACACAATATGGTCCCACACTGGGCATTTAGCCCCGGGGCATGGGGCTGCAGCATTAAGCTTCAGGCAAAGGGCACATGTGTCCCGTCCAGTCCTACTCTATGAGAGGCTGACAGCTGCTGCGGCTGGAGTGGGTAACTAGAATTATTTTTGTTTAGGGCAGTGCACGCCAGGAATGTAAGGAAGCCTGAGATTTAGGGCATTCGCCCCTTAGCGCTTGCTGCCCTAAATGTTTGTAATGCTTGATGCACCCTATCATAGTTTAACAGGAAGCCAGCAAAAGGACTGAACAGATCACCTGTGCCCTCGGCCAGCACCTAAATTCTAGAGGCCCATGCAGAAGGGCAAAAGGCCCAGTGTGTATGGATCCTTAATATGTTATGCAGGGAGCTGGCATATATCTCAAAATTAAGATGATTTCTTCTTATCTCAGTACAGTCGATGGAGCTATGCAAATCATTGCTTAAATAACCCAACAGTCAAATCCACAAGCAGAGGTATTTGTGGGCTTTGTGATGGAATGAGACGTGAATAGCTTCTGTTCTATGAAAGACTTTTGCTGTATTATAACAAACAGCTCAGCCTTAACTCCTGTAACTAGGAAGGTGGCTAACATATAAATTAGATCATCTACTAAAGCCCCACACAGGGGCAGAATGTTGGGAGACAATTGCTGGTACACAAAGTACCAGCTGACATTCTGCCTGTGTGTATATGTCAGTCTGTCTGACTGAAGCCGGCTGTTCGACTGGCTTCTGTTGGACGTGCATGCTGGAAAACCAACAGCCGTCCGACTCCCGATCAGCGATGTCAGCCAATGGCAGAGAGAGCTGATCGAAGTATTCTGGGAGGGGGGCCGTCGTCCTGTCAGAACAGAACTGTAGTGTGTAACCGGCTTTAGTGAGAAGATTTGCGTTACCGTACTTTGTACACATCTGTAATCATTGATAATGCCAGAACACTATACATACCCATAACCAGCGCTCCATGCATATCCGCCTTCAGTAGCTTATTCTGGATCATCTGCGGTTGCCTACACAAGAATGATTTATAAATCGTAAGCTAGGATCACAATACTAACACAGTAAACACAAAGAATGGAAGCACAGAGAAGGGAAGGAATTAAATGCTAGCGGTCATATTTCCAGGACTGGCGAGTAGACTAAGGCCCCTTTCACACAGATTGACTGGTCGGGTCCACCTTTCAGGCAGACCCAAGTGAACCACCCATTGCCCTCTATGGACTGGCAGATGTCAATGGACATGAGTCCATTGACATCCGCCCAAAAAAAAAAAAAAAAAAAAACGATCCCATCTGCTAAAAAAAAATAAAAAACTTATCTGCAAGTGTGAAAGGGACCCAAGACCATAGAAGATGGTTTGCATGAGTGTGTACAAATGTACCTACATTCACCATCCCCACCCACTTCATATCATTGCTCTTCTCTACAATTAGACACTTAGTTTTTTCCTAATATTTTCTTTTCTTTTTTTAGTAATGATATCTGCCAGCTCTTGTGGGATTTTTGCGTGTGAAAGAATGACATCACAGTGGCTTACAGCCTTTTGGAATACAGACATCATGCATTCCAGGAGGCCTTAGGGTGCAGTGTAAATGCTGATGCGTGTCATCAGGGGGCCAGCTGTCTGTTCCTGGTTCTTACAGCTGCCCCCCCAATGATGTGCCATGGCGTCAACTGCACAAACCTGGGGACAGCCACCCTACTAATGACATAACTAAAAAATGCTGCAGTGTAGGACCAGGTGTAAGCTGGAGGTGGTAGAGGATTGCAACAAGACAGTTCTCAATTTACTGGATGTGAGAGTATGTATTTTGAGGATAACCCAGTAAACCAGGTAAGGGGGCAGATGTAGGAGCAGAGGAGTGAGGTTCCTTTGTAAGCTCAGGTTCACAATATGAATCGCCTATGAATTGCACTGCATTTCTGTGCAATTCACATGTGATTCAGCGCGGTGCACCACATTGCACCAAAGCAGTGCATTCATCAAATTTAGAAACATACTGCGTTTAAAATGACTATGCGATTCACTGCAGGCAAATGCCCTGCATTTGCAACCTGCACTTAGGGTGTTGTGAAAATTGCACTGACACCCACTGCAGATGGCAGGGGCAGTGCGGTTTGAACGCAGTGCAGGAAATGCGCATGGATCGAGGGTTTCCTGCACTGCGTTCTAATGTGAACAGGGGCTAAGGCCCCTTTCACACTTGTGCGACTTGTCCTGTAACTGCAAAGTCGCATGACAAGTCGTACCCCATGATTTCCAATGAGTAACATTCATATCTGTGTTTGACTTCAAGTCACAGCGACTTCAAAGTAGTCCCTGCACTACTTTGGTCTGACTTTGATGTGACATGAGGTCCATAGATCTCAAGATTACACAGGCATTGCTTCAAGTCGCATCAAATTCACAGCAAAAAATAAAAAAATTGTGGCAAAATTGTGCTACTTTCAAGTTGCACAAGTGTGAAAGGGGCCTAAGAGGGACCAAGACTGTAGAAGTTGTGCTGAAGAAAAAATAAATAAAAAAAAAAAAAAAAAAAGAGCTGACAGTCACCAGTATTAGCTGTGGTCTAATTGCAGCCGATCTTTTCACCTGTGCTTTATTCTGCCTTGTGTTCATGTAAGGGAGGCCGCCATCTTGGTAGAGACAGAGCTTTGCTTCCTCATGTTAGAGCCTCCAGCTAAGAGAACAGTGAGCAGCACAGTAGTGACATCACCAAATCTATTAAGACCAGAAATCAGAAGCAACAGTGTCTTAGATCTCATACTGCAGATATACAGCTATGAGGCTACTCGCGCTCGGTCCAATACCTTCTGTGCAAGTTAGAAAACCATAAAGATACTCACGCATCCGGCCTCAACCCATTACACAAGTCTCGGATATACTGTTTCCAAAGATCATGAAGAGGAAGAAACGTGTCGTATCTGAAAATGAGGACAACAGCAGAAATAGTGACAGACATTCAGACTAGAAACACAGACCATAAGCACAGTGAAATTGTGGTGAAGTTGCATGCATTTTCGGCGCAATTATTAAATGAAAAAAAAAAAAAAAAGCTGCATCGGTCACAGCCTGAGTAGAAAGGCCTGTCCTATGTCAGAATGCGGCATAGTAGGACCTTTGCTTTCTGTGTGGAAGCAGTGTTCTCTCTGCCAAGTATAAAACCATTAAAGTGCTGCGTTGGTCACTGTGTTACTTCACAAAACACAACTAGAAACAAAAAATGTATACAAAACCAAAAACATAAAAAAAAAATATATATATTTTTCTGCAATGGTCACTGCACTTCCTGCCGAGTCAGAGGTACAGCATTCAGCAAGGCTCATGTGCCCTGTTGATTGAAGAGCCGTAACTCTGACTCTGTAGGGTGCAGGCTAGACCTCTGCAGAGAGACCACTGCTTTCGCATAGAGCACAAAGATCCTTCTCTGTAGCATGCTGGCAGGGAACAGGCTCATCTTGCCCGACTGAGGCTGCTTTCTAAAAAAGGAGAAGAAAAAAAGAACTGCAAAACTTTGCACACTTTTTGATTTGATGCACCTGGAATGTATTTAGCTGATTTAACCTCTTGACAACCACAGAACGCAAAACAGGGTGGGCTTTAACGGCCATACGCATGCACCCATGTTTCTGTGCTGACTGTGTACTCCCAGCACAGTGAATAGGATATCAAAGACAGCTCTCAGACTCTAGATTAGAGCAAGAGCTGGTGGGGCTGGCTCCTGATCATGTGACCCCTGAGACAGTAAACCACAGTGGTCATGTGATCGGCTAGTTCTTCTTGCCTCCCGTGCTTAAAAAAACAAAAACAAAACCCTGCAAGACAAAAAGGCATAATGAGCTAGTATACTTCGCATGCTAGCTCATTATAAAATACTTACTGCAGCGGCGCCGCACACCTCTGAGGCGGCTGACATCTTCCCCCAGTGTCTCTTCCAGGTTCACGGGCTCTGCCGTTGTGAGTGGCTGGAGCCACGATGATGATGAGCGCCGGTCACGGAACACTGCTCTGAAGAAAGGGCATGCGCCAATGATGTAATCCGTGGGGTATAAAGCAACTATCTCCTAAACGGTGCAAATTTAGGAGATATTTACAGTACATACAGGTAAGCCTCATTATAGGCTTACCTATAGGTACAAACAAACCAGGGGAGTTTACTTCC
Organism: Lithobates pipiens; assembly: GCF_037356315.1. Lineage (NCBI taxonomy): Eukaryota > Metazoa > Chordata > Amphibia > Anura > Ranidae > Lithobates > Lithobates pipiens. The sequence goes on along the minus strand of NW_027507686.1, from coordinate 10,170,342 downwards.
TCTTTAAAGACCCTGTTAAAGGGACGCTGGGCCTGGGTGTGAAGTGCTTAAACAATGTTCAATTTATCTGTAAATTAAAAAAAATGGTTATGCCCCAGCGAAGAAGTATAGTGAACATGGCACAGTGGAAGAACATATGTAAGCAAATGATAGAGGGCGCCACCATTTAAGTGTAAGCCGTTACCATAAAATCAAGATAGAAAGTCATGCACTCACTGGATAATTATATCTTTCCTCTAGATTTGACAAAGGGGCGGGGCCTCAAATGAATAACCACGACCCTTTGTACACAGCGACATCACCCCCAAGATGAGCTGAAGATATCCAGAAGCCGCCAGCTCCAAGAATCATAGCGATTCCTCTTCTCCCTCCAGCCGCTTGCCTGCCAATCTCGGTTGTTCCATAGAGGCCTTCATTTACACGGATGACATGCTCATCTCATTCATTATCTAGCGAGGACATTACTTTATCTTAAAGCGGGAATGCACTGCGGGAAAAAAATATTAAAAGCCAGCAGCTACAAATACTGCAGCTGCTGACTTTTAATAAATGGACACTCACCTGTCCCGGGGTCCAGCGATGCCGGCAGCCGAGGCCGATCGATCGCTCGGCTCTCGGCTGCTGCCGCCACCATTCTAAGTGAGGGAATCAGGAAGTGAAGCGAAGCGGCTTCACTTACCGGTTCCCTACTGCGCATGCGCGAGTCGCGCAGCGCAATAGGAATTGTCCGCGCTGTCTCTGGGACCCGTGTGTGTCCCAGCAGACAGCGCGCAGGGACAGGAAGAGGCATAGACTCCCGTGGGAGTCTATGCCCGGAAGTGGGTGTAAATACCTGTCTTTGACAGGTATCTGCACCCCCTCCCCCCTGAAAGGTGCCAATTGTGACACCGGAGGGGGGGGAGGGTTCCGAACAGCGGAAGTTCCACTTTAGGGTGGAACCCCGCTTTAACTTCATGGTAATAAACAGCTTACACTTAGATGGTGGTGCCCTCTCTAGTTTGCTTACATATTTGCATCATGTTTACTCAGGACTTAGTCCAGGGGAGCAGCAACCATCACTTATAGTGGCCGTTTTACAATTCCCCATTTTTTCCTTTAGCCTTCTCTCCCTCTAGTCAAGAACATTTCCAGGGGAAGAACTTCATAAGCTCCCTCTAGTACCCGTCACGGTGCTCAGGAATAGAGAGGGCAGCAGTCTCACCTCTGCTGATCAGATTTGATGTCGAACAGCCTCATCTCCCGGCGCTTCTTGGCGGTCAGCGCTTTGGACTTGTTGCATTTCCGCTTCTTCTTCTTGTGGACGTGGTCCAGGACGACGGCCTTCCTGTGCAGATACTCCTCCACCAGCACCTTCCTCATCTTTGGCATACAACGCTTTAGAAAGGCATTGACGAATGCATCTGCTTTCTTTGAAGACTGAAGCTAGAAACAAAGCAAAAAAAAAAAAAAAAAAGTCTTCAAAAGTCTACAAACCAACCATGGTAAAAAACCTTAAAGCGGGAGTTACACCCCTTTTTTAGTTTTTATAAAGAGTCAGCAGCTACAAAAAGCATAGCTGCGGACTTCTAATAAACCGACACTTACCAGCCCCATGGTCCAGCGATGTGGCTGTCCAGAGGCTAGCTCCTCTTTCCCTCCCCCCCCCCCCCTCTGTGCCATCATGGTAACTGTGGGCACCAGGCCACGACAGCTTACAGCTTCACGGCCGAGCGTGCACTGCGCTCTCCTATTGGCCAGCCGATCTTCTTGGAGTTGTGTCCCAGAAGATTGCTGACAGGGAGAGGCTGCCTAGGGCAAGAGGAGGAGTCGCCTAGGTGGCCAAAGATAGGAAGTGGGACAGGAAGTCCCGCGAAAAAGGGTACACACTGCCCCCCCCCCCCCCCCAAAAAAAACAAAAAACGACATGCCAAATGTGGCATGTCAGGGGGCGAGGAGTGCTTAAAGTGGAAGTTCCACTTTTGGGTGAAACTTCGCTTTAAGTCTTTAGAACCACTTTAACCACTTAACGACAGAGCCTCTTTTTGAGATATTTGTTGTCGTCTACAAGTTAAAATCTTTTTTGTTGCTAGAAAATTGCTTAGAACCCTCCATATGTATGTATGTATGTATGTATGTATGTATGTACATACTAGAGAATAAAATGGCAGGCGTTGCAATTACTTTCTGTCATACCGTATTTGCGCAGTGGTCTGGCAAGCGCAACTTTTTGTAAAAAATAAAAAATAGTAAATCTAGCTTTTTTTTTTTATTTTTATTTTTTTTATATATTGTGAAAGATAATGTTACGTTGAGTAAATTGATACCAAACGTGTCACACTTCAAAACTGCGACCGCTCATGGAATGGCGACATACTTTGACCCTTAAAAATCCCCATAGGCGACATTTAAACATTTCTACAGGTTACCAGTTTTGAGTTACAAAGGAGGGCTAGTGCTAGAGTTAATGCTCTCACGCCAATGATCACAGCAAATACCTCACATGTGTGGTTTCAACACAGTTTTCATATGCGGGCGTAACTTACGTATGCGTTCGCTTCTGCATGCAAGCTCGGTGGGATGGGGCACTTTAAAATTTTAAATTGTTTTCTTATTTTACACAAAATATTTTTTTGTGGTGACTTTTATTCCTATTACAAGGAATGTAAACATCCCTTGTAATAGTAAAAAAAAAAAAAAAAAAAAAAAAAAAAAAAAAAAAAGAAGAAGTAGGGTCGCAGCAAATGGAAATTTTGGTGCCGAAACCGAAAATGAAGGATGTGCGCCTGGCACTCGCGATCGGTCCCGAGTAGGAACGTGGATCTGTGTGTGTAAACACACAAATGCATGTTACGTCAGGGGAGAGGAGACAGATCGTGTGTTCCTAGTATATAGGAACACCGGTCCGTCTCCTCCCCCAGTCAGTCCTATCCCTCCCCAGTTAGAACACACATTTAACCCCTTGAGCGCCCCCTATTGTCAACCCCTTCTCTGCCAGTGACATTTATACAGTAATCAGTCACTGTATAAATGTCAATGGTTTAAAAAAATAAAAATAAAAAATAAAAAATTGTCACACTGTACCCCCACAATACACAAAATATAGAAAGAAAATTTTACATTTTCAAAAGTATTTACAGAGGAATTACCTCCAAGCCAAGTTCTTTTGCCTCCTCTGGGGGTAATGTTTTGTAGACCTCTAGGAGAGAGAGAGGAAAAAGAATGAAAGCATTGTCAAATGTTTCAAAATAAATATTCCAGTTTTACACATAGAAATCTGCCAAGCTTGAGGGAGGAAAGCAGCTTCTAATGTACACTGTGAGCTCACAGTGTGCAGTGAATTTAGACTATGCCATTTCAGTCCAAGAGAGGAGTAGGTACAACTGTGCAAGACTGAAGGGAAAAACTGAGATCAGCGTTAAGGTTTTTATTTTATGCTTTCTAGTAAAGGACACAAAGCGCAACAAATCCTGACTAGGATTCAATTTCTAACCTTTCCCTACATTAGAAAAAAAAATAAAAATATGAACTTAAAGTCGCAGTGACTTTGAAAAGGGTGTCTGCACTACTTTGATGCGACTTAGCGCCAGAGTGTAAAAGTCACAAGTGTTGGAGTTGCACAAGTGTGAATGGGGCTTTCTATGCATTTTAAAAAGTCTGACCTAGCTTCACCTCCTCTGTGTTTTCCTAGGAATTAAAAAAAAAAAAAAAAAAAAATGGGACTTTATATGAAGTACGCGGTTGCAATTAGATAAATGGTTATTAAACAGTAATGTTTATTGATACATATAAATTGTAATATAGTTACTGTATTTGTCTGTATCAAAGTAATAACTATTCAATAAAATACATGCATATAACACAAAATAATTCTAGGTAACCTGTGATCTGTCATGCTGGTATATATAAAATTGTACAAATTGCATGATAATAAAAAAAATTTCATATAAAATTCCTGGAACACATGGTACACATGTAAAGATTCCATATAAATGACTAAAGCTGCATGATAAAAAATGAAACACGGCATCAATAAGCTCAACGTGTTTCGTGACTTAGAGCCACTCTTCAGGAGCAAGCCTGTGATATCATCTGCAAGAGAACATATGGAATCCTAATTTGTCCAACAATGTTAAAAAATAGTAATTGGTTGTCAAAAACAAAACTGATAAAAAGGGATTCCCCTATATATATAAAACTTATAACATTGATATAATGGTGGCATAACACTGGAAGCAATGAGCCCCCCTGGTGGCATCTTTTCCAGGAGCTGAGGCGATGTGTTCCGTGACAGAAACCAAGATAGACAGTATCCAGAGTAGATGTGTATCCATATAGTGATCCTCAGCCATAAGGGGATATTTTTATTACTATAACTGCATGGTAAACTGCATCAATAAGCTTGACGCGTTTCGTGGCATCCCCTCCTCCTTTCCGTGGTGCTGGGAGGGGCGGATGCACTTGCACTGTGCGTCGCCGCCACGCCCTACACGGTGGCCGCGTGACGTTACGTCACGTGGCTCCACTACGCCGGCGTTTTTACACCAGCTAGCACCATGGAAGTTGGTTTGGCCCCAGTTGCCGGGCGGCATACTTAGCCACTCGGGGGATGACCCCTCCCTCTCTCTTTGCACACTTTGCGTGACTGTGGGTGTTCTGCGGCGACGCCTATTTAGGTATCAGTCCCAGATGGTTCAGTCACTCGATTTAATCTCTCATTCACATTTGATATCATGCACCATCCCGGATTTCTAGTTTTCTACGTTTCAACATTAGGTATTCTTCGGAATCACGGTGGCCACTTATTCTTCTTTCCTCCCTTGTCTCCTCTGTTCATACTTTGATCTATAAAGGCTCGATTTGGTGGTTCCTTGTTTCACTCTCACCTAATTTTTTTCTATTTTTCACATTCTTTGGAGTTGGGTTTGTTGTTTTAACACAATCATGTACATTGGGTTATATTGCACATTACTAATGAAACGCATACTAACATTCCCCACAGAAGCCCTTTATGGCCGTTTTTGACCAATATCCCGGCCACGTATGAGGATCACTTTATGGATACACATCCACTCTGTGATACTGTCTGTCTTGGTTTCTTTCGTGGAACACACCGCTTCAGCTCCCGGAAAATATATTACCGGGGGGCTCATTGCTTCCAGCATTATATCAATACGCTTTAAGTTATATAGGGGCATCCCTTTATCAGTTTTGTTTTTGACAATTATTATTTTTTAACATTGTTAGACCAATTAGGATTCCATATGTTCTCGTGCAGATTTTATCATATGCTTACGCCTGAAGAGTAGCTCTAAGTCATAAAACGCGTCTAGCTTATTGATGCCGTGTTAAATTTTTACCACGCATTTATATGGAATCTTTTCATATGTACCATGTGTTCCAGAAATTTTATATGCATTTTTTATTATCATGCACTTTGTACAATTTTATATATACCAGCAAAGACAGCGTTCATAGATTACTTATTATAACTATTATATTGTTATATGCATGCATTTTAGTGAATAATTATTACTATGTATTATTACTTTGTACTTTGATATAGTCAAATACAGTAACTATATTACAATTAGATGCACCAATAAACATTACTTTTTAAAAAAAAACATTTATCTAATTGCAACCGCGTACTTCATATAAAGTCCCATTTTCTTTTCTTTTTGCTCATAATGCAAGGGATAGAGGCATATGACTAGGTCGCCGCTTCATATAAAGTACCAAAAAAAAAAACAAAAAAAACACTTTTCCTATTCCTAGGAATTAAATGCAACAAAACTTTTTTTTTTTTTAAAAAGGGACTTAGATGATGCTATTTCCGAGAGCCTTTCAGGACAATCTTGGAGAGAGAGAGAGAGTAGCTCTGCCCATTTCCCAGGAAACACATGCAGCCTATAAATCCCTCCTCTTCTACCATGGCTTCAGTTATTGTGTGGTCTCCGACATACTGGAAAACAAAGCACAGAAAACCATGATAGACACTAAACCGCTTCTAAGATAAAAGGGAGGGAAGTAGCGATTGTCCTGAAAGCCTCCTAGAAATACCATCACCGGTAAGTCTAAGTCTTTCTCAAATCGCCTTTCAGAACAACCCTGGAGAGGATAACAGAGAAACCTACCCTAGTGTGGGACTACTGCCTGCAGTACCTTCCTGCCAAAAGGCTTGATCTGCGGCAGACACTAAGTCCAACCTATAATGCCAGAGAAACGTCAAGTAGTTGGACTAAGTGGCAGCCTTGCAAATTTGTTCAGCCTCTCGGCCCAGGAAACTGCCATTGATCTCGTAGAACGAGCAGCAATACCTGAGGGGGGTATTTCTCTCTTCGCTTTGTAGGCCTCCGTGATTTCCCATCTAAACCATCTGTCCAGCGTGCTTTTGGAAGCTTTCTCCCCTTTTTACGTGAGCCTGAGAAAATCACAAAGAGAGCGTTTGATTTTCTGAATTCCTTGGCGACTGTTATGCCCCGTACACACGACCGGACTTTTCAACATCAAAAGTCTGACGGAATGATTCCGGCAGACTATTCGATCATGTGTGGGCTGCAGCGGACTTTTCATTCGCAAAAGTCCGACAGACTTTAGAAATGGAACATGTTTCAAATTTTTTCACCAGAACTCCGCCGGACCCAGTACCTACCGAGAAATCCGCTCTTTGTGTGTGCTAGTCCGACGGACAAAAACCGATGCTAGGGCAGCTATTGGCTACTGGCTATGAACTTCCTTATTCTAGTCCAGTCGTACGTCATCACGTTCGGATCTGTCGGACTTTGGTGTGATTGTGTGTGGCCAAGTCCCTTCATTCGGAAAGTCCATCAGAACTCCGTCGAAAGTCTGTTGGACCCAAGTCTGGTCGTGTGTACGCGGCCTTAGAAAGTGTAGTAGGCACCTCCTCAGATCCAATGTGTGGAAAGCTTCTTCTCCTGGGTTGGAAGGAGCGGAGGAGAAAGTGGGCAAGGCCATTTCCTGTGAAAGGTGAAAAGTCGAAGAAACCTTAGGCAGGAAGGCTGGATCTGTTTGAAGGATCATCCAGTCTGAACAAACCTTTAGAAAGAGTTCTGTGACTGCCAGGGCCTGAAGCTCGCTGGCTCTTCTTGCCGAAGTGAGGTCTACCAAAAAAATAAAAATTGTTTTAAGTTTTTTTAAGGATGCTTCCTGTAAGGGTTCAAACGGAACTCCTGTGAGACCCTGTAAAACAAACAAATCCCAACTTGGAAAAACTGAGATGTGCCTATTTTGTGCAAGTGCCCTAATAAATAAAAATCTTGAAATTAAGATGTCTATGGACAGTCTTCTTTTAAAAAAAAAAAAAAAAAAAAAAAAAAAAACCCCACAACACAACAGACGATAGAGCTGCCACCTGGGTTTTCAGGGTGCTGACTGCCAGTCCCTTCTCCATTCCATTATGCAGAAATTCTAATGCCGCGTACACACGATCTAATTGTCCGGCGTACTTAGTCCGGCAAACAATCTGGCGGATAGTCCGGCAGACTTTCTACCGAACGGACTTGGCCACACACGAGAAAGTCTGGCGATTGCTAGCGCGATGACGTACAGCACGTACGATGGAACTAGAAAAAGGAAGTTCAATAGCCAATAGCTTCCTTTTCGTACTTGCTTCTGAGCATGCGTCATTCTTAGTCCGCCGGACTAGCATACTCACGAACGTATTGTCCGCTGAAACCCAAGTCCGCAAAACTACTTTATAAGTCCGCTGGACTTTGCGCTGAAAAAGTCAGCTGAAGCCCACATGATCGGATTGTCCAGTGAAATGCGGTCCGGCGGACTAAGTCACCGGACAATTTGATCGCGTATACGCGGCATTAGGCTAACAATAAACTTCTGACCTGGAGGCCTTTAAACATACACCAGGAATTTAACTTTTTCCAAACCTTCACGGTATATGGCCCGAGTTACCTCCTTTCTACTAGAGAGTAGAGTCTTCACTAATTTATCCGACAGTCCCTTGGCTTTTAGGAGGTCTTCTTCAGAACCCAAGCAGTTAGATGTAACCGGCCTGCTTTCGGATGATTCACAGACCCCTGCATTAACAGGTCCTTCCTGGGCAGCAGCTTCCATGGAGGTTTTGTGGTAAGGTTTAGTAGTGTCGCGAACCAGGGTCTTTTTGGCCAAAAAAAAGGAGTGACCAGGATCAGATTGGTATTTTTCCCCCTGAATTTCCTTAGGACCAGTGGTATCAGGGGAAAGGGGGGAAGCGTAGCACAGCTGGCAATGCCACAGGTGTGCAAAAGCATCTATGTCTACAGCCCGGTCTTCTCAGAGTGAGAAGAACTCTGTACTTTCGTGTTCTGTTGGCTGGCAAACAGATCTACTTGAGGCTGTCCCCACACTTCGGAGATTATCAAGAAAACTTCTTGGTTCAGACTCTACTCTGCTTCCACCACTTACCTTCTGCTTAGTAGGTCTGCTAGCAGATTCTGGGACCCTTTTAGGTGGACCACTGACAGAGGCCATGTTCTGTTCTGCCTAGGCAAGTAGCTGACTGGCTAGTTCCAGGAGTCCTCTGCTCCTTGTTCCAGTACACAAGCTACTGCAGTCGTATTGTCCGAAAGGATGTGTTGTCCCTTTAATGCTTGTTGAAAGGCTAAGAGACCGAGAAAGATGGCCTTAAGTTCCCGTCAATTTGAGGACTTTTGGGCTTCCACTTTGGACCGAGCCCCCTGAGAGGTACTCACGTCTGTTAGACGCTTGTCTAGTGGAAAGACCCAGGAGAGACCTCTTGCCAGGTTGGTTGAATTCCTCCACCACCAGAGCGCCGTTTTACATTTGAGGAAAGTTTTATTTGTTTCTCTAACAACTCCTGGTGTGACCATCTTTGTAAGATATTCATCTGAAGAGGTCTGGAATGAAATCTGGCCCACTATAGATCAACGCCGTGAGAAGTCCTAAGACATGGCTGATCGAACTGAAATTGAGAGATTAGATTGAATCGGATTTACCGCAGATTGGATCTTCTCTTGAGGCAAAAAAATTCTTTGAAGCACCGAGTTTATCGTATAGCCTACTGACCTCATCTCCTGTGTTGGTTCTAGATTCAGGAGCTACCCTAGGTTCTTGAGGTGAGTCTAACGACACGTACACACGACCGTTTTTTCCAGTGGAATAAACTCTGACGGTTTTTCCGACGGAGTTCCACTGAAACGGTCTTGCCTACACACGAGCACACCAAAGCCCGATCATCTAGAACGTGGTGACGTACAACACGTACAATGGGACTAGAAAAAGGACGTTCAATAGATAGTAGCTAATAGCTGCTGTCTCGTACTTCAGAGCATGTTGCGTTTTTGGTCTGTCAGAACAGCATACAGACGGACTGTTTTCCCGATAGGAATTGATTCCATCGGAAAGATTTAAAACATGTTCTATTTCTAGGTCTGCCAGAATTTCTGAAAAAAAAAAGTCCAATGAGGTCCCCAGACATGAATGGAATATCCGATGAAAAGATTCTGTCTGACTTTTTCTGCCAGAAAATCCGACCGTGTGTACACAGCATAAGACACCTGAAGATTTGTTCTTTGGAGTCCATGATATGGGATGACCAAGATCCCTCTTAGCTTCATTGGGGTCACCTACTGGGGTAAGATCATCATTTGTTTTTAGGGAGCTGGTCTGTGGGAGATCTAAAGAGAACTCTTCCTCTTCCCTTACCCATTTGGGAGACCCAGCAGCTCTTGTGGTCTTGATCCCTGCTTGTGTGGGGCTGTTGAACAGCATGAAAATTCTTTTTGATGGGTTGTTTCTTTTTGGAAGGGAAAGCCTTTTTCTTGGCGGCTGTCCTACACAGGACTATTTCCAGGTCTGATCCAAAAAGATCACCCGAAAAAGGTAGGCCACAAAGCTTAATATTGGAGGCTGTGTCGCCAGACCAAGTTTTTAAGCAGAGAGCACGTCTGGCTGAATTAATCAGCGTTGATGACCTTGCTGCCATCTTAACCGATTTGTCTGATGCAACAGCCATATATTTCACTGCCTTCAGTAGCAATGGGAAGGACTCCAGAAGATCTTTCCACAATGTGCCCGCCACTACGCGACTCTTCAGCTTCTCTACCCTGCATCCCTTGCAACAACCGTGGAAGCCATACTGGCTTTTTTCTCTTATCCATCGCATCCTTCAGCACCCCCATATCCTCAAATGCTAGGTCTGTGCAATGGGAAACCTGCGAGAATGCGGCATTTACCCAGTGTTTCTTATTCCAAACCTCTGACTCCTTATCTTCGAAGTGAAACCTTCTCCTAAGGGTCTTGGAAAAGAAGGGGGCCCTTTCAGGGTTCTTCCATTCTTTCTTTACCGTGTCTGAGAGGATTCTATGGACTGGGAACACTGTTTAGTGTCGTCTAGTCCTTGGTACATCTAAAGCCCCATACACACTATCAGATTGTCTGCTGAGTTTTTCCTTCAGATTTACCAAAACCATATAATATGAGGACAAACCTTAGGAGTTTCAATGTGTATGCAATCAGTCAGGCCCTTCTACTACATGGTTTTGGTAAATCTGAAGGAAAAACTCAGCAGATAATCTGATAGTGTGTATGGGGCTTTATGAACCGATAGTTGCACCTTTTCCTCCTGGACCTCGAGGGTAGTGTAAATCGCTCTCAGAAGGTCGTCCACTTCCTCCAAAGATAGTTTGTACCTAGAGGCCCGGCTATCATCTTCCTCTTCCCCCTCTGAATACCTGAGGGAGGGAAGAGTACTTGCCTCCTCATCCCTTGAGTCCACGACCTCTACTGGTCTAGAGGACTTTTCAACATCCAAAGTCCGACGGACTGATTCCGTCAGACTATTCGATCGTGTGTGGGCTGCAACGGACTTTTGATTCACCAAAGTCTGACGGACTTTAGAATATGGAACATGCTTCAAATTTTTCCAAAGGAACTCCGCCGGACCCGGTCCCTTCGAAAAATTCGCTCGTGTGTATGCTATTCCGACGGACTAAAACCGACGCTAGGGCAGCTATTGGCTACTGGCTATGAACTTCCTTATTCGAGTCGAGTCGTACGTCATCACGTTCGAATCCGTCGGAGTTTAGTGTGATTGTGTGTGGCCAAGTCCGCTCAGTCGAAAAGTCCGGCAGAACTCCTTCGGAAGTCTGTAGGACATAAGTCCTCTCGTGTGTACGGGGCTTAAAGCGGAGGGCCGGTTATACAAAAAAAAAAAAGTCAGCAGCTGCAAACACTGCAGCTGCTGACTTAATCAACACACTCACCTGTCCAGGGTGCCCGCGATGTCGGCCGCCCGAGGCCGACCCGTCCCTCGGCTCTCGGGTCCCGGTGCTGCCATTCCTTGTAAGGGAAACAGGCAGTGGAGTCTTACGGCTTCACTGCCCGTTTCCTACTGCGCATGCGCGAGTCCCGCAGCTACTGTGCATGCGCGAGTCCCGCAGCGCTTTCTGAATGGGACGCGCTGTGTTCTGGAACACACAGTTCCCAGAACACAGCGCGACTCATTACCCAGAAGACGCCGCGACGAAGACAGAAGACAGAAGATCTCCGCGGAGGAGGAAGAGGAAGATTAGGAGAAAGTGCCTAGCAACAGGCATTTCTGGTAAGTAAAAAAAAAAAAATTATTTTTTTTGTTTTCAGGGTGGCCCTCCCCTTTAAGTTCCCGTACTGAAGAGAACAACTGCTTGTATTGCTGGGTTGTTTCCTCTTCTACCAATTCCTTAATACAGGACCTGCACATTGCCTATTGCCCAGAATCTCTGATGGGGTTTTTGCAGGAAGGACATTTCCTCCGACTCGGTGGGTTTGAATGCTTGAATTTTCCCTAAATCTTTTTCCTGTAATGAGAAAAAAAAAAAAAAAAAACTCGCCTAGGGGCCCCCTGACACAAACTTTCCAACCCTTAGAGCACAACTAGACCCCCAACAGATAGAAGGAAACAGTGCCCCGAGCAGTGAAATCTCCCCAGCAACCACCAAGCCCAGACTGCAGGGTCCGAGCGGAGTAACCTCTGACCCTGCAGCCACAAGTTCCCTGCAGGGAGGATCCAAAAACAAACACAACATAAGCCCATATGGACAGGAATAAAAGGTACCATTGTACCCCTCTTTCCATAACAGGAGTCAGGCCAAACCATGAATCATAGTTTGAGAGGGTGCCTGGTTCTGATTTGCATATCAGTCAGTCCACCCCTGTATATAAAGAATGAATAGTTGTAATTCCCACAGGTCCTCTTTTTTTTTATTAATTTCTTACTTTTTCTTTAAATCAGAGCTGTTCCATGTTTCTGCCTCCTAGACAGGATTCTGCAACCTTCCATGACACAGACTGAAGATTTAATGAAATTATGGGGTTTATGTATCAATCTACAGCACGCTACAAAACTGCATATGCCCAGATTCCAGGGGGAGGATTTACGGCCCCACAAAAGCCGTTTATTGCGGTTTATTTTTACTGGGACTCAGGAAATTTATCAGCGACATTACAATTTGCTTTTTATTGCTCGCTTCAATAAAACAAGCAGTTTTTTTTTTTTTTTTGTAACAAGTCTCTAAGCCGAGAGAGAGAGAACGTTCTCTGCTGATTGTGGAGGGCGCATTGCGTCACGTCTCGTCTCTCTCCTCTCGTTGGTTTTCCCTCGGCGTCTGACATAATTGTTTACTGCTCTGGCAGCTGGTACACGCCGTCTGCCTCCATTTTCTCTTCATAATCTGCTTTTCCTGTTTGAGGAATCAGTTAGTAAAAAAAAAAAAAAAAAAAAAAGTCATCTCTGGGGTGACAAAATAAAAACAAAAAACCTTAAGGCTGAACTCCAACCTTCCCTTCGGTCTTGCTTAGTTGTAGCGGCTCCTCTCCCGGACTGAAAACGGCTTACTCCGATTTCACTGCACACTGTGAGCTTCTCACAATGTGCAGTAGAAGCTGCAGGAGGTCAGACAGAGCCCCGCCTCATGTCCTGGCCAGAGGATGTCCAGCATCATCCAGTAGCTCTTTCCACCCAAGCCTAAAATGTCCCCGGCCCCGTCCCTTTCATATACTGGATTTAATTTCTTTCCATTATGACGGTTCAGCATCACATGTCGGCATTACCTTGGGTGGTCTGCATGCAAATAAAGCATGCCAAGAAATGACCACTCCTCCAGACTGATATCAGTCTATAAAGGCATCTTTCATATTAGCATAACTCCTCCCACTGCTTGCATCAGGAATGAGGGCTCTTAAGAGGAGCACTGAGGCACGGTGCTGTGATGTCGTCAAGAAGCCATGTACAGCCTCCTGCCAGCAGTGACTCCGCAACTCAGCACCCTCTACTCCCCCCCACCAGCAGCAGCTCTGATACCTCCTCCCAGAAGTAATTTAGCATCTCAGCTCCACCCTCCTCCCCCCTACCATCAGTGACTAGGCAGCTCAGCTCCTCCCTCCCAGTGATGTCCTAGCAGTTCAGATCCCCCTCTCAGCTGTGACACAGCCCATCCCCCAACCTCCTCCTCACTATCATAAGTGACTCAGCTTCCTTCTCCCAGTGATGTCTTAGCAGTTCAGCTCCCCCTCTCAGCTGTGACACAGCCCCCCCCCCCCCCCATTTCCTCTTCACTACCAGCAGTGACTCAGCAGCACAGCTAAGAGAGCTCCAGATATGTGTTTACATTAGAGATTAGAAGGCACCATGTCCTGCCCTGCCCCTTCATTATGACATCACAGGCGACCCTTTACAGGCAGATTCCCCAAGCGCCCCCGCCGGTAGTACCTGTAATAGGATTATTCCTCCCCCAGTTTGTAATGAGAAAGCTGGCCCCCGGGGTCTTCTTATTGCCAGGGCCAGTTTATGAAGACTGGCGGACTGCAGTTTGGATGTTAAAATGTTTCATTTATATCATTTTTAGAACCGGTCATCAAAATTCTCAGTTTTCCCCGATATCCAGGGCCACTCGTGTGTGAAATCTATAAAAATCCCCAAAATTCCCCTATTTATAAGACGCATTCCCAGAAAGGTGTCCCCAGACTCCCCCCCCCCCCCATATAAGATGTGCCCCTGGAGATATGTCCCAAGACATCCCCCCCCATATAAGATGTGTCCCTGGAAATGTGGCCCCAGACCCCCACCCCATATAAGATAAGATATGTCCCTGAAATTGTGATCCCTGGGGTCTCCCCTATATGTGTCCCTGGGGTTCCCAGTATATAAAATGTGTCCCCGGGGTTCTCCCCTATACAAGGTGTTCCTGGGGTTCCCGAATATAGAATGTGTCCCTGAAAATGTGTCCAAAAGGGTGTCCAAAAGGGTGTCCGTATATACGAATTGTCCCCTGGGTCTTCCCTATATGTATCCCTGGAAATGTGTCCCCTGTATATAAGGAGGTGCCCCTGGAAATGTGTCCCCTGTATATATATATATATATATATATATATATATATATATATATATATATATATATATATATATATATATAAGGTGCCCCTGGAAGTGTGTGTGAGTGTGTGTGTGTGTGTATGTGTGTATATATATTCCCTGGAAACGTGTCCCCCATAAATAAAAAGGAGGTGTCCCTGGAAACATGTCCCCGTATATAAGGAGGTGTCCCTGGAAACGTGTCCCCCGTATATAAGGAGGTGTCCCTGGAAACGTGTCCCCCGTATATAGGGAGGTGTCCCTGGAAAACGTATCCCCGTATATAGGCTGTGTCCCTGGAAACACGTCCCAGAGGTTCCCCGTGTATACGAGGTGTGTCCCCAGGGTGTCTCCTACATATGTCCCTGAGGTTTCCCCCATACAAGACGTGTCCCTGGAAATGATAGAACTCCTTTTAGTAAATAAGCCAAATATCTCTAAACTTGAATCTCAGCAAAAAAAAAAAAAAAAAAAAAAAACACAGTGTTCTGCATCTCCCATAACTCCCCATCATTCCCTCACCGCAGTGCATGCTGGGAGGTGGGACCCCATTCTATGTCTGGAATATCATTTATAGCATACTCTCGGGTACCCCCAAGTGCATGCTGGAAGGTGTCATTCAAGACCAGACTTTCTTTATATCTATGATAACAAACCCCCAGACACCCCCTCCATCCGGGGCTCTGCATCCATGACAACACTCACCCGCCATCTCTCCTCATGCGTGCCTACAATCACCACTTCCGGGTTCCTTCTGATGACGTGTTGGGGGGCGGTCCTTCCCGGTGGCTTTGGTGTCGCTAGCCTGAGTTACCATGGAGACAGAGTTCTCCGAGAAGCATTTATCACACGGAAGAGCACTGAGACCCGCAGATCATGTGACCTGACTGCTGTGCTTTAAAGAGAACCTGTCACCATTACAACAAATTACATTTTAATCAAAAAATCAATATGTTTTGAAAACGTACACTCTATTTTTTATTGTAGGAGTTTTAATAGAGAGCCTGTGTTGCCAGACCATTCATTTGAAGGTCTGTACAGAGAAGGTGTGTGTGTGTGTGTGTGTGTGGGGGGGGGGGGGTCAGGACTGTAAGTGGGAAATCTGTTCTGGGTGCAAGAATTGGGGCTCTGAGGGGAGATCTGTACTGGAGGGACATGGGGGGGGGGGGGGTAATTATCTTTACTCTGTGCATCACGCCTGACCCCTGCACTCTGTGCATCACGCACTCCTGATCCCTGTACTCTGTGCATTATGCACTTCTGATCTCTGCACTCTGTTCATTATGCACTCCTGATACCTGCACTCTGTGCATCACACACTCCTGATCCCTGCACTCTGTGCATCACGCCTGACCCCTGCACTCTGTTCATTATGCACTCCTGATACCTGCACTCTGTGCATCACACACTCCTGATCCCTGCACTCTGTGCATCACGCCTGACCCCTGCACTCTGTGCATTATGCACTCCTGATGCCTGCACTCTGTGCATCACACACTCCTGATCCCTGCACTCTGTTCATTATGCACTCCTGATACCTGCACTCTGTGCATCACACACTCCTGATCCCTGCACTCTGTGCATCACACACTCCTGATCCCTACACTCTGTGCATTATGCACTCATGATCCCTGCACTTATGATACCTGCACTCTGTTCATTATGCACTCCTGATACCTGCACTCTGTGCATCATGCACTCCTGATCCCTGCACTCTGTTCATTATGCACTCCTGCTCCCTGCACTCTTTGCATCACGCACTCCTGATGCCTGCACTCTGTACATTATGCACTCCTGATCCCTGCACTCTGTACATTATGCACTCCTGATCCCTGCTCTCTGTACATCACGCACTCCTGATCCCTGCACTCTATGCATTATGCACACCTGATCCCTGCACTCTATGCATTACACACTCCTGATCCCTGCACTCTATGCATTATGCACGCCTGATCCCTGTACTCAGTGCATTATGCACTCCTGGCCCCTGCACTCTGTGCACCACGCACTTCTGATCCCTGCACTCTGTGCATTATGCACTCCTGACCCCTGCACTCTGTGAATCACGCACTCCTGACCCCTGCACTCTGTTCATTACGCACTCCTGATCCCTGCACTCTGTGCATTACGCACTCCTTACCCCTGCCCTCTGTGCATTACGCACTCCTGACCCTTGCATTTTGTGTGTTGCAAAATACTGACATTTGCACTCTCTGTGATACTTACTCCTGACTCCTACACCATGTTGTACATTTCATACTCCTGACCACTGCACTCATACATGCAATGGAGAGGTTCCTATGCTAGGGAATAGACGTCCTGGAGTAGTCAGATTTTCTAGTAAAATTAATGGCACATTACTAGTAAATAAAAAATGATTCATGGATAGGAAGGCATGCTGGCTCTTGTAGTTCCACATCCCTCTGAAAGTCACTGTTCACCTGCCTCGTTCCTCGCCCCCTAACACAAGCTTATGTTGTAATAACAGGTGTGCTGTAGAGAACCTCGGCACCGTGCTTCTACATGATTTGTATTAGGGGCCTCGGTGACCCCTCTGGCCCCGACCATCAGCAGCCGCTGTCAGAGAAGCACTTTTCTTCCGTCAGATCTGTAGTAAATGGCATGTTCCCGGGGTGACCGAGATCTGCTGATTGGATAGAAATTGCAGAGGTCGTGTAATCGCGTTTTTTTCCATCCTGCTCCGTGCTGGAAAACATCAGATGGACCTCTTGTGACGTCAGACAGACAAATCCACAGATTATAGAAGAGAAGAAAATGGTGAACATAGACATTTTTTTTTTTTTTTTTAAAACATGGTTTCCTATGGTAGACATTCACATCTTTGCGTTTTGCAGCCGGCGCGTTTTTGGAAACGGTCAGGGACTTTTTTTTCCCCTGCGTTTTGCGTGCAATAAACTTCAATGGAATCGCATCAGCAACGCAAGTGTTTGTGATGCAATTTTTCACGTGTTTTGCGGTTTTTATTTTTCCTTTTTAAACACTGTATATAGCTGGTTGCTAAGGAGTGGGCCGGGAATTCGTCCGCCGCCTCTCTAACAACCGACGAGTCATCAGTTGTCACGTGACGTCACAATGGGCGGGATCTCTAGGTGACCTCACCGTATGGCCACGCCCCATTGCTATAAAAGAAATGGCAGACAGCGGGAGCCGACGCAACAGAGGCAGCCAGCATCGGAGGAAGACCGTGTTTTCTATTTTTAGCAGGCAACAGCGCCAGGCAAAGAAGACATCACCAGAAAGAGAAGAGGGAGAAGAAACACTGGAGGGAGAAGACGGAGGAAGAAGACATGATTTTTAATCAAATCCTGTCAAAAACCATCTCTTGTGTTTTGGTGAAAGGGTAGGGGTACATACTCATTAATATGAGGGGGGTGGCGGGATCTGGGAGCCCCTTTACTAAAGGGGGTTTCCAGATCCCGATAAGGTCCCCGCCCACAGACCCCCAAACCACCGGCCAGGGTTTTTGGAAAGGGGCCCTTGTCCCCATCAACTCCCCCCCATGTTGAGGGCAAGCATGCGGCCTAAAACATAGAGTCCCCCCTCCAAAACCATACAAGACCCTTCGATAAAAGGGGCGTCCAGATTCTGATAAGCCCGCATTCCCAGACAACCACCGGCCAGGGTTGTCGGAAAGAGGCCCTTGTCCCCATCAACATGGGGTGAAGGTGCTTTGAGTTGGGGGCGCAGGAACCAAAGAACCCACCCCCCCATGTTGAGGGCATGCGGCCTGGTATGGTTCAGGATGGGGAGAGGGGTGCTCACTCATCCTCTCCCTTTCCTGACCTGCCAGCCTGCATGCTTGTATAAGGGTCTGGTATGGATTTTGGGGGGGGGTGCTTTGGGTTGGGGCTGCAGGGCCCCCTGGTACCCAAAGAACCCACCCCCCCATGTTGAGGGCATGCAGCCTGGTATGGTTCAGGATGGGGAGAGGAGTGCTCACTCATCCCCTCCCTTTCCTGACCTGCCAGGCTGCATGCTCGTATGAGGGTCTGGTATGGATTTTGGGGGGGTGCTTTGGGTTTGGGACGCAGGGCCCCCTGGCCCCAAAGAAACCACCCCCCCATGTTGAGGGCAGCGTGCAGTGCATTGCAGGGCGTTCAGCGTGAACCAAGGAGAAGTATGTCAGCCGCTCAGGTAGTGTATAGGATCAAGATCCTGTGCCTGCTGCTGTGAGTGCCAGCCGGGAGGAGAGCTCACCTATTCTCAAAACCATACTGGAAATTACAAGTATCCCGAAAGCCGCACATCCAATCAAATTCCACTGTGATATGGTAAGTGGCAGTCTCGGCCTGGAACCCCTGCCAGGTCACCCCACCAACGCGTTTCGTCCTACCCATTGGAGCTTACTTGTGAGTATCACATGAGCAACGTGCCGCAGCGCATGAAAATGCGCTGTTTTTCGCATGTTGCCACGTCTTAATAAACAGTTCCCAAGCATCTGCATTGTGTCTATTACTCATCTTTGTTTAGACCTTTTGCAGTTTATTGTACAACACCCCACGGGAGATGTTGCCGCTGCAGACCCGACCCCAGCAGGCTCAGCAGCAGCCAGTCCCCAGACACCTGTCAAAGTTCCAGCCATGTGCATGTATAATTAATTTAGCAATTTCCTGATATCTTGGCACCGTGCCCTCTCCTACCAATCATTTGACAAAAATGAAAAAAAGAAAAGCAAAAAGGAAAGAGAAAAAGCAATTTGACTCTTTCAGATAAAAAATGGAGAAAAATCCTCTTTATTTATTTATTTTTTTTCTTGCTGGCGAGCGATTCCCCCCAATGATAATGCAGTCACCGGATATTTCGGTCTGGGCACAGCTTCTATAAAGAAAAAGAATAGAAACAATTTATTGCAGCTGAATCGCCTCCCACGCCTTGGACCCGTCAGTGCTTTCCCCGTCCAGCTCTGCAATTACTTCCATTACCTTCCTTCGATGCAGCGATATCCCGTTCTGACAAGGTGGGAGAGAGCGGGATGTGAATTTCCTCTGAACTGAGGACTGTGATAGTCCACGGGGGAAGCCGTGTGCAGTTGGTACACCTGAAAGGAACACTGAACATGGGAAGTAGAATGAGGGCTGGTGCAAGGATTTATGACACCCTAGGCCAGGGATCTGCAATTAGCGGACCTCCAGCTGTTGCAGAACTACAAGTCCCATGAGGCATAGCAAGACTGACAGCCACAAGCATGACACCCAGAGGCAGAGGCATGATGGGACTTGTAGTTTTGCAACAGCTGGAGGTCCACTAATTGCAGATCCCTGCCCTATGCGAAACCTAATTTTGCCACCCCCCCTTGGCTCCACCCCGACTTCACCCGGACTCCACCCCTTTGCCCTGCCCATGTATACCCCACCTTTTTAACGAAGCACCCATAAAATGCAGCCTCACCAGCCCCCATCAAATGCAGCCTCACCAGCCCCCATCAATGCAGCCTCACCAGCCCCCATCAATGCAGCCTCACTTGCACCCATCAATGCAGCCAACCAATGCCCATCAATGCAGCCTCAACAGCGCCCATCAAATGCAGCCTCACCAGTGCCCATCAAAGGCAGCCTCACCAGCGCCCATCAAAGGCAGCCTCACCAGCGCCCATCAAATTCAGCCTCACCAGCGCCCATCAAAGGCAACCTCACCAGCACCCATTAAAGGCAGCCTCACCAGCACCCATCAAAGGCAGCCTCAGCAGCACCCATCAATTCAGCCTCACCAGTGCCCATCAAATGCAGCCTCACCAGCACCCATCAAAGGCAGCCTCACCAGTGCCCATCAAAGGCAGCCTCACCAGCGCCCAAATGCAGCCTTACCAGCGCCCATCAAATACAGCCTCACCAGCACCCATCAAATGCAGCCTACCAGCGCCCATCAATGTTTGCTTGCTTCTATTCATTTGGGAGCCGGGACACAGACACTGTCCTCTGCCACCACTGGGCCTCTGACACTATGTGCGAACAGAGCGGCAGCTGCCTTCTGATGCTGAGACTTAGTTGCTTGCTGCAGAGAGAAGACAGTAGAAACACCAGTGGCTGGGCGCCCCCTAGGCAGCAGTGCACCCTAAGCGGCTGTCTGATTTGCCTAGTGGTAGCACCGGCCCTGGGTAGAATTTTGCCTTTGCTGGACACTAATAATAGAAATGGCTCTTTTATATTGAGATGATGGATAGTCAATTATTTTAACAAAAAATGCTATAGCACAACCCAGCCAATAATCTCAAGAGTGGTGATAGCTTAGCTGTACAGTTCACATAGGGAGGGGCTAATGCAAATAGACAGCTGACTTCAGTAGTCATTAGTGCAGCTCTTAAAGGAATATCTGTAATACTGTAAAGAGACACAAGAGGGCGCATCTAAGTGCAGCAAATTAAGGAATTTATTAAAAGAAAGTACTGTAAATTAATCACTAACAAGCAAGCTTGAGAAAGAGGCATTACCTCACCGAAACACATAGCCACACCCACTTCACACCCCCTGGCATCTGACGTCATCGCAGTCAGATTAGCTCTTGTGCCTGTGTATATTATCTGGTAACAGCGGTTTATGTTTTACTGCTTGGCATTACCCTTGTGCTGTCTGGGGTCCATGCATGACAGCTCTATGATTACATGTTGTGCACTGTTTTTATCCAGTTATATGTGAGTGGTCAATAAATCCATACATTTGCTGCACTTAGATGTGCCCTCTTGTGTCTCTACGTATTTGAACTGTAAGGGCTCATTTACACTTTCTTCAATCCCAACACACATTAAAGCGGAGTTCCACCCAGAAATGGAACTTCCGCTGATCTGGTTCCTTCCCCCCCTTCGGTGACACATTTGGCACCTTTCACGGGGAAGCAGATACCAGTCTAATACAGGTATTTGCTCCCACTTCGCCGCAATCTACGCCATGTCCGGCCCCTCCTCTGTCGACCCCTCGCTGTCTTCTGGGAGACACACAAGTCCCAGAAGGCAGCAGGGACCATTCAGAACACGGAGCGTGTGGTCCGCTTTCACAAAAAAGTGGTCTCAGCGGTGGATTTGCTGTAAGATCACTTTTATGGGCGGCAGATGAGGTGGCTCCCCCCCCCTCCCTCCGCTACGTCCCGGGGGTGTCTCCGCCGCTTACCGGAGCCAATGGAAGCAGCGCAGACGATCCGATCCTGTGGCGTGATGGGCAGGAAGCCCAGTGAGGGCACGATGACCCCCTACTCGACTCTATGCCCTTGGAGGACCGGAGCGACGTCAAACGTCACTTCCGCCCTCCTGCCTTAATGAGACAATATTTTTTTTTATTGCTTTTAAGTGTAATTAAAGAGGACCTGTCATGTTTTTTTTTCTATTACAAGAGATGTTTATATTCCTTGTAATAGAAATAAAAGTGATCCAAATTTTTTTTTTTGTAAAGTGACCCGTATTTCCGAGCTGGCGTGCAGAAGCGAACGCATACGTAAGTCGAGCCCACATATGAAAACGTTGTTCAAACCACACATGTGATGTGTCGCCGCGATCGTTAGAGCGAGAGCAATAATTCTAGCCCTAGACCTCCTCTGAAACTCAAAACTGGTAACTTGTAGACATTTTTAAACGTTGAGATTTAAAGAGATTATTAAGTGCCAAAGTTTGTCGCCATTCCACGAGCGGGCGCAATTTTTAAACATGGCATGTTACTCGGCGTAAAACATCATCTTTTACAATATAGAAAAAAATTTGGCTAACTTTACTGTTTTCAAAAAAAGTGTATTTTTCATTTTTCAAAAAAGTGTAATTTTTTTTTCCAAAAAATTGCATTTGTAAAACCGCTTTGCAAATACGGTGTGAAATAAAGTATTGCAACTCCATTTTATTCTTTAAGGTGTTTGATGAGGCTTGGTGGAGCTTCGATAAGGCATCAGTGAGTCTTTGTTGGGGTTTTGGTGGGGCTTCGATGAGACTTCAGTGGATCTTCAGTTGGTCTTCAAGCAAGCTTTGCCATAGACTTCTATGGAGGCTTTAAAGATGCTTTAAAGCACCACTAAAGCTACATAATTTTTTTAAGCGAAGCCATAGCAAAGCAAAAGCAAGGTGTAAACAGGACTGTAAGCTAACCATTTTATTTAGTGACAGGAGCTTTGGCTGGCATTCAGAGAGCTTTAAAGAGGAAGTAAACCCTGATGGGTTTACTTCCTCTTTTTTTCCCTGCAAAGGTAAAGCATAATGGACTACTATGCATCGCATCGCATCGCATAGTAGCTCATTATGTGTCACTTACCTGACACAGGAGCCAGCGAAGTCGCCGCTGTCCCCTGTAGTCCGCCGCATCCATCTTGCTGGTGGCGTCTCGCAGCTCCGATGAATGACAGCGGCGAAGCCGCGATGACGTCACTCCCGCGCATGCGCACGGGAGTCGCGTCTCGCAGCTCAGCCGCTGCCATTCGGCGAAGCCGCGATGACGTCACTCCCGCGCATGCGCACGGGAGTCGACAAATTAGGCAGATCCATTCTTGGACTTGCCGCATTTAGTGCGCCTGCGCGCCGCTGTCTACGGCGCATGCGCCGTAGACAGCGGTGCCCATTTTCGGGCAAATATCTCCTAAACCATATAGGTTTAGGAGATATTGCTTGGACCTACAGGTAAGCCTTAATCTAAGCTTACCTGTAGGTCAAAGTGGTTTGAAAGGGTTTACTTCCTCTTTAAGGGCTCATTTACACTTGCTTCAGCTTCAACACACATTAAGGGCTAGTTTACACTTCCTTCAAAACAAGGCTTCAGACAGGCTTTGGTAAAGCTATCTGAGTCCTGTTTAAAACTTGTTTTTGCTTTGCTTTGCTTAAAAAATTATACCCTATGTAGCTTCAGCGGTGCTTCAAAGCATCTTCAAAGCCTCCATAAAAGTATATGGCAAAGCTTGCTTGAAGCCCCATTGAAGCTAAACCAAAGCCTCATCGAAGCCTTACCAAAGCCCCATCGAAGCTCCACCAAAGCCTCATCAAAGGCTCACCAAAGCTCCATCAAAGCTCTACCAAAGCCTCACCGAAGCTCCATTGAAGCTCCACTAAAGCCTCACCGAAGCTCCATCGAAGCTCCACCAAAGCCTCACCAAAGCACCATTGAATCTCCACCAAAGCCTCACCAAAGCCCCATTGAATCTCCACCAAAGCCTCATCAAAGGCTCATCGAAACTCCATCAAAGCTCCACCGAAGCTCCATTGAAGCTCCACCAAAGCCTCACCATAGCCCCATTGAATCTCCACCAAAGCCTCATCAAAGGCTCACCGAAGCTCCATCAAAGCTCCACCAAAGCCTCACTGAAGCTCCATCAAAGCTCCACCAAAGCCTCACCGAAGCTCCACCAAAGCCTCACCAAAGCCCCATCAAAGCTCCACCAAAGCCTAATCGAAGCACCAAGCAAAAGCAAGGTGTAAACAGGACTGTAAGCTAACCATTTTATTTAGTAACAGGGGCTTTGACTGGCGTTCAGAGAGCTTTAAAAAAACGTGTCCGAAGCCATGTTTTGAAGCAAGTGTAAACTAGCCATTAATGTGTGTTGAGGCCGAAGCAAGTGTAAATGAGCCCTTAGGGGGGAAAAAAATCACATAGCCATCCATCCAGGAAATTTGAACAATGGTTGTATGCCAATGGGGTGAAAAATTTATGTTCTGTAGGCAACTTTCTTCTCTGATTGACTGTCCTTTTATTATGAGCTGTAGTTAAAAAAAAATTGCATTATGGCCACTAGATGGCGCAGAGGAACATACAAAATATCAATGTATTTAGAGCTAGAGATACAATGTAACAACTCAAGAGGGGATTAGCAAATAGATAGACATAAACATTGGTTACCTTTATTTGTCAATTCTCTCTAGCATCCTTTAGAATTAATACATTGTATCTCTGCTTCCACCTAAAATGGATATCCGTTTTTGGTGGACCAACCCTTTGCAATCAGGTGAAATAAGGCTAGGTTCACACCTAAGCGATTGGTGCAGCTCTTGTTTGCCCTATTCATTCGAATGGGCTGCTGTACCTGTGGGAAACACAGGAAAAAGGTCCCTGCACCTTTTTTTTTAAATTGCAGCCGCATGAAAATTGCATGGTGCTTTTGCACAGATAAATATACAGAATACAGTGCTTTGAAAAAGTATTCATACCCCTTGACATTTTCCGCATTTTGTCATGTTACACCCAAAAAACGTAAATGTCTTTTATTGGTATTTTATGTGATAGACCAACACAAAGTGACACATAATTGTGAAGTGGAAGGAAAATGATAAATTGTTTTCAATTGTTTTTTTTACAAATAAATATGTGAAAAGTGTGGTGTGCATTTGTATTCAGCCCCCTAACTAAAATCTTATAGAACCAATTGCCTTCAGAAGTCACTAAATTAGTCACTAAATTAGTTAATAGAGTCCTCCTGTGTGTAATTTAATCTCAGTATAAATACAGCTGTTCTGTGAAGCCCTCAGAGTCCCAATATCCTTTTCTGATCTCCCTATTTTAGCCCTGGAGTGAAATGCAAGCCAACCCCTGGCCTCTGGAGGTGCTATCCTGCCTTTGGGGTGTCAGAGGGGTGCTACACACACCTTTCCAGTGCAGTGCATGAGCCCCATTATGTTGCCATTCATTTTGAACTCAGTACATGCACTGGGAAGCCCCTACCATGCATTGTGGTGGGCTGCATTGCCCAAAAGGGTGCATGTCTGTCTGTTTGGATGATTGGTGGATTTCCAGCTCCAATAAATTTGAATGGGCTGTCTTAAAGTGGTTGTAAACCTCGGACATTAAATATGAACAAAACGTATCCCATATATAGTGTGTACCAATCCAGAGCACTAATGCCCCGTATACCTGCACACGATCGGACATTGATCGGACATTCCGACCACAAAATCCATGGATTTTTTCCGACGGATGTTGGCTCAAACTTGTCTTGCATGCACACGGTCGCACAACGTTGGAAATTCCGAACGTCAAGAATGCGGTGACGTACAACACGTACGACAAGCTGAGAAAAATTAAGTACAATAGCCAGTGCGGCTCTTCTGCCCTGTACACACGGTTGGACATTCCGACTACAAAATCCGTCAGATTTTTTCCAACTACAAAATCCATCGGATTTTTCCCTACGGATTTTGGCCCAAACTTGTCTTGCATACACGCGGTCGCACAAAGTTGTCGGAAAATCCGATCATTCAGAGAAGTGACGTAGAACATGTACGACGGGACTATAAAGGGGGCAGTAACCAATAGCTTTCGTCTCGTCATTTATTCTGAGCATGTGTGGCACTTTGTCCGTCGGAATTGTCTACACACGATCGGAATTTATACGATCGCATTTTGTTGTCGGAAAATTTTAGATCCTGCTCTCAAACTTTGTGTGTCGGGAAATTTCCGACGGAAAAAGTCAGATGGAGCCCACACACGATCGGATTTTCCGCCAACAAGGTCCGATCGCACATTTTCCGTCGGAAAGTTCCAATCGTGTGTCCAGGGCATTCTGCTTGATTCTGAGCCTGCGTGGACCTTTGTGCGTCGGAATTGTGTACACACGATCGGAATTTCCAACAACGGATTTTGTCTTCGTAAAATTTGAGAACCAGATCTCAAATTTTGTGGGACGCAAATTCAGATGGAAAATGTCCGATGGAGCCGACTACACCGAAGGCTCCCATCGAACATTTTCCGTCGGAAAATCCATGTGTATGGGGCATAAGTGTCATCTCTGTCTGCTGCTTCCTTCCTCTGTTATCAGCATGAGTCATTTCTGACACCAAGAGAAAAAAGGTGACAAGGGAGGGCACCAGGGCCGCTGATAGAAATCATGGGGCCCCGTACAGCCTACCTGACGGGGCCCCTTTCAGCTCCACCCTGGCCCCGCCCCTGGTCCCTCCTTCAGCCCCACTCCTGGCTCCACCCATTGCCCCTCCCCAGACCCCACCTTGAAACAAAGTGTAGGTTTGTCTACAAGTGATATTTGTTTTTCTCCAGCCAGTTATAGGTTTGATTATCCAAAAGAAATACTGTTTTCAGATGAGAACAGACTTCTTTAATACCTATATGTAATACATAACAAGTATTGGCAGGGTATTGCAGATTATTGCTGGGTATTTCAGAGTATTGGCAGGGTATGTATTGCAGAGTATTGGCAGGGTATGTATTGCAGAGTATTGGCAGGGTATGTGTTGCAGAGTATTGGCAGGGTATGTATTGCAGAGTATTGGCAGGGTACTGCAGAGTATTGGCAGGGTATGTATTGCAGAGTATTGGCAGGATAAGTATTGCAGAGTATTGGCAGGGTATGTATTGCAGAGTATTGGCAGGGTATGTGTTGCAGAGTATTGGCAGGGTATGTATTGCAGAGTATTGGCAGGGTACTGCAGAGTATTGGCAGGGTATGTATTGCAGAGTATTGGCAGGGTATGTATTGCAGAGTATTGGCAGGATAAGTATTGCAGAGTATTGGCAGGGTATGTATTGCAGAGTATTGGCAGGGTATGTATTGCAGAGTATTGGCAGGGTATGTATTGCAGAGTATTGGCAGGGTAAGAATGCGGGGGATGGGATGATTGGTGGCTGGAGAATATTTATTTTTTTACATGAAAATTTACTTTGCTGTTCAGGTTGCCCGGGCCCCCTGCTGGTCAGGCCCGGTACAGCAGGGCCTGTTGTACTGGCCTATCAGCGGCCCTGGAGGGCACAGTCTGTGACTGACAGCCTCAGCTCTGTTCCTGTTTGCTGTGCAAAGGGGGGGGGGGAGTGTCCCTTCCCTCCAATCAGAGCTCTCCTCACTGATGTAACTTCAGCTCCTCACCCCCTGCTTTCCAGAGCTGGGAGATCCTGTTTAAATTCTGCACTTTGAAAGGATGTAGGGGAAAGACTGCTGGAGATAACCAGGTACAACTTATAGAGGAGGATTTGTTTCATCTCTGTGTGTATCACCTGAGGGCAATCACTTCATTGGGTATATGGAGGTGGTTTACTAGACTTGCGCACAACGGAAAATTTAGTTTCGTTTGGTTCGTTCTGTTATATTCTGTTATATTCTGTTAAATTCGTTATGTTACATTAATACGTATTAGTTGAAATTTGTTATTTTTATTTTTTTATTCGGATGCAAAATTTGGCCGAATTTCGATTCCTTACGAAACAAATTGCACAAGCCTAGGGTTTACAACCACTTTAATCCAACGCACATTAAGGCGCGAAAAAACACGCAGTATTGTAATATACCAAAGTCAGAATGGGCCCAAAATAACGTGAAAAAAAAGTTGTTTCACCCCCCCCCACCCCCCTTCATCACCCAATGTTCCAAACTCTTCCGTCGGTGGAATTCTGTATCG
The DNA here is from genome assembly GCF_037356315.1 of Lithobates pipiens. Taxonomy (NCBI): domain Eukaryota; kingdom Metazoa; phylum Chordata; class Amphibia; order Anura; family Ranidae; genus Lithobates; species Lithobates pipiens. The sequence goes on along the minus strand of NW_027507686.1, from coordinate 10,142,683 downwards.
CAGGACGCTGTGCGGCCATTAAGCAGAATTTTCCGAGTTGGAGATCTCACGGAGAGATCATTGAGTTAACCTGTTGTGAATTTCATTAAGCGGTGACGGCGAGTGACACGGGACAATAAGTATGATGAATGGGACGTATTTTTTCCCGCATTTTGCTGGAAATAACGCGCTGACTGAATTGCGAGTGAATTAATTTTGTTATCTTCGGGTTTCGCAGAACAATTATGAAGATACCTCATTTATCACGGCAGCCAGATAAAAGCGGAGCAGGGAAAAGCTAATTTGCGGACGGCAGGGAGAGGTCAAAACGTATTTAAGGCTTTTTATTTTCCAGTGTGTGAGTATGACCCCTGCGATCGGGGGAGGGGGGGGGGGGGCTGAGCTTTGTGGGCTGAGACTGTGAGAGAAAACTGGAAGGGCATTCACTTTCAGGCGGATTTGTGAATTAGTTTGTGGGAAAATACGCCGATTTAAAGATGAGAGCGCCGAAACTTTCCAAGTTTCCAAGAATACATTTCTCACTCTTTTCCTAATTCTAAAGCCATGCTTTTACCTTCAGTCCAGTGACTGTGCCTAGGCTGAGATGATGTCATCAGTCTGCTGCAGGCAGTAGGAACAGTGGCAAACACCCACCCACCCCCCACCCGAGCGCCACCCACCTCACTGTTTGTCAGCCAGCACTTACCCCATCGTCAGGCACCATGGTGCAGTGGCTCCGTGTCCTCTCCTCCGTGGCAAAAAATAGGAAGAGGACGGCCACACTCCAATATAATACCTTTATTTAATAAAGCTTAGTCCATACATCAGACACAGGTCCAGATGATAACTGACGCATTTCGCACCACCGTTAATGGCACTTAACCACTTCAATACTGGGCACTTCCCCCCCCCCCCTTCCTACCCAGGCCAATTTTCAGCGCTGTTGCACTTTGAATGACAATTGCGCTTATACAACACTGTACCCAAACAAATGTTTAATCATTTTGTTCCCACAAATAGAGTTTTCTTTTGGTGGTATTTGATCACCTCTGCGATTTTTATTTTTTGCACAACAAATAAAAAAAGACTGAAAATTTTGGAAAAAAAAACACGTTTTTCTTTATTTCTGTTAATTTTTTTATATAAATAAGTCAGTTTTCTTCTGATGGGCACTAATATGGCTGCACTGATGGGCACTGATAAGGCGACACTGATGAACACCAATGAGGTGGCACTGATGGACACTGATATAGGTGGCACTGATGGGCATTGATAGGTGGCACTGGTATGTGGCACTGATGGGCACTCATAAGTGGCACTGATGGGTATTCGTAGGCAGCACTGATGGGTACTGATCAGTGGCACTGATGGGTCCTTATGGGTGGCACTGATAGGTGGCACAGATGAGCACTGATAGGTGGCACTGATGGGTGGCATTGTTGGGCACAACTGATGTAATGTGTTACATAATGGTGCCAGTCAGTGCTCATTTGTGGGCACTGATTGGGCATTCATTTGCACATGTGGATAGCCATGGGGTACATACCTGGCCATCCACATGTTGCCCCCATTCCTTGTGGTCCTGGCGGCTTCCCTGGTGGTCCAGTGTGGGCATCCGAGGGGGGGTCTGTGCTGATAAACAATCAACACAGCCCCCCCCCCCATCAGGAGAGCCATCGACCAGCTCTCCTCTACTCGTGTCTGCCACACGTGAGTGAGGAAAAGCCATTCAATGGATTTTCCTGTTTACATTGTGATCAGCCGTGATTGGACACGGCTGATCACGTGGTAAAGAGTCTCCGTCGGAGGTTCTTTACTGAGGTCGGTGTAGCGGTGTGTCAGACTGGCACACCTAGCGGTGTGTCAGTCTGACACACCGCACCACCGATCGCCTCAATGCTCGCCCCCATGGGCGCGCGCTGGCTGTTATCCTGTACACCTGCTGTGCCCATTATGAGGGGTTCCCACCATCCCAGTGCTGAGTCCCTGGGTCTGTATGCCTGCTGTGCCCATTATGAGGGGTTCCCACCATCCCTATGCTGAGTTCCTGTGTCTGTATGCCTGCTGTGCCTATTATGAGGGGTTCTCACCATCCCCGTGCTAAGTTCCTGGGTCTGTACGCCTGCTGTGCCCATTATGAGGGGTTCCCACCATCCCTATGCTGAGTTCCTGTGTCTGTATGCCTGCTGTGCCTATTATGAGGGGTTCCCACCATCCCTGTGCTGAGTTCCTGGGTCTGTACACCCGCTGTGCCCATTATGAGGGGTTCCCACCATCCATATGCTGAGTTCCTGGGTCTGTATGCCTGCTGTGCCCATTATGAGGGGCTCTCACCATCCCTGTGCTGAGTCCCTGGGTCTGTATGCCTGCTGTGCCCATTATGAGGGGTTCCCACCATCCCTGTGCTGAGTTCCTGGGTCTGTGCGCCTGCTGTGCCCATTATGAGGGGCTCTCACCATTCCTGTTGAATTTATATTTATTTTATATTATGTAGAATGTAACTGGAGGCACCAAGGTGGGAGGGATAAGAATCGAGAATCATGGCACAAAGATCTCACGGTTGGAACATCCAAGATCTATAGAAGCCAGGCGCTGACTCAGCTCTCCGGGTGGATTGGCCCTTTAATCAGAGTCCATCTTATGTACAGCTGTTGCTCGCTGATTTCAGCATCAAAGATTTTTATAGCTGTAAATCTCAGAGCCAGATGTCAGTGTTAGTTCTAGCTGCCAGTCACCAATGCAGACATATTATGACAAACACCTGTCAGATCCACAGCCCAAATCTAGTGCAAACCGATTAACCTGCCACCAGACCGGGGGCGGGGGGGGGGGGCATCTGGATAACCGACACAAACACAGTGAGCGCCTACCAACCCCATGACCTTGGTGGGAACTGGAAGTGAAGCTGGGACCCCTGTGCTCCAAGGTCACAGTGCTAAACAGTAAACCAGTGTGTTCTTAAGCAATGTTTCTCAACTTCGGTCCCCAAGTGCCCCCCCCCCCCATTTTCAGTATTTCCCTCAGTGAAACGGTTGTGGTAATTACTAAGGCAGTGAAACTGATCAAATCACCTGTGCAAAATAATGGAAAGCCTGAAAACATGACCCATTGGGGGTACTTGAGGACTGGAGTTGAGAAACACTGTTCTAAAGTACCGCTGCTATACCATCCATAAAGGCAGATTAGTATTTATTAAGATTGTAGGGTCTGTTTATTAAAAAAAAAAAAAAAAAAAAAAGCACCACTAGCAAATTTACACGTACATTCATTCTATGTAAAATGGGGAATGTTCTTTAAGCTGTAGGAATGTTCTTTAATTATGGGTAGGAGTGCAATACCACATTGTGGCCACCAGATGGAGCATAGGCAATACATATGAATTTGGGTCCGGTTCAGGTGCAACTTCAGTTAAAAAAATCAAACCTGAATCGTACCTGAATCAGGGGAACTGAAACGCACCGGACTGTCGCATTGAAACCGCGTCTGCGTATATGTGACCCAAACCCAGCCTAAAGAAACACTGCTGGCTGTCAGCAGACATCCAACATGAAGCCCCATTTCCGCTGATGTGTCGAACCCCAAGCCTGGGCTAGAGGAGGGGATCCCAGGTGGTGCTTCATGTTTGTTCAGACCAGCAATATCCAAACTGGGGCCCTTAGCTTGTCTTAATCTGGCCCTTGGGGCACTAATCTTCTCACTGACACCAACAATGGGGTACTGTTCTCCTATTGACACCAATGATGGGACACTATTCCTCCTACTGACACCAATGATGGGGCACTATTCCTTCCACTGATACCAATGACGGGGCACTATTCCTCCCACTGACACCAATGATGGCGCACCATTCCTCTCACTGACACCAATGATGGGGCACTATTCCTCCCACTGATACCAATGATGAGGCACTATTCCTCCCACTGACACCAATGATGGGGCACTATTCCTCCCACTGATACCAATGATGGGGCACTATTCCTCCCACTGACACCAATGATGGGGCACCATTCCTCTCACTGACACCAATGATGGGGCACTATTCCTCCCACTGATACCAATGATGGGGCACTATTCCTCCCACTGATACCAATGATGGGGCACTATTCCTCCCACTGACACCAATGATGAGGCACTATTCCTCCCACTGACACCAATGATGGGGCACTATTCCTCCCACTGATACCAATGATGGGGCACTATTCCTACCACTGATACCAATGATGGGGCACCATTCCTCCCACTGACACCAATGATGGGGCACCATTCCTACCAATGATGGGGCACTATTCCTCCCACTGACACCAATGATGAGGCACTATTCCTCCCACTGACACCAATGATGAGGCACTATTCCTCCCACTGACCACCAAGCCCCAGGCATTTTTTTTACACCTACTGGCTTTGGGGTAGAAAGTCTGGAGACCCCTGGTCCAGATCAATAAAGTTGTCCATGTTGATGAGTGCTGCCGGACTTCCATTGCTTCTTTGGACATTACTTATCATGCTGCACTTGGCATGAATATAATATTTTCGGTGCTGAATCCTCCTCAAGCTGTACATTGTATATGTATGGTGTACCGTAATGTAACCGTAAAGGTTGTCTGTGAAGAAATAGGCAGGCAAGGTCCTAAATACAATTGTGCCGTTATCAGTACTTTACACGCGTATACAATCCCAATTAGGAGAGTTTCTGTACAGTGCATGTGTATTGGCCAGACCTCCAGCAGAGGGCAGTGTAATACCAGCAGAACCAGCAGACGTCTTTGCATCAGAGGTAGGCGGAACATATCCTAGGAGCTCCTCTACTCCCTGATTTTATTTTATTTAAGATTACAAAAGCAAACAACATTCCTTAACGATAATTCGAACATCTAATTAATACCAGCAGCTTGTCGTGCAAGGTTGACAGCATTCTCCTTACCGTTGCCCTCGTTCTCGTTAATTGGCTCTCAAGTTTTCTCTCTCTTACCAAAACTACCTTCGCCACATACTGTCATGGGTAGCCTGAGATGGGGGGGGGGGGGCAATAATTCTTACTTCTCCAGTCCAAACACACTTGGGTAGGAAGACAGGGAGCACAGGGATGGAGGAGTGGCACAAATGACGGTGTATAATGATGTCAATGGAGCTTGACAGGTGACATAAGAAGAGGGTCACTGATGAGAAGAGGTCAGGAGCTAGCTAGGGTCAGTAACAGCCGGGCAATATGGTACCAATATAGTAAAAATGGCATGTAACTATGAGCTTGTGTTTAGTCTGTCAAGAGGCTTTCGACAAGGGGCTGGATTTGACAAGAGATGACGGTCATCATCGAGAAAAGTCAGAAACAGGCCAGGGTCAGCAACAGCCAGGTAACATGGTACCAAAATGGCAAGTAGTGGAGTAGTGTTTGGGTTTGGTCTGTCAAGATGCTGAGGGTCATCAATAAAATTAGGCCAGGCATAGGCCAAAGTCAACAACAGCCAGACAAGATGGTACCAAAATGGCAAGTATTGATGGGCTTGGGTTTGATCGTTCAAGAGGTTTTTACCAAAGGGCTTGAGATGACAGGAGATGAGGGCCATCAATGAGAAGAGCTCAGGAACAGCCAGGTAAAATTGTACCAATATGGCAAGCAGTAAAGAACTTGGATTTGGTCTGTCAAGAGGCTTTCGTCAAGGGGCTGTAGATGACTGAAGATGAGGGTCATCAATGAGAAGAGGTCAGGAACAGGACAGGGTCAGCAACAGCCAGACAAGATGGTACCGAAATGGTAAAAAGTGATGAGCTTGAGTTTGGTCTGTCAAGAGGCTTTCACCAAGGGGCTGGAGATGGGGGTTATCGATGAGAAGAGGTCAGGAACAGGCCAGGGTCAGCAACAGCCAGGCGACATGGTAGCAATATGACCAGTAGTGATGAGCTTGGATTAGGTCTGTCAAGAGGCTTTTGTCAAGGGGCTGGAGATCACAGGAGGTGAGGGTCATTGATGAGAAGAGGTCAGGAATAGGCCAAAGTCAGCAACAGCCAGACAAGATGGTACCAAAATCGTAAGTAGTGGTGAGCTTGGGTTTGGTCTGTCAAAAGGCTTTCTTCAAGGGGCTGGAGATGAGTGGAGATGACTGGAAATGAGTGGAGATGAGTGGAGATGAGTGGAGATGACTGGAAATGAGTGGAAATGAGTGGAGATGAGTGGAGATGAGTGGAGATGAGTGGAGATGACTGGAAATGAGTGGAGATGAGTGGAGATGACTGGAAATGAGTGGAGATGAGTGGAGATGAGTGGAGATGACTGGAAATGAGTGGAAATGAGTGGAGATGAGTGGAGATGAGTGGAGATGAGTGGAGATGACTGGAAATGAGTGGAGATGAGTGGAGATGACTGGAAATGAGTGGAGATGACGAGGGTCATTAATAAGAAGAGGTCAGGAACAGCCCCATTTGCATATACCAGCAGTTTCTCATTCATTCTATATAGTTTGAATGATATTCATACATAAAAATTTGAGAAGTTCAGGAAAAGGCTTCATTATGGCCACTACTAGATGTAGCTGAGCTTCATATGAAATATGCTCATCTATGTTGCTCTAATGCAGTATTTTCCTGAACCACTCCAATTTTTTTTTTTTTTATGACTGAATAACATTCAAAGAATAAGTATTTCTTTTTCTACAATCCTCAGGTCCATTTAGTGGCTGTTACTATTTTATAAATATGTTATTAATTCATAAAAAAAAAGTACAGCATTCTGGACACTAGATGGCGCTGAGGATCAGAGGAAAGCCTTCTGATCCTCAGCGCCATCTAGTGACCTGTTTTATTTTATGAACCTTATTCGTTCATAAAAAAAAATAAAATAAAAAATAGGTGTGGGAAATGACTGCATTATGTCCACTAGATATAGCTGTGGATCATAGAAAATAGATACCTAGTTCTCTATGATCATCAGCTCCATCTAGTAGCTGTAATGCAGTACTTTCCTGGAGCACTCTATTTTTTATGAATGAATAACATTTGAAGAATAAGTATTTATTTATTACGATCCTCGGGTCCATCTAGTGGCTGTTACAATTTTATGAATATGATTAATTTATAAAGAATTTCTGCATTTTGGCTACTAGATGGAGCTGAGGATCATAGGAAAGCCCAATGATCCTCAACGCCATCTAGTGGCCTGTTTTATTTTACGAACCTTATTAATTCATAAAAAAAAGGGGGTGGTTTGCAAAATTCTACATTATACCGACTAGATGAAGCTGAGAATCCTAGAAAAGAAATACTGAGATCGCTAAGATCATCAGCTCCATCTAGTGGCTGTTACTATTTTCTGAATGTTATCAAATCATAAAAAAAGACTGCATTTTGGCCACTAGATGGAGCTGAGGATCATAGGAAAGTCCTATGATCCTCAGCTCCATGTAGTGCCTGTATCATTTTATGAACCTATTTCATTCATTAAAATAATAATAAAAAAAATAATAAAAATAAAAAAAAATAATGAGTGGTTCTGGAAATTCCTGCAGTATGCCCACTAGATGGAGCTGAGGATCATAGAAAATATATACTTAGAGCCCTAAGATCACCAACGCCATCTAGTGGCTGGTAATATTTTATGAATACTGTATTATTAAATCATAAAAAATTACTGCATTTTGGCCACTAGGTGAAGCTGAGGATCATAACAAAGTCCTATGATCCTCAGCTTCATCTAGTGGCCTGTATAATTTTACGAACCTATTTCATTCATAAAAAAAAAATAATAAAAAAAAAAATAATAATAATAATAATAATAATAATAATAATAATAAACAAATAAAAAAGAATAAAAAATGGGTGGTTCTGGAAATTTCTACATTATGCCCACTAGATGGAGCTGAGGATCATAGGAAAGTCCTATGATCCTCAGCTCCATGTAGTGCCTGTATCATTTTATGAACCCATTTCATTCATTAAACTAATGATACTAAAAAAAAAAATAATAAAAAAAAAATGGGTGGTTCTGGAAATTCCTGCAGTATGCCCACTAGATGGAGCTGAGGATCATAGAAAATAAATACTTAACTCGCTAAGATCGACGTCATCTAGTGGCTGTTACTATTTTATGAATATTATTAATTCATAAAAAAATTGCTGCATTTTGGCCGCTAAATAGAGCTGAGGATGATAGGAAATTTCCTATCATCCTCAGGTCCATCTAGTGGCCTGTATAATTTTATAAACCTATTTCATTCATTAAAAAAAAAAAAAAAAAAAAAAAGAAAATCATAAAAATAAATAAAAAATGTGTGGTTCTGGAAATTTCTACATTATGCCCACTAGATGGAGCTGAGGATCATAGAAAATAAATACTCACTAACTCACTAAGATCATTAGCTCCATCTAGTGGATGTTACTATTTTATGAATATTATTTATTTCTAAAAAAGCTGCTGCATACTGGCAACTAGGTGGAGCTGAAGATCATAGGAGAGCCCTATGATCCTCAACTCCATGTAGTGGCATGTACCGTTTTATGTACCTATTTCATTCATTAAAAAAATAAATAACAAATTTATGAATATTATTAAGACATAAACAATTACTGCATTTAGGCCACTAGATGGCGCTGGTGATCTTAGCAATCTAAGTATTCATTTTCTATGATCCTTAGCTCCATCTAGTGGCCTAAATGCAGTATTTTTTTATCATTTAATAATATTAATAAAATAGTAACAGCCACTAGATGGAGCTGATGATCTTAGAAAACTAAATATGTATTTTCTATGATCCTCATCTTCAATCTAGTGGGCATAATTTAGAAATTTCCAGAACCACACATTTTTTTATTTTATATATATATATATATATATATATATATATAAAATTAAAAAAATTATGATAAAAAAAAATATATATATATATAATAAAAAAATGTGTGGTTCTGAAAATTTCTAAATTATGCCCACTAGATTGAAGATGAGGATCATAGAAAATACATATTTAGTTTGCTAAGATCACCAGCTCCATCTAGTGGCTGTTACTATTTTATTAACATTATTAAATGATAAAAAAATACTGCATTTAGGCCACTAGATAGAGCTAAGGATCATAGACAATAAATACTTAGATTGCTAAGATCATCAGTGCCATCTAGTGGCCTAAATGCAGTAATTTTTTTATATCTTAATAATATTCATAAATTAGTAACAGCCACTAGATGGAGCCAATGATCTTAGCAATCTAAGTATTTATTTTCTATGATCCTCAGCTCCATCTAGTGGCCATATTGTGGCATTTTCCCAAACCACTCTATGAATAAAAAACATTCAACCCTTTGAGGCAATAGATGGAGAACATTCAGTTTTGGCCCATTTGCACAGAAGGAATGCTCCAGTGTTTCTCAGGGCGAATAAGCTACGCAAATTATTCATAAATAGACCCCTTAGTTGTTGACCATGAGGACTGAATGACTGTATAGGGCGCATCTATATATGTAATACAATAATAGAAATATGGTACAGCAAACTTGCAAGTGGCTTAAAAAGAATGAATTACCAGTGAATGTGCGCCGCTTAATAATAATATGTGGCTTTGCTTAAAGCGGTATCTGCAGGCTGGCGCGGATATTTCTGTGAGATTGCAGCGGGCTCTGTGACTACGAAGCCGCAGAAGGTTACTGGCGGCTGACGACACGGCGGAGATGAAAGTATCGCTGTTTCACAATGCGGCATCAGAAACCCTGCGACACGGGAGGTGACGGGGGGGAGACGAGGCAGCCGGCTCAGACATTGTCTTGATGTCTTTCCAGTGTCAGACTCTGGAGTTCTCGATTTCATTTTTACGCCGAGGCCTTTAGGTCTGCGCCGGCACTTTGATGTTTTTAGACGCGCTTTCTGGTATTTACAAAAAATACCGTATTATAATAATAATAAAAAAAAAAAAACAGAAGTGAAATACATTACAGCAGGGCTAAAAGCGAATTCAAAGCCGCATGAGCTGAGAAGCATAAATGAAGGATAACAAAAGGGTTTAAATGCTTACCAAAGCTGGAGAAAATGCTGCTGCAAGCTCCCTTTATTGATGATCACATGACCCACAACCATGGCATTGGGTCATCTGATCTTTGTAGAGGGTGGGGGGGGGGGCGGGGTTCCAGATAAACTTCCACTGGATTGGCTGAAGAATATATAAATATTCATAACTTAGTTTTGTTTGCAAAACCTCATACTATGACTAGTGATACCAGCGACACCTACTGGTGACAGTGAAAAATTACGTCATTGTCTTAAAGCGGAGTTCCACCCAAAAATGGAACTTTCGCTGGTGACCCCCTGACACGTCATATTTGGCATGTCATTGTTTTTTTTAGTTATCACAGGTACCCCGCTCCCACTTCCTCCCCTGGAAGGAAGTTCACCTCTCACCCCTCCTTCCCTGCAATCTTCTGGGACACGTCACAGGTCCCAGAAGATTGCCCTGCCAATCACAACATGCAGCGCGGCTCAACAGCCGGGCTCCACATCCGGGCGCCCACAGTTACAATACCGACGCCACGGAGAGGAGGGGAAGAAGCTTTGCTTTGATCCAAGTCCATTTCAAGAACAGGAGGAGGAGGATTTCTTGGACCAAAAATTGGTTGCTTTATCAATCGTGACCAATTATGTCATATGCTTTTGCTGCGGGAGCTCCAGAAGAATAATCCGGATGATTTTCGGAATTATCTCCGGATGACGGACCCCTGCTTTCACCAACTCTTAATAATATTATTCTCGATATCACTAAAAAATAAAAGCCTTTTAAAATACGTTTGGCAGAATACGTTCTATCAGTATCACCAGTAAAGCAGTTTCATTATTATTCCATTAAAGAAGAAGAGAATTGTGCGCTGCATTTCCAGATTTCATAATTTGCAGCGAAATGTAAATTCTCCATTACGAACGCCAATTTAGAAGACCGACCGCTTCCGGCTCGTCCTTGCGTGTTTGTACTTTGGACTTTTGCCTGACGGACTTGTGTACACACGCTCGGAAAACCTAACAACACACATTTGTCTGCGGAAAATTTTAAAACCTGCCATCCAACATTTGTCCGCGGAAAATCCGACAACAATTGTCCGATGGAGCGTACACACGGTCGGATTTTCCACCAACAGCCTGTCATCACACAATTCCCGTTGGAAAATCCGATCGTGTGTACGGGGCTTTAGACAGAGATCTGCTGTTCCTAGTGATTAGGAACAGCGATCTCTCTCCTCCTCCAGTCAGCCCAGCCCCCATACAGCTAGAAACACCTCCCTAGGAAACACACTTAACCCCTTAATCGCCCCGTAGTGTTAACCTCTTCCCTGTCAGTGACAGTAATCAGTGGCTATTTTTTAGCTCTGATCACTGTATAAATGTCAGCCGTCCCAAAAATGTGTCAAAAGTGTTAAGATCTGTCACACTCCCGCTAAAAATCGCAGATCACCACCATTACTAGTAAAAAAAAAAAAAAAAAAAAAAGATACAAATGCTATAAATCTATCCCCTATTTTGTAGACGCTATAACTTTTGCGCAAACCAATTATTATACGCTTATTGCGTTTTTTTTAACCAAAAATAAATATATAGAAGAATACATATAGGCCTAAACTGATGCAGAAATTTTTTTGACCGATATTTATTATAGAAAAAAGTAAAAAATATATAATTTTTTTTCAAAATTGTCGCTCTTTTTTTTTTTTTTGTTTATAGCGAAAAAAAAAAAAAAAAACGCAGAAGTGATCAAATACCACCAAAAGAAAGCTCTATTTGTAGGAGAAAAAAAAAAAAGGACGTCAATATTGTTTGGGTAACAATTTTGATCCTAGTATTATTGCTAATGAAATTCAAGTAATGCCCCGTACGGAAAAAGTCCGATCGGATTATGTTGGTCGGGAAATCCGATCGTGTGTGGGCTCTATTGGACATTTTCCGTGGGAGATCCAGACGGAAAAAGCTTGAGAGCTGGATCTAAAATTTTCCGACAACAAAATCCGATCGGACTTTTTCCAATTGTTTGTAAAGAATTCCGATGGACAAAGTCTCAGATTAAATTAATAGAGCAAAGCTATTGGCTACTAGCCTCTGCGTAGTCCCGTCCTATGCTACGAACGCCACCTCATTCCAAACTATTGCATTTTCCAACGACTTTGTCCGACCGTGTGTATGTAACACAAGTTTCACCCCCAAAATCCGACGGATTTTGTGGTCGGAATGTCTGACCGTGTGTACAGGGCATAAGAGTATACAATGATCTTGATCGATGGTTGCTTTATCAATCGTGACCAATTATGTCATATGGCTTTGCTGCGGGAGCTCCAGGGGAATAATCAGAATGATTTTTGAAATTACCTCCGGATGACGGTTCAAAGATATACATTTCTTATTGTAATATTTAATTCCTCCTTTTGTGGCCGTTTCCATCATGATTGTGGGCATGTGAAGCCCAATCGAGAATCGCTTCCTGGAATATCTTTGGAGAGGTGCATGCTGGGTAACCAGCATGCACCTCTCGACTTCGCGCATGCACGACCCAACGGCGGCCGTAGTACTGTACTGCCCAAAGACTCCTGGGAATTGATGTGTCATCATTTCCCAGGAGCATAGGCGAGAGAGGAAGTCTCGAGGAGCTCCGCGGACCAGGAAGTGGCAGATTACGAGGACTACATAGCAACAGGGCGTTTAGGGTAAGTATAAAAAAATGTTCTTCCTCCAAATGTTTGTTTATAGGTTAAAGGAGTCTTTTAACCACTTGCTTACCGGGCACTTAAACCGCCCCTCCTATCCAGACCAATTTTCAGCTTTCAGCGCTGATGCACTTTGAATGACAATTACGCGGTCATACAACACTGTACCCAAATTAAATTTTTATAATTTTTTTCCCTCAAATAGATCTTTCTTTTGGTGGTATTTGATCACCTCTGCGATTTTTATTTTTTGTTAAAAAAAAATGTAAAAAGACAGAATAAAAAAAAAAAAAATGTATTTTGTTATAAAATTTTAAAAAGGGTAATTTTTGTCCGTCATTGATGTACGCTGATGAGGTGGCACTGATGGGTGCCGATAGGTGGCAGTGATGGGCACTGATGGGTGGCAGTGATGGGCACTGATCGGTTACACTGATAGGCAGCACTTCTAGGTGGCACTGATTGGGCATTGATAGCCTGTTTCCCCGAAAATAAGACCTAGCATAATGGTCGGTGGTGGCTGCAATATAAGCCCTACCCTCCAAATAAGCCCTAGTTAAAGTCCTTGTAGGTCTTATTTTCAGGGTAGGGCTTATTTGGGGGGTAGGGCTTATATTGCAGCCATCACCGACAATCACGCTAGGTCTTATTTTCGGGGAAACAGGATAGGTGGCACTGGTGGACATTGATAGGTGGCACTTGTGGGCACCGATAGGTGGCATATATGAGGCATAATTGCCGCTTCCGTTTCGGGAACCGATGTCCCTTTAAGATGAACCGGTGATCAGCTTTTTTTTTTCTCCACCGCTGTCAGCGTGAGGAGAGAAAAAAAGAGATCAGTGAGCTTTTGTTGTGATCATGTGATCAGCTGTCATTGGCTGACAGCTGATCACATGGTAAGGGGCCAGGACCTGCCCCTTACTCGGATCGGTGATCACCCGAATCTCAGTGACTCAGTGATCACAGCGCGGTCGGCACGCGCAGGGAGCGTGCACAAAGGGAGTCCGTCATGTGACTTCCCGGGAGGCCGTCACGTGACTTCCCGGGAGGCCGTCACGTGACTTACCGGGAGGCCGTCACATGGCCTCCTGGGAATTCACATCCGCGTTGTGGCCGTCATTCGGCCATAGCGCGGATGTCAAGTAGTTACAGGAAAAAAAATAAAAAATGTAGGGTGGAACTCCGCTTTAAGGGGGGAAACCTTCCAGTCTGTAAGTGGTTAAATATTTTTGCATCAGTACAATTTGTCAAAATTTTTCTAATGCTCAGTTTCGCAATCATAGTTACATAGTTAGTCTGGCTGAAAAAAGACACAAGTCCATCTAGTTCAACCAATCCATTTTGCCGGTATCATATCCACTCATCCCTGATTATGACCGGTTCCCAATTAAATGCTGGTAAGGCTTCACCCTCGCCCCCTGCCAGCGCGGCCGCCATACACATCATTAATGAGGTTGGAGCCTAGCGCCTAGAATTCCTCAGCACTCGGCGGACGCTGTTGACATAGCAAATATGTTGTTAATAATAAAAATGTCGCGTCTCCTCTGAGAAGTTCCTGCGCATATACACGATTCGGGAAGGAGTTGGGATGTTGTGCCACTTCATTTGCATATCAAGAAGCCGGGGCTCCCTGATGAACCAATCAAGGTGAGGTCTAGCTGCTGAGCCCTCAATTCTCCGATCTCATTAAGGAACGCCACCCCGAGAGGGACGAGGACGGGCCGCAACGCGCTCTAAATGGCTTATTGTTTAAGGCTGTGCTAATGTCTGCGCGAGGCCTGGTGTGCACAGTGTGATACATTGGATAGAATGAACACTTCTAAGCAGATAATGACGCTGAGAGTGGAACCTCCTACTTTTATAGCACTCTGGGGAGAAATTGTAACTTTTTATTTCCTTTTTTTTATCTTCTTAGCAATCTCTTCCTCTCTCTTTCAATGTCTTGCTATGAAGAGAACGCCATAGATTTGTTTTAAGTGGTGCGACAACTAAAAGAAGCGCCAAAGGTGCAACGTGCATCTAAAAAGCACCAAACCAGATTAGAAAAAAAATTATGAAATGGTTTATTCTCTGAAATTTTAGGAACACATACATCATATTTAGGTCCTATGTGTGGTCCTAGCGGAGCACATGCACTCCAGGTAGATTTTGAAGGGTTAAATGTTTTTTTTTTTCCTCTCCTTTTAAGTTATTCAGGTCAGCTAGGTGCTTAATGTTACAGGTTGACCTGTTGATCTGGTGGTGACTAACCACACTTTTTAGCAAGGTCACTGCCCCCCTGCGGGTCATATTATATAAATAGGGTTTACTAAATGCCCTAGGGGTCTCTGGTTGGGGACTGCCAAAATGTAGTTGTTACTCTACCGGAGTGGGTCACCCCCTTGGGAGGTGATGGGAGCCCTGTCAGGGTTCCCACTGGGGTAGGAAGTAGGAATTCCTGGAGGCCGATTCTTGAAATAAACCCTGGAGGGCCATCACCAGTAGGAGGTCCTGGAGGGTCGTCACCAGTAGGAAGTCCTGGAGGGTCATCACCAGTAGGAAGTCCTGGAGGGTCATCACCAGTAGGATGTCCTGGAGGGTCATCACCAGTAGGAAGTCCTGGAGGGTCATCACCAGTAGGAAGTACTGGAGGGCCATCACCAGTAGGAAGTCCTGGAGGGTCATCACCAGTAGGAAGTCCTGGAGGGTCATCACCAGTAAGAAGTCCTGGAGGGTCGTCACCAGTAGGAAGTCCTGGAGGGCCATCACCAGTAGGAAGTCCTGGAGGGTCATCACCAGTAGGAAGTCCTGGAGGGTCATCACCAGTAGGAAGTCCTGGAGGGTCGTCACCAGTAGGAAGTCCTGGAGGGCCATCACCAGTAGGAAGTCCTGGAGGGCCATCACCAGTAGAAAGTCCTGGAGGGCCATCACCAGTAGAAAGTCCTGGAGGGCCATCATCAGTAGGAAGTCCTGGAGGGTCATCACCAGTAGGAAGTCCTGGAGGGCCATCACCAGTAGGAAGTCCTGGAGGGCCATCACCAGTAGGAAATCCTGGAGAGTCGTCACCAGTAGGAAGTCCTGGAGGGTCGTCACCAGTAGGAAGTCCTGGAGGGTCGTCACCAGTAGGAAGTCCTGGAGGGTCGTCACCAGTAGGAAGTCCTGGAGGGTCGTCACCAGTAGGAAGTCCTGGAAGGTCATCACCAGTAGGAAGTCCTGGAGGGTCATCACCAGTGGAAAGTCCTGGAGGGTCATCACCAGTAGGAAGTCCTGGAGGGCCATCACCAGTAGGAGGTCCAGGAGAGTCATCACCAGTAGGAAGTCCAGGAGGGCTCATAAAATCCAGCAGTTCCTTATGGGGTCATTACTACACCTGTAAATCCTGCTTCCTTTGAGGTTTCCCTTTGGTTACACATTAGGCACATTATTCACTGGTGCCCCCCCTAGATACCACATAGATTATTCCCACTTGTCCTTAAGAATATAGCCAGTCTGGTCCTCCAACCTTGGAGGAGAGGGGCTGTCACCAGACCTGGCCAGCATTACATGTGTTAACAACCATTACAATTTGTTTTTTATTGTTTTTTTTTTTTTTTTTAGCATTGATTTCTGAAGTGGAAAGTCGGCTCTTTCTGTAGTCTGGCCTCGCTTATTGGTTACAGTAAAATAGGACAGGAAGATTTATCGTCTCCAGAGGTAAATATTGAGCCACAAGGAGGACCTGCCAATATTTTCATTGCAACAATACAATTTGTGCTCTGCTGATCCATCATTAAATCTCTCTGGAGTGGATTTCCTGAATGGCAAGGCGACGGCGTTAACCAATTCACGGCGGGGTGGGGGGGGGGGGGGGGGGCAAAATGTCGGACTGGCTCAGGAACGTTGAGACATTTCAGTACCATGCAGGGAGACGGGACAGCCATGCCAGAAAGTCATGAGAAACTGTAGAAAGGTTATCCTAAGGTTCTTCGCGATGGATCGGGTTGTATAGAACAGACCAACCAAAAATAGCAAAATAAATTTTATATATATATATATATATACGGTATATATATATATATATATATATATTATTTATATATATTATATATATATATATATATATATATATATATATATATATATATATATATATGTATATATGTATATATATATATATATATATATATATATATATATATATATATATATATATATATATATATACATATACATATATATATATATATATATATATATATATATATATATATATATATATTTATATATATATGTACAGTGGTGTGAAAAAGTGTTTGCCCCCTTCCTCATTTCCTGTTCCTTTGCATGTTTGTCACACTTAAGTGTTTCGGAACATCAAACCAATTTAAACAATAGTCAAGGACAACACAAGTAAACACAAAATGCAATTTGTAAATGAAGGTGTTTATTATTAAAGGTGAAAAAAAATCCAAACCATCATGGCCCTGTGTGAAAAAGTGATTGCCCCCCTTGTTAAAACATACTATAACTGTGGTTGTCCACACCTGAGTTCAATTTCTCTAGCCACACCCAGGCCTGATTATTGCCACACCTGTTCACAATCAAGGCATCACTTAAATAGGAGCTGCTTGACACAGTAAGGGCCACCAGAAGATCCTTAAAAGCTACACATCATGCCGAGACCCAAAGAAATTCAGGAACAATTGAGAAAGAAAGTAATTGAGATCTATCAGTCTGGAAAGGGTTATAAAGCCATTTCCAAAGCTTTGGGGATCCAGCGAACCACAGTGAGAGCCATTATCCACAAATGGCGAAGACATGGAACAGTGGTGAACCTTCCCAGGAGTGGCCGGCCGCCCAAAATTACCCCAAGAGCGCAGCGACGACTCATCCAAGAGGTCACAAAAGACCCCACAACAACGTCCAAGGAACTGCAGGCCTCACTTGCCTCAGTTAAGGTCAGCGTTCATGCCTCCACCATCAGGAAAAGACTGGGCAAAAATGGCCTGCATGGCAGAGTTCCAAGGAGAAAACCACTGCTGAGCAAAAAGAACATCAAAGCTCGTCTCAATTTCTCCACAACACATCTTGATGATCCCCAAGACTTTTGGGACAACATTCTGTGGACCGATGAGACAAAAGTGGAACTCTTTGGAAGGTGTGTGTCCAAGTATATCTGGCGTAGAAGGAACACTGCATTTCATAAAAAGAACATTATACCAACAGTAAAATATGGTGGTGGTAGTGTGATGGTCTGGGGCTGTTTTGCTGCTTCAGGACCTGGAAGACTTGCCGTGATAAAAGGAACTATGAATTCTGCTGTCTACCAAGAGATCCTGAAGGAGAATGTCCGACCATCTGTTCGTGTACTCAAGCTGAAACCAACTTGGGTTCTGCAGCAGGACAATGATCCTAAACACACCAGCAAGTCCACCACCGAATGGCTGAAGAAAAACAAAATGAAGACTTTGGAGTGGCCTAGCCAAAGTCCTGACCTGAATCCTATTGAGATGTTGTGGTATGACCTTAAAAAGGCCGTTCATGCTCGAAAACCCTCTAATGTAACTGAATTAGGACAATTCTGCAAAGATGAGTGGGCCAAAATTCCTCCAGGACGCTGTAAAAGCCTCATTGCACGTTATCGCAAACGCTTGGTTGCAGTTGTTGCTGCTAAGGGTGGCCCAACCAGTTATTAGGTTTAGGGGGCAATCACTTTTACACACAGGGCCATGATGGTTTGGATTTTTTTTCACCTTTAATAATAAACACCTTCATTTACAAATTGCATTTTGTGTTTACTTGTGTTGTCCTTGACTATTGTTTAAATTGGTTTGATGTTCCGAAACACTTAAGTGTGACAAACATGCAAAGGAACAGGAAATGAGGAAGGGGGCAAACACTTTTTCACACCACTGTATATATGTATATATATATATATATATATATATATATATATATATACATATATATATATATATATATATATATATATATATATATATATATATATATATATGTATGTATGTATGTATATATATATATATATATATATATATATATATATATATATGTATGTATGTATGTATGTATGTATATATATATATATATATATGTATGTATATATATATATATATATATATGTATGTATATATATATATATATATATATGTATGTATATGTATATATATATATATATATATATATATATATATATATATATATATATATCTTTGGGGTAAATGCTTTACATGAATCAATAAAAGCTGATTAACTCCCCTGCTAGTGTTAAGTGGTTTGTCTCATCCCTGTAAACTGATACATTCTGCTAGAGAGCTTGAGCTAGTGGAACACGAAAGACTTGCTGGTTGGATTACCAGGTGAAAATAGAAAAGAGAGCCTAAGAAAAAAAGAAAAGAAATGCAGCCATCACATTGAAGAAGACTCGGTAAGCTGGAACATAATAAATGTTTGCTTTTGGGTTTAATACCCCTTGATTACATTATAAAATTATAAATTATAAATGATATATAAACATTATATTAAATTTGTTTATAGTTTATGGTGCTTTGGCTAAATTGAATTGAGTTAAGGTTTGAATTTGCATTAAGCCATGTAAAATCTGCGAGAAAAGGGGGCGGGGCCCCCAGCTAAGTCGCGAATTATAAAAAAAAAAAAAAAAAAAAGAGAGAGGTGATTAAATATAAATAAGAATTAAGAATTCATTATAGGAACGTTACCGGAGGTAAATGCGGGAAAGGTGAACTCCAGCTCCAAGTACAGGGGACTATCAGAGCGAGCCAAGAGGCGCCTTTTCATTTTTAAAGAGCTCTTCTCCCATAAACACGGCCCGGGATAACGCCGCGGCGATGTGTACTCAGCATTGGTAATTGATGAGAAGGTAGAAGACATAATGATCGCCGATTGCAGCTTTGTAGCCCCCGGTCAGGATTAACCTTTCAGGAGTCCTCCTTCACCGGAGCGTCAGCCGTTCCCCGCTCATTAACTATTGATCAAAGCAAACTTTTATACGATATTATTATTCATTTGCCGAGCTCATCAACCTGCGCAAAAAAAAAAAAAAGGACATACGCCGCTCTCTACTCGCTGCGTCTCACGGTTGGGTTTCCAGCAGCCTTTGTGAAGCTTCTTTATGTGAAACTATTTTTTTTTGCAGTTTTGCTTTGCAGGTGCCAAGTGAGTCCACCTTAAAGCTGAACACCACGTTTAACCACTTCAGCTCCGGAAGGATTTGCACACCCCCCCCCCCTTAATGACCAGGCCATTTTTTTTGCGATGCGGCACTGCGTCGATTTAACTGACAATTGCGCGGTCGTGCGACGCTTTACACAAACCATTATTTTTGCGCTATAAAGAAAAAAAGAGCAACAATGTTAAAAAACAATATTTTTTTTACTTTCGGCCATAAAACATATCCAATAAAAAAAAAAATGTAAATCAATTTAGGCCAATATGTATTCTGCTACATGCTTTTGGTAAAAAAAAGATTACCAATAAACATATAGTATATATTCTAGTATAAGCCGACCCGAATATAAGCCGAGGCACCTCATTCTACCACAAAAAACTGGGAAAACGTATTGACTCGAGTATAAGCCGGGGGTGGGAAATGCAGCAGCTACTGCAAGTGGAAAAGAGGGTCGACAATGGCCATCTCCATGCCTCACTGTGCCATCTCCATGCCTCACTGTGCCATCTCCATGCCTCACTGTGCCATCTACATGCCTCACTGTTCCATTTGCATGCCTCACTGTGCTATCTTCATGTCCCACTTTGCCATCTGCATGCCTCATTGTGCCATCTGCATGCCCCACTGTGCCACCTGCATTCCTCACTGTGTCATCTTTATGCCCCACTGTGCCATCTTCATGCCTCACTGTGCCATCTGCATGCCTCACTGTGCCATCTTCATGTCTCACTGTGCCATCTGCATGCCTCACTGTGCCATCTGCATGCCTCACTGTGCCATCTGCATGCCCCACTGTGCCACCTGCATGCCTCACTGTGTCATCTTTATGCCCCACTGTGCCATCTTCATGCCTCACTGTGCCATCTGCATGCCTCACTGTGCCATCTTCATGTCTCACTGTGCCATCTGCATGCCTCACTGTGCCATCTGCACGCCTCATTGTGCCATCTTCACGCCTCACTGTGCCATCTTCATGCCTCGCTGTGCTACCTGCATGCCTCATTGTGCCATCTTCACGCCTCGCTGTGCCATCTTCATGCCTCGCTGTGCTATCTGCATGCCCCATGTACCTGATCTCCAGAACCCCAGCGCTGTGATATGCAGTCAGTCTAGTCGGCGGCCCTGCAGTGTAACAAAGCCCCGCCTCCTCCTCGTCCTCGTCTGTGATGGAACACTGATTCAGTTTCCCAGCAGTGAGTCGGTGCTCCGCCTATCACGGATGAGGACGAGGAGAAGGCGGGGCTTTGTTACACTGCACGGCCGCCAAGTAGACTGCATGTTACAGCGCCGGGAGATCAGGCGCATGAGGCTGCAGATGGGCGCAGTGACTCGAGTATAAGCCGAGGGGGCTTTTTCAGCACAAAAAAATGTGCTGGAAAACTCAGCCTATACTCGAGTATATACGGTTTACTGATTGGTTCGAGCAAAAGTTAAAGCGTCTACAATTGATGGGATATTTTTATGGAATTTTTATTTATTTATTTATTTATTACTATTAATGGCGGTGATTTTTAGCGGGACTTTGTGGCAGACAGATCAGACAGTTTTTTGGGACCAGTGACATTTTTACAGGCTGCATTTGATGGGCGCTGGTGAGGCTGCATTGATGGGCGCTGGTGAGGCTGCTTTTGATGGGCGCTGGTGAGGCTGCATTTGATGGGCGCTGGCGAGGCTGCATTGATGGGAGCTGGCGAGGCTGCATTTGATGGGCGCTGGTGAGGCTGCATTAATGGCCACTGGTGAGGCTGCATTTGATGGGCGCTGGTGAGGCTGCATTAATGGGCACTGGTGAAGCTGCATTTGATGGGCGCTGGTAAGGCTGCATTTGATGGGCGCTGGTGAGGCTGCATTTGATGGGCACTGGTGAGGCTGCATTTGATGGGCGCTGGTGAGGCTGCATTAATGGGCACTGGTGAGGCTGCATTTGATGGGTGCTGGTGAGGCTGCATTTGATGGGCACTGGTGAGGCTGCATTTGATGGGCACTGGTGAGGCTGCATTTGATGGGCACTGGTGAGGCTGAATTTGACGGGCGCTGGTGAGGCTGAATTAATGGGCACTGGTGAGGCTGCATTTGATGGGCGCTAGTGATGCTGCATTAATGGGCACTGGGAGGCTGCATTTGATGGGCGCTGGTGAGGCTGCATTTGATGGGCACTGGTGAGGCTGCATTAATGGGCACTGGTGAGGCTGCACTTGATGGGCGCTGGTGAGGCTGCATTACTGGGCGCGGGTGAGGCTGCATTAATGGGTGCTGGTGAGGCTGCATTTGATGGGCGCTGGTGAGGCTGCATTTGATGGGCACTGGTGAGGCTGAATTTGATAGGCGCATTAAAAAGGTGGAGTTTACATGGGCAGGGAAAAAGGGGTGGAGCTGGGGGCAGCAAAATGAGGTTTCACCTAGGGTGTCAAAATTACTTGGACCAGCCCTGGGGAAAGGAACCTGCTTGTGGGGGATAGTGTTTAGCACAGAGTCAGATCCCAGATGAGGAAAGTGTCCATGTCACCAGACAGGAACGTGGGCACCCAAGGAAAGTGCACAATCATGTAAATCCTGGTGCCTGTGCAGTGCTTAGCTGTGTTTGCAAAAGTCTGATGCGGATCAGCCCCATGCTGTGAGGGTTACAGTGTTGCAGTCTGAGAAATCACTGGGGGAGGGGAGACTGAGGAAGTGCTTCCCCCTGCCTGCAGCAGACTAATGACATCAACTCAGCCTTAGGCAAAGTCACTGTACTGGAGCCCAAGGATGACTTTAAAAGGTGAATTTCTATTCACGCAAACTTGTAAGGCCGCTAAGCGGTCCACTTTTTCTTTAGACGGCGGATTCCGATCTGACGGATCTCCAGTGAAACGCGTTCAGGCACCTCCACTTGTCTCCGTGATGATCTGGGGCTTCAAAATCGTGACTTGGGTAAAAAAAACGATCATGTATATTTTCACTTTAATTTTCGCCAGATGACGAGAAGAAGACAAAGAGAGCCGCCGCGCCGCTCATAAAACGCCGCGCTCCTAATGAAAACAAATCATCGAGCGGCAGGCCGGGGAGTCGCTGCTGACTAATTTTATCCCTGCCATTCAGAGATATTACAGAGTGAGTGACATGGTGGGCGCTCGCCGCAGCCTGCTAGAAGTACGCGCCGAGGTGCCGATTCTGACACCTATTACAAATCTGCTCTGCTCTTAATTGGTCTATTTTTCCCCAGAGCCCATACAAGCTGCCATTGTTATAGATCGTATCATTCCACTCCTAATGATGACGGGGGGACGGGGGGGGACGGGGGATCTCCAAATGCAATTATTACATTCCTCGCTCGCTGGATTAGGTAGGCTGGGAGGGCGACTTCAAGAGCACCTGTCACCACAACAGGGGACGCGCAAAACGCTCGCAGAGGTTGGGGAGAAAACGAGGCGCCTTACGCTGATTTTTCCCGGGTATCATTTTCTCTTTTTATTGGGTGTTTGAATATTTTGTTACATTAGGATTCTGTGGTGTATTATTAGGCTATGTTTACAACCTTCAAAAGAAAACCAAAGAAAATTCCCAGCTCAACTCCCCAGCCAGACTGCAAACAACCCGATTATCCTAACAGTTTGCATTAACCACTTTAATACTGGGGGGCGCTTATACACCTTCCTCCTGAAATGGATATTTTGATGATAGGCAACTCCTATCCTCATATTGATTAGTGGTTCCAAATTAATAACTACTGCAGTAGGGAACAGACACAAAAGATACGCTCAGCATCTTTCCAAATAACCGTTCTCCTTTATTATGACGCATTTGAAGGCTTTTATACACATGATTACGTAGGTATCACATTAATATTACAATTGTACGTTTATGGTAACAAGGGGCGTTACATAGGCAGGCTAATTCTAATCAGAACTCGAAAGAATGCAAAACATGTACTGAAAACATTATTAGTGCCGTGTGCACAGTGAGGGCAGTGTGCAATACATATAAAATAGAATACAATTATATACAGAACCTACAAATTTCCATTACAGTCTCCTCTCTTTTGATCAATATTTTGATCACTAACCATACCTGCTATCACCTTTAACCTGGAACCTCCACACGCTTAGGTGGAGGTAGTCCTGGCCAAAGAGGCAAAAACTCAATTGTGGAGAAAATAATAGCTGAGCAGCTTTTTTCATTACAAAATGACTTTTCACTGTGAAAAACAAATGATTGATAAGACATATTTACAGAGTACTGGCTGTACACTCCTGTGGCCAGAATGGCCTTCTAGCTTAATTGTTGGTATGCTGACTTATCAGCATATGTAAACACAGACAATTCCACATAAAATGGAAGAGGTACAAAAGACAAATATGACTTCAACATGGCTAAACTACTTTTCAAATATATGTATCCCTTACAATTAAAGTAATTGAATCAAAAAATACCCTAGACTGTGATCGCAAGAGGGAAACAAATCAAACACAGAGATTTCTTTCATTTAGTCATTTTTGCAGTGTCTGGTGTGGATCCAGGTGACTTTTCCTTCAAGTTTTGCACAACTGTACATGAAATAGATGCTGTATTGAGTCTCCAAACATTTCCTTATAAATAAATGTCTCTTAACAATCCACAAGTCACCTGGCTTTAGTTTTAGATCCTTCCAAACTTTTAGGATCTGGAATTGGGGAGAAAACACATAAATAAGTTTGTCAAAAACCTTAAAAGATCAGCAACATTCTCTGTGAGATCCGAATGGAGGACTTCAGCTGCTGAGACAAAACATAAGCAAGTGAGCAACACACTCCCAAACCAAATTCCATAGGGAGAGAGTCCAACATCCCCTTACTGGCTTGATAAAATATAATAAAACATTCAGGCAAAAGTTTTCTAGTTTCTTACTCTACTTTGTCCGCTACATTGTAGACAGTAGGGGGTGTAAAAATAAAACCTCAAAACTTCTAGTAAGGACTCTCCTATAAAAATGATTTCCTCTGTTACTCTCTGTAGATTCTCCACTCTGTGCTTAAAAACTACTTCTGATAACACTTTTTTACTGTGGCCTTTGCAGTAGCATTTGCCACTGGACATCCATAAAACATGTCCATACAAACAAAATACATACTCGTAAGATCCTGACTTGGGCATCTGGATATATCTTTTTGTTATCTCTGGAAGGGATGTTCAGCTTTTGGTAACACCTTTGGTAACAGGTAAAACAAGAAGTGGTATGTTATAAAAACAACTGTGGAGAACCCTGGCTCTATCCCATGCTCATTTACTAAGGCAGCCATAACTACTTGTGACTGATGACACGGTCCACGTGTCAAGCTGGAGGGAAAAGAGTGTCTGGCAAACATAAATGATCACCCTTTCCAAAGTCCTGTTTCGTAAGAAGTTGCCCTCTGTGGACCACTTGTGCTTCTTGTTCTGGGGTCCTTAAAGTTGAATTATTAATCCCAGCTATACTGTGCCAGAACTAGGGTGGAATCTGTGAGTTGCACAGACCCAGCAAGTGTCCGGGGCTGTAAATGTAGCATCCTTAGAGTCGCCTGGTCTGCTGCCATATTTGAGTTTTACTGTTAGTATGGCTACCTCAGCAAGAACCTGGAAGGCTGAAAACAGCCAATCAAATTAACTTAGCATGCTTGATTGGTTTACCCGCCGAAGTAAAAACAAACTTCTAGCCCTTCAAATGGAACCAAAAGCTCTCTATATCTTGACTATCTATATAAATATATACTCTTTTTATAGCTCACAGGCTTTTCTAAAACATGGAGCTCTGCTTCTTGAGATGGGGAAAAAGGATCCAATGACTCTGAATACAGGGTATCCTTCTGGGTGATAAACTTCATCCTCGGTATAAAACCAGGAATAACACTACAAAAAAGTAAATACTCGGGTCTCCAGGGAGTGTGTCCTGCACTGGGCTCACAGCAGCTGATTCCCACGTCATCAATTTAACACATGTGTTTTTTCTTTGTCTCCAGCCTCCTCCAATAGAGGAAATAAGGTGGCTGGATTCAAATGTACACATTTTCCATTGTTAGATTTGTACATAAACACACAAAACAAATTCATATTTTGAACCTTTCATTAGACAAACACTTAGCTATATATTTGCTGTGCAGAATGTCGGACTATTAAAAATTAAATATTCAACCAAAATAATATCTGTAACTTTGTCTAATAGCAACTTTGCATAAAGCTACAGCTCTGATATATCAGAGTGAACCCTTCATTACTGGGTCCAGCTTTCATAAATATAACAATGGCTTGTTTTCTATCATGCTGTTTGTGTAAGAACTCCAGTTTAATGTTTCAAAAAGACAACTTTTTCCTGGCAATATTATAATACATGATAAGAATACCCTGCAGTGCTGCAGAGATGTCCATAAATCCAAAATATTCTTCTACTTATACCCACTGCACTTACAAGGAAAAGGGGCGCATCATTTCACAATCCACACATTCTGCTTTGGATTTCAAAAATAAAAATACATAAAAACAAAAGGACCAACAATATGTATGACGGACCAGAAAGCACTTGGCCATCAAAAACTATAAACCAACTGGCTGCAGGCAGCATCTATCCTAACAGAATGTATGGACTTGATGTGATGGGTCTGTTATATTTACATGTTATTATTACTCTCACATCATGGACCGCACATTAAGTTATTATCAGACTTTAAGATTTAATTTTTGTAGAAAAACTTCTTATGTATCCCATCCATCTTGGCTTTGTTAAACATTATTGCAGCTGTATTCAAATTAACAACTTCATCTTAATCTTTTTTTTCTTTCCACTCAATAAATGTAAAATTACAAAATTGTTATCTTAATCTAAACTAATTCCATTTTTACCAATTTCCCCATTAACCTTGATTTCATTTCCAACCAAAGGTTGTCTAAACCACTTTCAATATATCTATATTTATTAATAAAATTGTTAAACTCATATTAGAAATTAATACTCATATGATAATTTCAATATCACACACTAATATATATGCACAGATAAATGTCCTTAAAGGGGGACATATTACTTCATTTTACTCAATTTCTCTCTTTTTTTTTTTTTCTGTTTCCACTATCAAAAGATATTCAATTAGTGTAAGACATGGTTAAATGTAACCTTGATTTTACCATGTTTGGAAAACAGATTCAAAAATAATTGTGATCACATTGTTTATCATTAGATTCGTTAACCCGGCACATTTTGTTATAAATGTTTCGTCTAAAAAACTGAAATTGGCATGGTGTCCTCCAGCTTATCACCAATCTCTCATGTCAGCCACATTCTTTCAGGAGAGCACAAAGGAGGGGGTCACATTTGCGTACATGACACAAGCGATAGAACTAAAAGTTCCAGCATTCACAAACATACACAAGTATCGCTCTAAAATCGCTTACATTATTCCCATTTGTACACAACACATGCATTTCATTCTCTCTTTTCTTTTAACGCTTTTTAATACTTTCTTGCTTAAATTTCTGCTTTCTTTATTTTGTTCTGATATCCTTTGCATCCAATGTATTGTAATTCCATACTTCACATACTGTACCTTCTATGATCAGACGGGCAGCTATAGTGCTCATCCCATCTTCCCTCTCTGACAACATATAAAGCATTCTGTTTTAACTCTCATTACTGTTTCTTGACTTTACTAGTTGTAGTGCCTGACCCCAAATTCATCCCACAACTTAACATCAAAAAGTCCCTTTCTGTCTAGTGTTAATGTCACTCTTGATCCATCCTGCTCACATAAATAGCTGTTTCTCTAGCTGTATACTCTGCATGATTCTTTGTCCCTGTGGACTTTGGTGGTAACCCAGTTACCCTTTGTGGATCCCTGTCCACTTTAACCATTAATCTAGGGGCTCAGTATAGGCGGAACCGCACCTTCGGTTCATATATAGCGCTCCTCTTGCGCTGGGCATTTTTGAGGGTCTCTTACCCATCATTCCCTTACTTAATTTAATGCCCATAATGACTGGCCAGTCTTCTCTACGTGTGCCTATACCCCCTTGCCTCTAAACTACTTTAACTAGCAGATGTACTACATATACCTGTGAACAGCACTATTCTTCCCTTTCTCTATAACACTCGGACAGTGGACAGTAGACAGTGACAACATAACATATAACCACTAATCAATACAGTTCGATTAAGGGGAGTAAAATAGGTACCCTTTGTCCCGAAAATGCCTTACCGATCAAGGAAGTCTGATAACTCAAATGTAAGCAAAAGGCTTACCTCAGCCGGCTGATTATCAGAAATTCCCGGATCGTCTCAAGCTCCTCGTTTCGGATACTCAGGGTCACCTGATAACCCCACCTGGCTGGCTTCGCCACCTGAAATGGATATTTTGATGATAGGCAACTCCTATCCTCATATTGATTAGTGGTTCCAAATTAATAACTACTGCAGTAGGGAACAGACACAAAAGATACGCTCAGCATCTTTCCAAATAACCGTTCTCCTTTATTATGACGCATTTGAAGGCTTTTATACACATGATTACGTAGGTATCACATTAATATTACAATTGTACGTTTATGGTAACAAGGGGCGTTACATAGGCAGGCTAATTCTAATCAGAACTCGAAAGAATGCAAAACATGTACTGAAAACATTATTAGTGCCGTGTGCACAGTGAGGGCAGTGTGCAATACATATAAAATAGAATACAATTATATACAGAACCTACAAATTTCCATTACACTGCCCAGACCAATTGTCGGCTTTCAGCGTTGTCGCACTTTGAATGACAGTCATGCTAAGCTGCACCTACACTAAATTTTTATCATTTTGTTCCCACAAATAGAGCTTTCTTTTGGTGGTATTTGATCACCTCTGCGATTTTTATTTTCTGCCAAACAAATTAAAAAAAACTTTTATTTTTTTTGGTTCTATTACAAAACTTTATAAATAAGTATGTTTTCTCCTTCACTGATGGGCACTGATGGGGCTGCACTGACGGGCACTGATAAGATGGCACTGATGGGCACTGATGAGGGGCACTAATATGCCGCGCTGATGGGGCACTGATAGGCGGCACTGATGGGTACACATAGGTGACACTGATGGGCACTGATAGGCGGCACTGATAGGCGGCACTGATGAGGACACATAGGTGGCACCGTGGCACTGGTGTGCACTGATAGGCAGCACGGATGGGAACTGATTTGTGGCACAGATGGGCACTGATAGGCGGCAACTGATGTACACTAATGGATGGTACTGATGGGCATTACTGCCAGGCATTATTGTTTGGCACTGATTGGCATCCATTGTGGGCACTAATTGGCATCCAATGTGGGTACTGATTGGCATAACTGGTGGTGACTAGTGCTGGGCAACCCTGGTGGTCCTGGTGGCATCCCTGGTGGTCCAGGGTGGGCATCCTTGGGGGGCTGCACTGATAATCGATCAGCACAGACCCCCCCCCCCGTGAGAGGAGCAGCCGATCGCCTCTCCTCTACTCGCGACTGACAGGCCCCAGTGAGGAAAAGCCGATCAACGGCTCTTCCTGTTTACATCATGATCAGCCGTGATTGGACACAGCTGATCACATGGTAAAGAGTCTCCGTCAGAGGCTCTTTACCGAGATCGGAGTTGCGGTGTGTCAGACTGACATACCGCAACAACGATCGCCGTGATGTGCGCCCCCGGGGGCTTGTTTTCCTGGTGACGTCATATGCCGTCCGGTCAGGGTAACACAACCGCTTTACCAATGTCATTTTGCTATATGGTGGGTGGCAAATACATGTGTAAGCTGCAGAGGCCACTTCACGGCACCCCAGTATTATCTGCAGTCCTAACTCTATACATTTATGAGAGCCTCCACAGTGGGAGCATATGCATAATAATGGATAGATAGAGGGCAGGTAAGCCTTATGGTAGCATGTCATGCCTTCCCCTACTATCAGCATGAGTTTCTTCTGACATCTGAAGTTTTCCTGACACCAAGTGAAAAAAGGTGACAGGGGAGGGAGCTCCAGCACATTGACAGCCTCAGCTCTGTTCCTGTGTGAAAAAGGTGGGGGGGGGGGGTGTCCCTTCCCTCCAATCAGCTCTCAGACCTCTCCTCACTGAGCTCTGCAGAG
Source organism: Lithobates pipiens (assembly GCF_037356315.1). Classification (NCBI taxonomy): domain Eukaryota; kingdom Metazoa; phylum Chordata; class Amphibia; order Anura; family Ranidae; genus Lithobates; species Lithobates pipiens. The sequence goes on along the minus strand of NW_027507686.1, from coordinate 10,112,805 downwards.
TATAATTTCAGCCTGTTTTCTGACCGCTCAGACAAGCTTTATAAATTCTGCTCTCTGAAGGAATGTAGAGAAGAGAGGACTGCAGAAAAACAGGTACAACTTATGTAGGAGGATTTGGTTCATCCCTGTGTATTACCTGAGGTCACTGTTGCTTCACTGGGTATACTGAATGTGAGGGTTTATGACCACTGTTAACATCAGCTTTAACCTTGTGTATATATATATATACATATATATATATATATATATACTGCGGCAAGGCGGCCTTTGCTGTCATAATTTGTGATAAAAACATCTTTGCCATTCTGAAGCTTCCCTGCAACCCCTTTGCATATTCTTTTATATATACTGTGATTCTGTACTTGCCAAATATGCTGCAGAAATCTCCCACCACTGAGTCTGGCTGCAGCCATTTTAACTGTGGGCAGCTGAAGCTGCTGCCTGTTCACTTCCTGGATATACACAGACACACAGAGGAACGCCTCCAGCTCCACCCATTACAGGCTGCCTGCAGAAAACTACAGGAGGGGGGCGGAGACAAGACCAGTCCCCCTGCACAAGGAGAGGGAGCAGAGTTGTGGGAGGGGCCTTGCAGGCTCCACCCATTACAGGCTGCTAGCAGAAAACTACAGGAGGGGGCGGAGACAAGACCAGTCACTGCGCAATGAGAGTCAGCAGAGCTATGGAAGGGGCCTGAACAGGCTCCACCCATTACAGGCTGCCTGCAGAAAACTACAGGAGGGGGGCAGAGACAAGACCAGTCACCCTGCACAAGGAGAGAGGGCAGAGCTATGGGAGGGGCCTGAACAGGCTCCACCCATTACAGGCTGCCCATAGAAAATGACAGGAGGGGGCGGAGACAAGACCAGTCACCCTGCACAAGTAGAGAGAGCAGAGCTGTGGGAGGGGCCTGAACAGGCTCCACCCACTACAGGCTGCCTGCAGAAAACTACAGGAGGGGGCGGAGACAAGACCAATCACCCTGCACAAGGAGAGAGAGAGAGAGCAGAGCTGATGGGGGGGGGGGGGGAATTGACAGGCTCCACCCACTACAGGCTGCCCTGCAGAGAACTACAGGAGGGGGCGGAGACAAGACCAGTCCCTCTGCACAAGGAGAGAGATCAGCAGTGAGTGGTCTTTATTACAGGAAGTCTCACACTGGATTACTGCACAGATCTGGGAGAAATACACGAGATTCAGGGAAGAACACACGTGATGAATGGATTGAGACAATATTTGCTGATCCCGGAGTTCAGACTCTGCAAAGTGGATAAGCCTCCTACCTGGAAAAAGTAACATCCACCATAATATTAAATTGTTACAGCTACGGCGGGTGAGCCGCGCTTTGTTATGCTTCTTATTTAAATGGAAAATTGGATTTTCCTCGGCGCACCGTACACAAACATGACGGGGATTTTAATTATTGCCTAGAAACAAGGCCCGAGTTTTGAAAGCACAGTTGCCCGGAGAGAACTCTTATTATCCACTTCTTTGAAAGTAATATAATTACGTTGTCAGGACTGAGCAATTTTTCACAATAGATTGAGTCAGCGAGCGGCTCGGCGAAGGCTTATGAAATGCCTCGTCCTGCGCTCAGCCTGCCTTCCCCGTCTTCCCTTCTCCATTTAAATCATTACCATCCACCTGTATCTTCAGAAATTTCATTTGGCTTCATGGTTTCCTCCCAAACCCGAACTGATTTACGGCCGAACCCCGGGCAGATATGTAAAAAGAAGGCAGTTTAATGCCGTTAGGCGGTCATTAAAAAGCCGTACGTTTTATTTTATAAGCAACTAATGTAAGTAGCATAATTGGTCCTAATGTACGACTCTTGCATTCCGCGGCACAGCTGCACTCAGACGGGGAGCAGGGGGAGCTGTACTTTGAGCCAATTAGGCTCCGCCAGCTGCACGAGGAAGGAGCTGTCAAGAGAGGAGAGATGATCTCATCAGCCTACTGCTGCTCTTTATTGTCCAATCACATGGCTCCCAACTGTCCCTGATTTCGAGGGATTTTCCTTGATTTGGAGAAATGTCCCTCCGTCCCTCATTCCTCCTCATTTGTCCCTCATTTTGGTCTGATCTATATAGTTGCATACAGGGGCGAACTGACCATTGGGCCACTCGGGCACTGCCCAAGGGCCCCGGGCCACTAGGGGGCCCCATCATGGTTGCCAGCCTCAGTAAAACCAGGGAAAGTATGTAAAAAGCTGTGTTTTTTTTTTTTTTTACATCTGTCTCTGAAATGTCCCTCACCGATATCCTTTTGGTCTAGAAATCCCGAGATTATAGCTGCCCCGCCTCTTCAGTACCTTCTCAGCCAATAGAAACATGTCTGTGTTTACTGTGTGTACATGTCTGTGTATACTGTGTGATTGTATACTGTGCGGCTCCATAATCTCTGATTGCCTGGGGGCCCCATAATCTCTGATTGCTGGGGGCCCCAAAATCTCTGATTGCCTGGGGGCCCCATAATCTCCTATTGCCCGGGGGCCTCATGAGAGTTGTCAATCCGCCCCTGGTTGTATATAAAATGCACTTTTTATCTTTCAAAAATTGTTTCCCAGCACTAAACCTTTCATCCAAATTCTAAATTGCTGCATTTTTTAATTTTAAAAACCACCATAAAGAAATAGTAGTGGTAAAAAAAAAAAAAGCACTTGTGGATTTAATTAACCTTTTTTTTGTTATTTCCCCTTTAAGGGGGCATGGAAAGGGGGCGTGTCCTATGCCTTCATACGTTTGCTAGTAGGTGTCCCTCATTCCCATCTCAAAATGTTGGGAGGTATGCAATCACAGATTTGGGGTGACCATGCTGTAAGAAAAGAAAATGTAAATGAAATAATCCTTTTAACCACTTATGCCCTGTACACACGGTCGGACATTCCGACCACAAAATCCGTCGGATTTTTTCCGACGGATTTTGTCCAAAACTTGTGTTGCATACACACGGTCACACAAAGTTGTCGGAAAATCCGATCGTTCGGAATGAGGTGACGTCAAACACGTACGACGGGACTACGTAGAGGCCAGTAGCCAATAGCTTTCATTCCCAAATTTATTCTGAGCATGCGTGGCACTTTGTGCGTCGGAATTCTATACACACTATCGGAAAAAGCCAGATCAGATTTTGTTGTCGGAAAATTTTAGGTCCTGCTCTCAGATTTTTTCCGTCGGAAATTCCGACGGAAAAGGCCCGCTAGAGCCCGCACACGATCGGATTTTCCGACAACATAATCCGATCAGACTTTTCCCGTCTGAATTTCCGACCGTGTGTACATGGCAATAAAGTGGAGTTCCACCCAAAGATTGAACTTCCGCTTTATGTGTAGGTGACCCCCCTAACGTGCCACATTTGGCATGTGTTTTTTTTTGAGGGGGGGGGGGAGCAGATATCCTCTTTTTAGAGGCACCCAACACCCACTTCCTTTCTGGGCCTCCACAGCGCCGGAAGGAAGATCACCTCTCCCCGTCCCTCCCTGCAATCTTCTGGGAAATGTCACAAGTCCCAGAAGATTGCCCGGGCCAATCACAGCGTGCAGCAGTAGTGATGCCGGCACTGTGGAGAGGAGCGGGGCTTTGTATGCCCGCCCCTGCTGGACGGTAGGACAGGTGAGTGTCCGATTATTAAAAGTCAGCAGCTACACTTTTTGTAGCTGCTGACTTTCAATTTTTTTTTTTTCGCTTTAAGGACCCAGTCTTTTTTTTTTAATTTTTTGTTCAAGCCCTGTACACACGATCAGAAATTCTGCCAGCAAAAGTCGCAGGTGAGCTTTTGGTCAGAAATTCTGACCGTGCGTATGCTCCATCAGAATTCCAGCCAGCAAAAGATTAAGAGCGGGTTCTATATTTTTCGGTCTGAAAAAGTTCCGTTCGGAAATTCCAATCGTCGGTACCAATTCCAAAGTGCAAAATTCCTACGCATGCTCGGAAACAATTTGACGCAATTTGAACTTCATTCTCTCGGCCTGTCGTGTTGTACGGTCGAAAGTTCAGCGAACATTTGTGTGACCGTGTGTATGCAAGCCGAGCTTGAGCGGAATTCCGTCTGAAAAACCATCCAAGTTTTTTCCAACGGAAAATCCGCTCGTGTGTGCGGGGCATCACAAGTAGAGCTGGGCATGGGCGTGTTCGAAAAAAAACCCACATGCCCAATCCCGCCAGGAAGCCGGCTAATCACAGGCACTGAGACATTTCCCGGTCTGCAGCTTCACAGATCAGCAAATGTCTCACTGCCTGTGATTAGCCGGCTTCCTGGTGGGATAGGGCACGGGGGGTTCAAACACGCCCAGGCCCATCTCTATTTACAAGAAAAAGTCAGTATTTATTTTATTAAATTTTTTAAAGTGGTGTCACGTCACATTCGGCTACCCGTCACATTTTGCTACCCGCTGGAGTGCACATGCGCGATGCTGCCATATGCGTTCCAACACAGGGCCCCTTGCGGGCTCGCTTTGCTCGCCACGCTTCGGGCATGGCCTCGCTCCACTCGGCATAATTATAATCTAGCTCTATGTCCACTTGGGTGGTGGGGTTTGAACCTGGACTCTGGGGTGGAGCGTATATGGCGGCGTCGTGCATGCACAGTCCAGCAGGTAGCCAAAATGTGATGGGTCGCTATATGTGACGAAACGGCGGCGCTCCACTCAAAAGGGGAAGCTCCGCTTGTTCGCACCCTCCCCTCCTCCACCTCTACATTTGCCACTTTTTTTTTTGGGGGGGGGGGATTGGATACTTGTCAAAACCAGGTACTCCCTCCTACTTCCGGGTAAGATCTCCGCGCAATGATTGCAGCGATTTACAAAAATTTCCAGCCCCTCCCCCCCCATCTGCTGCTATCTGCGAGACACACAGGAAAGTCCAGTGCGACTCGCGCATTGCACAGTAGGAAATAGACCCGTGAAAGTCTTCTTTACCTGCTTCCCTTAGCAAGGATAGTGGTGCCGGCACCCGAAGCCTATTGGCTAGGAGTGCCAACATCGCGGGATACCTGGACAGGTAATAGAGCTGCACGATTCTCACGTGTGTAAAATCTTTCACATTAAACAAAAAAAATTGGGCTAACGTTACTGGTTTTTTATTTTTTTATTCATTAAAGTATAATTTTTTCCCAAAAATTGCATTTGAACGACTGCTGCGCAAATACAGTGCAACATAAAATATTGAAACAACCACCATTTTATTCTCTAGGGTCTCTACTAAAAAAAAAAAAAAATATATATATATATATATATATATATATATATATATATATATATATATATATATATATAATGTTTGGGGTTCTAAGTAATTTTCTAACTTGAAACCAACAAATATCAGCAAAAGGTTTAGTGTTTAACCACTTTCAGACCGGACCAATTTGCTGGTCAAAGACCAGACCACTTTTTGCGATTCGGCACTGCGTCGCTTTAACTGACAATTGCGCGGTCGTGCGACGTGGCTCCCAAACAAAATTAACGTCCTTTTTTTCCCACAAATAGAGTTTTCTTTTGGTGGTATTTGATCACCTCTGCGGTTTTTATTTTTTGCGCTATAAACAAAAATAGAGCGATAATTTTGAAAAAAACGCATTATTTTTTACTTTTTGTAATAATAAATATCCCCCAAAAATATATAAAAAAAACATTTTTTTCCCTCAGTTTAGGCCGATACGTATTCTTCTACATATTTTTGGTAAAAAAAATCGCAATAAGCGATTATTGATTGGTTTGCGCAAAAGTTATAGCGTTTACAAAATAGGGATAGTTTTATAGCATTTTTATTAATAATTTTTTATTATTTTTTTTTTACTAGTAATGGCGGCGATCTGCGATTTTTATTGTGACTGCGACATTGTGGGGGACCCATCGGACATTTTTGACACATTTTTGGGACCATTGTCATTTATACAGTAATCACTGCTATATAAATGCAGTGATTCCTGTGTAAATGACACTGGCAGTGAAAGGGTTAACCAGTGGGTGGCAGTGTAGGGGTTAAGTGTTCCTAGGGGTGTGTTACTAACTGTGGGGGGGTTGGGCTTTCATTTAGTGTACACTGATCTCTGCTCCAATCACATGGAGCAGAGATCAGCGTCACTAGTTGCTAGGCAGAATGGAGAAATGTTGTTTATACAGCATTTCCTCCATTCGGCCGCTCCGTGAGACGATCGCGGGGATGCCGATCGAGTCCGCGGGTCCCGCGACCGGACTCACGGGGGTCCCGACCAGCGCGCTCCCGATGGCCGGCGGCGCGCTCCCGATGGCACGGCGGCAACGAATATTGGACGTACATGTACGCCAATATGCCTGCCCGTGCCATTCTGTCGACGTACATCGTCGTGCGCTGGTCGGGAAGTGGTTAAGTGGTTAAACTTCCCTCATTTTCACATCAAAGTGTATTCATTTGATCTAAAGGACAAATTGTTACAATGTTTATACTTATGTTCCACTGCTAAAGAATTTTGTGATTCTTGGCAGACTGCCGGGGTTTCCCAATATTTACCGTAAAAGTAATGAGGTATTTTCTCAGTTAGGCAGTTGGCAAACCCTTTCCCTTTCCAAAGAAAGAGAAAAAATGCTGCTGCATTATATCCTTTAGGGCTTCTCTAAACTTCTTTCTGCCATTGCTGCACCTCTGAAAAGCGAGCCATGGTGGCTCACTTTTTAGAGGTAGTTGACAGGCCTCTATCACCTCCTGGACAGCTGTTTTAACCCTTAAAAGATCGCAGCACCATGCTGCAACCTCAACCACTTGATTGATTTTCTATGCCTCATTCAGTTGGGGAAATATATACAAGCCGATTGGCTGGATGTAGAATAATAATGGGGGGGGGGGGGGGTTAATATGTAAAAGCTAATATGAGATTTTAGTGATTGGGTTGACATCAGGTGCAGACTGACCATTCGGGCACTCGGGCACTGCCGAGTGCCCCATGCCACTAAGGGGCCCCATTAGGGTTGCCAGCCTCAATAAAACCAGGGACAGTATGTAAAAATCGGTGTTTTTTTTTTTTAAATCCCAAGATTATAGCTGCCCCGCCTCTCCAGTACCTTTTCAGTGTGTGTGTGTGTATTCTGTGTGTGTATATTGTATGTGTGTGTGTGTGTGTGTGTATACTGTATGTGTGTGTGTGTGTGTGTGTGTATGTATACTGTGTGGCCCCATAATCTATTGCCTGGGGGCCCCATAATCTCCTATTGCCTAGGGGCCCCCCATAATCTCTTATTACCCAGGGGCCCAATAATCTTCTCCTATTGCTCAGGGGCCCCATAATCTCCTATTGCCCGGGGGCCCTATTAGTTGTCAGTCCACCACTGGTTGACATTTGCTTTAATAATATTTGTCGTGGGTTTTAGTAAGCGGAGTTCTACTTTAACCTCCTTTGGATGATTCCCAGCCTGCACCCCGGCCCCCCTCACCCTCCTCTCCTATATTATTACAATGGCTGGTTACCACGTCAGGCAAGGATTCCGAATATGCATTAAATTCAAAAATAAAAGCCGCGGTTATATATATCACAGTGACATTCCATGTGACTCTCCTCCCTCCCCCGTCATGGCTGTTCTCCTAAGTCTGGATCACCTCCCTGGTCTCATGATTACTATATCGGGGCATCCTTTTGCCAAGCTTTCCTTTCTGTCTTCGCTGTCTGGGGATGGTGCAGGTGGAAAACATCAGCTCCAGTCTTTGTACATAAAGCAGTGAAGACAATGTGCTAAGTTACTTCCACACTTCCTTCCAATACCTGGCATGCTGTCACCCCCATGGCCCACACATATCACCCCCTCCTTCTAGCCTACAGTAGATCATGCCAACTTTCCAGGTGGGTCCTGCCCAAATCACAACCACTTTGTGAATGGCCCTGCCCAGGTCACGCCCACTTTACAGGTGGTCCAGCTCAGATCATGCCCACTTTCCAGGTGGTTCAGCCCAGATTTATGCCCACTATCCGGGCAGTCCTGCCCAGATCATGCTAACTTTCTGGATTGTGTCGGCCAGATCACATCCGGTTTCTGGGTAGACCCAGCCAGATCACACTACTTTTCCAGGCAGTCCTGACCAGATCACGCCTATTTATTGGATTGTCCCACCCAGATCACATCCACTTTCTGTATGGTCCTGCCCAGATCATGCCCACTTTCCAGGTGGTCCCTCCCAAATCATGCCTACTTTCTAGGCAGTACTGTCTAGATCATGCCCACCTTTTGGGTGGCCTGCCTAGGTCGCACCCACTTTCTGGGTGGTCCAGCCCAGATCATACCCACCTTCTAGACAGTCCTTCCCAGATAACTACCACGTTCAAGGTGGTCCCACCCACATCATGCCCACATTAGGTGGCCCCACTCAGATCACGTCCACTTTCTGGGTGGTCCAGCCCAGACATTGCCTACTTTCTGGGTGGTCCAGCCCAGATCACGCCTACTTTCTGGGTGGTCCAGCCCAGCTCACGCACATTTTTTTATGGTCCCATCCAGATCACGACCACTTTCTGGGTGGTCCAGCCCAGACCACGCCCGCTTTCTGGGTGGTCCAGCACAGATCATGCCTACTTTCCAGGTACCCCTGGCTCACGCACATTTTTGCATGGTCCCTCCCAGATCACATCCACTGCCTGGATAGCCCTGCCCAGGTCACACCCACTTTCTGTGTGATCCAACCCATATTGTGCCGACCCTCCAGGTAGTCCAGCCCAGATCATGCCCACTTTCCGGTGGTCTTACCAAGATAATGCTTACTTTCTAGATTGCCCTGCTTAGGTCGCACCCACTTTCTGGGTGGTCCAGCCAAGATTATGCCCACTGTCCAGGTGGTCCCCCCAAATCATGCCTACTTTCTAGGCAGTCCTGCCCAAATCATGCCCACTTTCCAGGTAGTTCTTCCCAGATCACACCCACTTCAGAGGTGGTGCCACTAAGCTCATGCCAACTTTAGGTGGCCCCACCCATATCACTCCTTCTTAATGGGTGGTCTCACCCAGATCACACCCACTTTCTGGGTAGCCTAGCCCATATCACACCCACTTCATGAGGGGTCCTGCCTACATCACACCCATTTTCTGGGTGGTCCTGCCTCTGATTATGCAGGAACTGCCCACTAGCTGCTGCAATCCCCTCGGTAATGCACAAGCTCAGTATAAGGCTGCTTTCACACTAGTGGTGTTGTAGTCTGCAGTGAATTGTTTTTCAGAGAACACTCTCTGGACAAGGATGTTTGTCGTTCAGGAGATGATACTGCGACCTCTTGGGGTCTGTTTTTTTTTGTTGTTGGGCTGACTATGCTGCAACTAAAAGACAGCATCTTACTTGCAGCTGCTATGAGGTCTCATTAACCTGCACAAAAGAGTTTGATAGGTGTTGCCACTTGCCATCTTTACTCACCTGAGTGGCACCATCTCGACTGTAGTTAGGCAGTAAGAATGCAGTAAAAATGCAGGTACGCTGCCTGTTTTTACTGCCCCATGGGCCGCCTGTGTGAAAGAAGCCTAAGGGTGATGTGATCTGGGGACAGAGCAAATAGATGTGAAGAAAACCTTCCCAGAAAACCTAGGACATTTGTCCACAGGCATCCCTTCCACTGTGCCCCCTCTCCACACCAAATACCCCCAGCACTGTGACCCTGCTATAACCCAGATACTCCCTGCACTTTTACCCCACTACATATCAGGTACCCCAGCACTATGACCCCTCTACATCTGTGATACCGACCAGCACCACGACCGCCCCACACCCCCATCACTGTGACACCCTCATCACTGCTACACCCCAGATACCCCCAGGACTATTATCCCACTACACCCCAGACACCCCTAACATTGTGACCCCTCTACATCCCTGATATCCACAGCACTGTAACCACCCTACATCCCAGATACCCCCATCACTGTGACTCTGATGTACCCTCAGAAATGTGACCCCTCTACACCCCAGATATCCCTAGCATTGTTATCCCTTTACATCTCAGACACCCTTTTCCCTGTAGCTACACTACACCCTACATACACCCACCATTTTGATCCCTTTACACCCCAAATACCTCCAGCACTGTGAGTCGACTCTGCTACACCCCAGATACCCCTCCAGTACTGTTACCCTAAAACACCACAGATATCCCCAGCACTGTGACCCTTCTATATCCCAGATACAGTACACCCAGTACTTTTACCCCACTACATATCAGATACCCCCCAGCACTATGACCACTCTACATCCCTGATACCCACATCACCAACACTGCCCGACATCCCCATCACTGCTACACTCCATATATGCCCAGCACTGTGACCCATCTACATTCCAGATACTCCCAGCACTCTAATCCCACTACACACCAGATACCCCTGGCACTGTGATCCTTCTACATCCCTGATACTCACAGCACTGTGGCCACCCTACACCCCTGATACCCCCATCACTGTGACCACCCTACACCTCAGATACCCCCACCATTGTGACCACCCTACACCTCGGATACCCCCACCACTGTGACCACCCTACACCTCAGATACTGTGCCCACCCTACACCTCAGATACCCCCACCACTGTGACCACCCTACACCTCAGATACCCCCAGCACTGTGACCACCCTACACCTCAGATACCTCCACCACTGTGACTCTGCTACAGCCCTGATACGCCCAGTACTGTTACCCCGTTACACCCAAGATATCCCCAGCACAGGGGCATATATCCCTCCCGGTACTGATAGAGGTATGTGTGCTACTATTCTTCTGAAAATGCCAGTTGCCTGGCTACCATGCTAATACACAGGCTTTGATATTTTAATCTATTCAGGACAAGAATGCAGAATTGCTGATCTGGTGACTGGATTTTCCCATAGAACTTGTGAGAATGTAGAATTGCTTAGGAGGAAAGAGCAAGGAGCCAGGAAAGGGAAAATGTATATAAAGAACAATTTCATGTTGCTGACCTCATATAGAACATCACTTTAGGAAAAAAAAAGTGTAGCAATGTTAAACTAAATGAAAGAAATAAAAGTTTGGTATTCTTTGTCATCTGTAGGTAACAGTGAATTGGTGACCTCGATAACCTTCTTGTTTTCGCATCAGAACTTTGCGCTCTTGTTTCAGATACTCTTAAATGTCTCCTCAATTACATCGCCGCACTTTCTTCTTCTCTCTTGCTGCTAATTTTTGCCGCCTGCTGTGTTCCTCCTGGTAGATTGTAATTCACTTACACTGAATGGAATGTCTGTGTTTTCTAAATTCTCAGGTATTGCTGTCTAAAAATACATGCTGTCGAACCTGCTGTGCTTTGCTGTGCCGGGTCTCTTAGACATGAGCCGTGCGCTGTGCGAGATGATTGGCTGCCATTTTGAAAGGCTTGCGTATGGGACTCATGCTGATTCTACTTTTATAAACTTAAAGTCAATCTAAAGCTGAAACTTTTATTTATTTATTTTTTCAGTTTTGGATAGAAACAGGGCTAGGCTGAAGGAAAGGTAGAAGGGAAGACCCTGCAACCTATACTGCTGCAGTAGTTTGCAGTTCAGGTGGGGATTGGGATGGGGAGGGGGGGGGGGAGTGCACTTTAGCCTTGGATGCTAAAAGCCCTTTTCCCCACTCAAGTAAGAGGGGTGGGTGCATTTCTGGTCTTGGGTGCAAAGGGACCATGCAAGTGGGGAGGGAGGCGCACTTTGGCATTGAGTGGTAAAAGACCTTTTCCCACTCATGTAGGAAGGGAGGGGTGGTGCATTTTGACCTTGGGTGCTGAAGAACCTTTTCCCCTCTCATGTAGGAGGGGAGGCAGGACACTTTGGTCTTGGGTGCTAAAGGACCTTGTCCACACTCATATAAGAAGGGGGGGGCACACTTTGTACTTGGGTGCTAAAAAATTCTGTCTCCGCTCATGGAGGATGAGGAGGTGACATACTTTGGTGCTGCATGCAGAAGGACCTTGTTCCCATTCATATAGGTGTGTGTGTGTGTGTGTGGGGGGATGGGGGCATACTTTGGTCTTGGGTGCTATAAGGACCTTGTACCCACTCATGGAGGTGGGGAGGGGGCACACTTTGGTTTTAGCTGCTAAAGGACCTTGTCCCCACTCTTGTAGGTGGGGAGGGGGACACACTCTGGCCTTAGGTGCTGAAGCATCTTGTCCCACTCATGTAGGAAGGGATGGGGGCACACTTAGTCCTTGGGTGCTAAAGAATCCTGTCCCCGCTCATGTAGGATGGGGCACACTTTGGTCTTGGGTGCTAAAGGACCTTGTCCCCACTCATATATGTGGCGAAGGGGGCAAACTTTGGCCTTGGGTGCTGAGAACCCTGCCCCCACTCATGTAGAAGGGTTGGGGGGGGGTACACTTTGGCCTTGGATGCTAAATTACCTAGTCCAAATCAAATAGGAGGGGGGCACACTTTGGCCTTGAGTACTAAAGAACTTTGCCCATGCTCATGTAAGAGGGGAGGGGGGCACACTTTGGTCTTGAGTGGTAAAAGACCTTGTCCCACTCATGTAGGAAGGGAGGGGTGGTGCCTTTTGACCTTGAGTGCTAAAGAACCTTTTTCCCCTCTCATGTAGGAGGGGAGGCAGGACACGTTGGTCTTGGGTGCTAAAGGACTTTGTCCCCACTCATATATGTGGCGAAGGGGGCAAACTTTGGCCTTGGGTGCTGAGAACCCTGCCCCCACTCATGTAGAAGGGTTGGGGGGGGGTACACTTTGGCCTTGGATGCTAAATTACCTAGTCCAAATCAAATAGGAGGGGGGCACACTTTGGCCTTGAGTACTAAAGAACTTTGCCCATGCTCATGTAAGAGGGGAGGGGGGCACACTTTGGTCTTGAGTGGTAAAAGACCTTGTCCCACTCATGTAGGAAGGGAGGGGTGGTGCCTTTTGACCTTGAGTGCTAAAGAACCTTTTTCCCCTCTCATGTAGGAGGGGAGGCAGGACACGTTGGTCTTGGGTGCTAAAGGACTTTGTCCCCATTCATTTAAGACGGGAGGGGACACACTTTGTACTTGGGTGCTAAAAACCCCGTCTCCGCTCATGGAGGATGAGGAGGTGACATACTTTGGTCTTGCATGCAAAAGGACCTTGTCCCCACTCATATAGGTGTTGGGGGGGGGGGGCATACTTTGGTCTTGGGTGCTATAAGGACCTTGTTCCCACTCATGAAGGTAGGGAGGGGGCACACTTTGGTTTTAGCTGCTAAAGGACCTTGTCCCCACTCATGTAGGTGGGGAGGGGGACACACTTTGGCCTTAGGTGCTGAAGCATCTTGTCCCACTCATGTAGGAAGGGAGGGGGGCACACTTAGTCCTTATGTGCTAAAGAATCCTGTCCCCGCTCATGTAGGATGGGGCACACTTTGGTCTTGGGTGCTAAAGGACCTTGTCTTCACTCATGTAGGTGGCGAAGGGTGCAAACTTTGGCCTTGGGTGCTGAGAACCCTGCCCCACTCATGTAGAAGGGTGGGGGGGGGTACACTTTGGCCTTGGATGCTAAATGACCTAGTCCAAATCATATAGGAGGGGGGCACACTTTGGCCTTGAGTACTAAAGAACTTTGCCCATGCTCATGTAAGAGGGGAGGGGGGCACACTTTGGTCTTGAGTGGTAAAAGACCTTGTCCCACTCATGTAGAAAGGGAGGGGTGGTGCATTTTGACCTTGAGTGCTGAAGAAACTTTTCCCCTCTCATGTAGGAGGGGGGGCAAGACACGTTGGTCTTGGGTGCTAAAGGACTTTGTCCCCATTCATGTAAGAATGGAGGGGGCACACTTTGTAACTGGGTGCTAAAAAAACTCTGTCTCTGCTCATGGAGGATGAGGAGGTGACATACTTTGGTCCTGCATGCAAAAGGACCTTGTCCCCACTCATATAGGTGTTTGGGGGGCATACTTTGGTCTTGGGTGCTATAAGGACATTGTTCCCACTCATGGAGGTGGGGAGGGGGCACACTTTGGCTTTAGCTGCTAAAGGACCTTGTCCCCACTCATGTAGGTGGGGAGGGGGACACACTTTGGCCTTAGGTGCTGAAGGATCTTGTCCCACTCATGTAGGAAGGGAGGGGGGCACACTTAGTCCTTGGGTGCTAAAGAATTCTGTCCCCGCTCATGTAGGATGGGGCACACTTTGGTCTTGGGTGCTAAAGGACCTTGTCTCCACTCATGTAGGTGGCGAAGGGTGCAAACTTTGGCCTTGGGTGCTGAGAACCCTGCCCCCACTCATGTAGAAAGGTAGGGGGGGGTACACTTTGGCCTTGGCTGCTAAATGACCTAGTCCAAATCATATAGGTGGAGGGTGCACTTTGACCTTGGATGCTAAAGAACCTTGCCCATGCTCATGTAGGAGGGGAGGGGGCAGACTTTGGCCTTGGGTACTTGAGAAGCTTCCGCATGCTCATGTAGGAGGGGAAGGGGGCCCAATTTTACCTTGGGTGCTGAAGGACCTTGTCCCACTCCTGTAGTAGGGGTTGTATGAAGTTGGTGACGTCAATCCACCAATCTGCTAAAATTCTTTTGCAAGGGCATTAGTGGCCACTCTGGTCTTTCTGAGTGGTCACGGGAGGACCAATGGAAGGATCTTCTTTATGAAGTCAAAATAAACCGGCTTCAGAGGACTTTTAGAAGATTGTTGAATCCGAGTCTAATTAGGACCACCAACCACACCATCTCCTGCCCCCATGTTTGGCACTTGTCCTTTCCGCTGCCCCTTGCCATCGAAATGCTGCTCCATTAAAGGGAAACCTTCCTCTGAAGTCTATGCAGCAAACGACATTTCTGGGAGTGCACTTAGAGGCTCCCATCCCCCAACCTTCAACTCACCACCACAGAAGTGATGTGGAGATCAAGAAAAACCCACCGAGCTCAGCACTGGACCAGGAGGACAACACGGGCACAACTGTCTGCCTCTAAACCAACTTCAGCCCAAGGTTTCTGTGCAGTGGAGCAGTGTTTGCTGATGTGGGCAGCAGCAGAATTGAGTCATTTTTGGGTACAACTTTTTGGCCAGTTTCATTTTCCCAAAATAAATGAAGACAAGAAGCTAAATAAAAATGTTTGGTGGCTCAAATTATAACAAAGCACAGTGAGGTTGCCCTCCATAAAGTGTTACTAAACCCACAACAGTAAAATCAGTCTGTACATGCAGTAAAGCGTGCTTGTTATACTCACTGTAGAACCTAAGGGGTTAACCCTCTGCATTGTGTAAAAAGGCTGTTTGATCCTGTCTCCTCTGATCCTCCCATTCTTTCACTGTCCCCAACCCATCTGCTGGTAGTACAGAGCCTTGGGGGCTCTCTGTACATGCTCAGTTTGGTGTTTTTTTGCGAGTGTTTTTTTTTTTTTTTTTACGTGGGAGGGTGCATGTGATCAGCACAGGGCCAATCAGCACTGTCCAGACAGAGGGTCAGGGGTCCCCCAGCCTCATGGGACAGTCAGAAGAGAATGAGAACTCCTCCTACAAACTTTAACCAGACACTGATAGAAGTCACAAGACTGCTATATACTGCTGATGAGAAAACGTATTTAGCAGTTTATATTTACTAAATCTATTGGATTTCCGTGTTCTGTGTACTGTGGGAGACCAGATATAGTGAATGCAGGGTCCTGGGTTTAGTAACACTTTAAGCAGGGGCCCAGAATTAGGAATTCACATATATAAAGTCTAATGAGAGCGCCAAAACGAAAATCTGAGAGTTCAAAACCTTTTAATATTGATTTTTAGTTGACAACATTATACAGGCTTAAAAATTCCAACTGCAACCTCCCGGTAACACTGGTTAGTGGTATGCATTTCAGGTATGGAGTCCCAGGAAAACAAGAATTACCAACACGTTTCAGGGGCCCCACATTCCCCTTTCTTCAGGACTCAGATGATGTAAGTGGTAGGACTCAAAAATGATACAATGACCAGGAATAATTTGTAATTGTATAAGCCTTTTGTTTATATGTTGATTCTAGGTGTAACTTTTAGGGCTTGTTCACACTGGCCGCCCCTCTGAAAACCGATTTAGGGTCCTTTCACACGGGGCGGATCAGTTCTGATCCGCCCCGTGGATGTCCGTTTGCTCAGCGGGGATCACTCCGCCGATCCCCGCTGAGCAGGGAGATGACAGGTCTGTCTCTGCACACTGTGCAGGGACGGACCTGTCACAGCGCCGCTCTCCCCTATGGGAGATCGGATGACGACGGACCGCAGTGCCCGTCGTCATCCGATCCGATCCGCAGACGGATGGAAAAATAGCTTTTTCCTCCGTCACACTTTTTCGGATCGGAGTGGGTCGGATGTCAGCGGACATGTCACCGCTGACATCCGACGCTCCATAGAGCTCTATGGAGCACCCGTTCAGGTCCGCCTGAAAAACTGACAGGCGGGCCTGAACGGCACGTTGGTGTGAAAGAGGCCTTATGGAGGAACACTTTTCAGGGAACGGTACAGGAGCAGATGAAAGGCATTCAGGAGGTGATACAACCATCTCCCGAATGCCCATTCTTTTTTTTTTTTTGGCAGCCAAATGGAGACTTTGCATGGAAATACTGCAAAGCCTCACGGTTGCAGCTTGGCACCATTCACTTGAATGGGTCGAGTTTGATAGGCAGTACCAGGGGGTACATGAGGTGTAATTTTTGCTGCGCCAACACCATTTGTACAACCCTGTCTGACTACCATTGCAACTACTTCTCTACCGGGCCAATTTTGACACTTCTCTCTTAAAATCAGCATTTTTTTTTTTTGCTAGAAAATCTCTTAGAACCTACAAATATTATATATTTTTTTAACCACTTAAGCCCCGGACCGATTTGCAGCCAAAGGACCAAGCCCCTTTTTGCGATTCGGCACTGCGTCGCTTTAACTGACAATTGCGTGGTCGTGCGACGTGGCTCCCAAACAAAATTGGCGTCCTTTTTTCCCCACACATAGAGCTTTCTTTTGGTGGTATTTGATCACCTCTGCGGTTTTTATTTTTTGCGCTATAAACAAAAATAGAGCGACAATTTTGAAAAAAATTTTTTTTTACTTTTTACTTTTTGCTATAATAAATATCCCCCAAAAATATCTAAAAAAACTATTTTTTTTCCTCAGTTTAGGCCGATACAGATTCTTTATTATATATCTATTTTTGGTAAAAAAAAAATCGCGATTATTGATTGGTTTGCACAAAAGTTATAGCGTTTACAAAATAGGGGATAGTTTTATAGCATTTTTATTAATTTTTTTTTTACTAGTAATGGCGGCAATCAGCGTTTTTTATTGTGACTGCGACATTATGGCGGACACATCGGACATTTTTGGGACCATTGTCATTTATACAGCTATTTAAATGCATTGATTCCTGTGTAAATGACACTGGCAGTGAAGGAGTTAACCACTAGGGGGCAGTATAGGTGTTATGTATGACGTTATGTGTTTTTTTTTATTGTAGGGGGGCGTGGCCTGGCATGTGACATCACTGATCGTCCTTCCCTATAAAAGGGAACAGCCGATCGGTGACAGCCACACAGGGAAGCACGGGGAGGGGTTTGTTTACACAGACCTCTCCTCGTTCTTCAGCTCTGCGACCCAATCGCAGGATACCAGCGGCGATCGGGTCCGCTGGTCCCGCGGCCGCGATCACGGAGCTCAGGACCGGGTCGGGAGCGTGCTGCCGGCGGAGCGCTCCCTACCCACAGCTGGGCACTTAAAAAGCAACGCACAGGTACGTGATTGTGCCCAGCCGTGCCAGTCTGCCGACGTACATTGGCGTGAGGCAGTCCTTAAGTGGTTAAGCAGAGGCCCTAGAGAAAAAAATGGTGGGTGATGCAGTTTTTTATTACACACAGTATTTGCAGTGACACTGCAAGGGTGCCATGTCAAGAGATCTCTGCTTATGAGATAACACTCCGCAATTTTAGGCACCCTTGTTTTTTCCACTAGACTTGTCTTGCCTAAATATATCGGTTTACCTGACCCTGTTCTGGGCCTTTTCTGGTCAGCTTGCCCTGCATGTCACCCAGTGTCTGTTCTCTCCATCTGACATAACATCGAGTCGCAGTATCACATCCAACCAAGAGAAAAAAATATCCCCCGAGGAAGCCTTAACAGGCGACACATGTCGGGACAAATCACTGTAATATTCTTTGAGTGACTATGTTTTCCATCAACCTTTTGGATGTGTAACCATATCTGCGTATCTTATGTACAGCCAATATTTTTAAATATTTTCTTGATGTAATAAATTCTGTCTTTATTTTTTATATACTTTGGAGTGTTGTAATCTGTCTTCCTCGCCTGGCACTTTTAAAAATCCCACCAAAAAATCTCCCCCTGTTTATTCTAAATTTTGGGAATGATTCTAATTCGAAGGGGGGAAAAACGGTTGACAGATTTTGAATTCTGTATGAAAAATAGCTGGTTGTTAAGGAGAGGGATGCCAGCCGCCGCGTCCTTAACAACTGATGAAGCCTGCCGACAGCTGAAATGTAAACTAAAGATTGCTGGCAGTGAAAAAACAAAAAAACAAAAAAAAAGAACAGCATGGGGATTCCCCCCCCCCCCCAAACCATACCAGGCCCCACGTCAAAATGAAAAAAAAATTAAAAATGCGTTGAGTCCCCCCTCAAAATCCCTTATCCGAGCATGCAGCCCAGCATGCCAGGAAAGGGAGGGGGCCGCTCCTTAAAGTGGGGTGCCCCCTAAAAAAAAAAAAGTAAAAGTCAGCAGCTACAAATACTGCAGCTGCTGACTTTTAATAATCTGTCAGGGCTGGCTTAGCCCTTCCTCCTCTGGGCTGGCCGCTCAGTTGTCGGCTAATTGCCAGTTCTCTTCTCTTTCCACAGTTACCAGCTGTTCCCGATGATGCTCGTCTGACCTGCCTATTTAAAGCCTTCCAGCTCACTTTTTCCTTTGCCTTCGCGTTGGTCACATCACAGGGAACCATCTCCTGCTGTTTGTTTCAAGACTGGCTTGCTGACATCCCTCCTGGCTTCTTATCCTGCTTGCAGTTGCTCTCCTTGGATCCCTGACTTCCAGGCCTGGCTGATTACCCGATCTGGTTAATGAACTTTGGACTGGCTGACTACCCGATCTGGCTACAGGACTCTGGCTATGCTTGACTACGCTTTTTTCTATTTACCTTTTTATTTTTTATTAATAAACAAGTGTGATTTGATTTTACTTTTGTCTCAGTCTGTTTCATGGTTTCTGACAATAATCGGACACTTAACTGTCCCAGGGTCCAGCGATGCGGGGGAACGAAGCCCCCCCTCATGGCGCCGGCACTCTAAGCCCTTGTACACACGGTCGGAGATTTCGACAACCAAATCCGTCGGATTTTGTCCGTCGGATCTTGTCTGAAACTGTTACATACACACGGTCGGACTAAGTTGTCGAAAAATCCGATCATTCAGAACGTGATGACGTAATTTCATTACGATGGGGCTACGTTCAGGCTAGTAGCCAATAGCTTTGATGTAGGAATTTGATCTGAGCATGCGTGGCACTTGGTCCGATCAAAATTCTCTACACATGATCGGAGTATGTCCGATCGAACCAGTTGGTCGGGAAATATTTCCAACATGTTGGAAAATTGGGTCCGACGGATATTCCGACGGAATCAGTCCGATGCATACCACACACAGTCGGATTATCCGACAACACGGTCCGATAGGACGCATTCCGACGGATTCTCCAACCGTGTGTACAAGGGCTTACTGTGGGCACCTTGCTGTGGCTTCACAGCCGGGCACCCACTGCGCATGCGCGCGTGCCGTGATACGCCACACAGTCATCAGGGACACGTGACAGGTCCCAGAAGACTGTGCGGCGCGAGGGGAAGTGATGTCACCAGCCCGGGCAATGAAGGAGGCAGACTACGAGGGACCCCCTAGCAACAGGCATTTAGAGGTGAGTAAAAACATTTTTTTTTTCCAAATTATTATTTATTTATTTTTTTTAATGAATTTTTAGCTATTTGTTTTTTTTTGGTGGCAACACCACTTTAACAACCAGCTATTCTTCACACAGAATTCATATCGGTCGATCATTTTTTTTTTTGACCGATCCGAATTCGAATCGTTCCGAAAATTTTGAAAATGTAATAAATGAAACGAAATTAAAGTAATTCAGAAACGAATCAACAAAACGATATTAGTAGCATAACAAATCTATCCCATACTAAACTCATTTTTTCATTCTGCACATGTCTACTACCTATTTTTACTGCCCCCCCCCCCCCCCCCCAGCTGCCCATGTGAATGAGCCCTTATCCAATCAAAAAAGTGTATTTCTGTTATGTTATCCTGTTGATATTATTAAGGTTTTGGACTTTTGGATCTTTTGTTTGGGGCTTTCATCAGTTTGTTTATACGTGAATTAAAATTTTCCCAAATTTTACCACAGCTCCCGAAATATTATCCTTATCAAATTATCAGATACACCCCGGCGATGTTTATCAGGCTCATGAAACTTGAATTTGGAAAATGAAATCTTGCTCATCTTATTTCAAAACTCTTTTTATTCAACTGTTATTCAGCATTATACAATACAGGTTTTTGTTTTGTTATAAACAAGTTGTCTTACCTTGATTCCAACCTTTATTTAAAAATAAATATTATCGACGGTGAGTAATGACGAGTCTGATCTGCCTTTCGAAGAAAGAAAACAAAAAAAATAAAAAAGAGAAAAAAAAAATGTACGGACATGAAATAATTTAATACAAAAAAAAAAAAGAAACAAAATGAACCCAAACACACACCCTACTGAAAAATATTTTTTTTTTTTCATGAGAAGGTTTCTAAACGCAATAAATTTACAGATTGTCATAAAAATAATTGCTCAAAAGTTCGTGCAAAAAGAACAACGATCGCCATCTTGGGAAGGAAATGCCTGATGATTACTGTTTTTTTTTTCCGTTAATAAATGCGCGCAGCAAGGCGTCAACCAGACTTTTTGTGTATGATTTTTAAATTCCTCTTTTTTTTTCATTTATTTCTTTTTTTTTAAACTAGATGCAATACTTGAGTGGTATCCATTTTTCACTTTCGTGTAGGTTCTCCAAAAATACATGTTTTTTATTTTTTGTAATTTTTTTATTTTTTTGTATTTAATATTCATTGTGAAGAGTTTGCCATGCTTCTTTCAGTCTTTTTCCTGTCCTTTTTTTTTTTTTTTCCCGTAAATTTGCAGCTTTCGTAAAGAAGAAGAGGGGGCGGGGCGGGGGGGGAAAAGGGAGAAAGGGGAGGTTTTTGGATAAGTTCCTGTGGGGCCGTTTGGTTGGTTGAGAGGAATGACTCACAAAATGGTCCATCAGTGGTTAAACAGCAAAAACACAAGCTGATGAAATATCAACAACAGCATGTAAAGCATGGGGTCGCTGGCAACGCTGGGTCCCGTGCCTGCAAGAAAACAGAAACATGGCGTTATAAAGGCCGCAAATTAACCCCTTCACGACCGGGGTCAAAACAAACCTGACATATGTTAGTAAAACTGTACATATGATTGCAACTACTTTGTGTATCCAGGTGAATTATATTTATTTATTTATTTTTTATTTTTTCAGGACAAATTGGGCTTTTCTTTGGCGGTAAATTGTAATAGATTTTTCTTTTTTTCTTTTTTTTCTTTTTTTTTTTTATTATCAAAGAAAACTGTCCCAAAATATAAAAAATTTAAATACTGTCACCAGCCAGTGCATTTTATATACAACTATATGGATCAGACCAAAATGAGGGACAGATGAGGGGGAAAGAGGGACAGAGGGACATTGCTCCAGACAAGGGACAGTCCCTCGAAATCCGGGACAGTTGGGATCTATGAATATATACAAAACTTTACGCATTCTCTTTACATAAAGAAATAAATAAAAACTCTTATGGTTATTATATGCATCGTTGACAGCGCATTCCTATATTCCAACAAACTATATAATAAATCAGCAAAAATACGTTTCGATTCCCGCAACGCCTGGATCCAATTTTTTCTGCAGCATAAAGGTAAATAACGGGGCTGTGAGCACATAACTGATACCTGTGACTAGTGATGGCCGAACGGTTCGCCCGGCGGTCGTTTCGCGGCGAATTTCCGACTTTCGCCGTCCGCGGGTTCGAACGCCTTTTTCCGTCGTTCGCCCCGGCGGACTTACGTGTTTAATGTATACAAGAACTTTAACCTTTCGTGACACGTTTATCATGTGTTACAGGACAACCAATTGAGACATGACAGCTCATGGACACTTGGACATTCCCCCTAACCTATAAATACACCCGATCCGGTGGCCATTTTACATTCTTTCTTCTGTCACTGTAGGGAAAGGATCCTGTGTGGAGTAGGGACAGAGAAAACGCTAGCTATTTGGTACACAAAAGTTCTTTTCAGGACTGGTATAGGTGTTAGGTCAGCAGCCTGAGTTTCTTTTGTCAGTTTAGATAAAGGGACAGAGCGCTGTATGCTGCTATTTTAGGGACAGCTCAGCCAGATTAGTCTTTCTTCATCATCATCATCATCATCATCATTAGCTGTTACTATCAGGTCCACAAAAGAGCTGTTCCAGCTAATCGTTCCAGCCTACTCTTTTTTGCCAATTTGTATAGGGACAGGCAGGAAGCAGTGTGTCAGGCAGTGAGGATAATTTTAAAGACTTGCTGTTACTATTAGTTCCACAAAGGTTCTTTTCAGGACTGGTATCAGTGGTACGGTAATAGGCTTGTACACGTATAATATTCTTTCTTCCAAATATAGAAAGAATATTATACTTGACTGCTGCCCTTCTGCTGCAGTCTGCTAATCATTCACAACTCACTTGTTCCACAAAAGTTCTTATAAGGACTGGTAACTTGGTCTGTCTAGGGTGCTACGGTACATAGGCTTGGGTGCGGTACAGTCTGCTGTTCTGTAAGGACCGCTATCGGTCCACAATAGATAGGGTTGCCGTGCACTACTGCTGACCGCTGCCCTATACTGCAGCAGTCCTTCAGCGGTATAGGGACTGACGTACAGTCTGCTAATCACTAACACACAACCTGCTTGGTCCACAAAAGTTCTTATAAGGACTGGTAACTTGGTATAGGGTGCTACGGTACATAGGCCTGAGTGCGTTACAGTCTGCTGTTCTGTAAGGACCGCTATCGGTCCACAATACATAGGGTTGCCGTGCACTACTGCTGACCGCTGCCCTATACTGCAGCAGTCCTTCATTGGTATAGGGACTGACGTACAGTCTGCTAATCACTAACACACAACCTGCTTGGTCCACAAAAGTTCTTATAAGGACTGGTAACTTGGTATAGGGTGCTACGGTACATAGGCCTGAGTGCGTTACAGTCTGCTGTTCTGTAAGGACCGCTATCGGTCCACAATACATAGGGTTGCCGTGCACTACTGCTGACCGCTGCCCTATACTGCAGCAGTCCTTCATTGGTATAGGGACTGACGTACAGTCTGCTAATCACTAACACACAACCTGCTTGGTCCACAAAAGTTCTTATAAGGACTGGTAACTTGGTATAGGGTGCTACGGTACATAGGCCTGAGTGCGTTACAGTCTGCTGTTCTGTAAGGACCGCTATCGGTCCACAATACATAGGGTTGCCGTGCACTACTGCTGACCGCTGCCCTATACTGCAGCAGTCCTTCAGCGGTATAGGGACTGACGCACAGTCTGCTAAACACTAACACACAACCTGCTTGGTCCACAAAAGTTCTTATAAGGACTGGTAACTTGGTATAGGGTGCTACGGTACATAGGCCTGAGTGCAGTACAGTCTGCTGTTCTGTAAGGACCGCTATCGGTCCACAATACATAGGGTTGCCGTGCACTACTGCTGACCGCTGCCCTATACTGCAGCAGTCCTTCATTGGTATAGGGACTGACGTACAGTCTGCTAATCACTAACACACAACCTGCTTGGTCCACAAAAGTTCTTATAAGGACTGGTAACTTGGTATAGGGTGCTACGGTACATAGGCCTGAGTGCGTTACAGTCTGCTGTTCTGTAAGGACCGCTATCGGTCCACAATACATAGGGTTGCCGTGCACTACTGCTGACCGCTGCCCTATACTGCAGCAGTCCTTCATTGGTATAGGGACTGACGTACAGTCTGCTAATCACTAACACACAACCTGCTTGGTCCACAAAAGTTTTTATAAGGACTGGTAACTTGGTATAGGGTGCTACGGTACATAGGCCTGAGTGCAGTACAGTCTGCTGTTCTGTAAGGACCGCTATCGGTCCACAATACATAGGGTTGACGTGCACTACTGCTGACCGCTGCCCTATACTGCAGCAGTCCTTCATTGGTATAGGGACTGACGTACAGTCTGCTAATCACTAACACACAACCTGCTTGGTCCACAAAAGTTCTTATAAGGACTGGTAACTTGGTATAGGGTGCTACGGTACATAGGCCTGAGTGCAGTACAGTCTGCTGTTCTGTAAGGACCGCTATCGGTCCACAATACATAGGGTTGACGTGCACTACTGCTGACCGCTGCCCTATACTGCAGCAGTCCTTCATTGGTATAGGGACTGACGTACAGTCTGCTAATCACTAACACACAACCTGCTTGGTCCACAAAAGTTCTTATAAGGACTGGTAACTTGGTATAGGGTGCTACGGTACATAGGCCTGAGTGCAGTACAGTCTGCTGTTCTGTAAGGACCGCTATCGGTCCACAATACATAGGGTTGCCGTGCACTACTGCTGACCGCTGCCCTATACTGCAGCAGTCCTTCATTGGTATAGGGACTGACGTACAGTCTGCTAATCACTAACACACAACCTGCTTGGTCCACAAAAGTTTTTATAAGGACTGGTAACTTGGTATAGGGTGCTACGGTACATAGGCCTGAGTGCAGTACAGTCTGCTGTTCTGTAAGGACCGCTATCGGTCCACAATACATAGGGTTGACGTGCACTACTGCTGACCGCTGCCCTATACTGCAGCAGTCCTTCATTGGTATAGGGACTGACGTACAGTCTGCTAATCACTAACACACAACCTGCTTGGTCCACAAAAGTTCTTATAAGGACTGGTAACTTGGTATAGGGTGCTACGGTACATAGGCCTGAGTGCAGTACAGTCTGCTGTTCTGTAAGGACCGCTATCGGTCCACAATACATAGGGTTGCCGTGCACTACTGCTGACCGCTGCCCTATACTGCAGCAGTCCTTCATTGGTATAGGGACTGACGTACAGTCTGCTAATCACTAACACACAACCTGCTTGGTCCACAAAAGTTTTTATAAGGACTGGTAACTTGGTATAGGGTGCTACGGTACATAGGCCTGAGTGCAGTACAGTCTGCTGTTCTGTAAGGACCGCTATCGGTCCACAATACATAGGGTTGACGTGCACTACTGCTGACCGCTGCCCTATACTGCAGCAGTCCTTCAGCGGTATAGGGACTAAGAGTTTTGTCACAGGGTGATTTAAAAAATGACAGGCAGAGGAAGAGGCAGGCCCTTCCGCAGGGGTGGTAGGGGTAGGGCAGGAGCAACAGCCTTGAGCCAAAGTGGGAAGTTGCAGAAGGTGCGTTCAATTACTTTAAAGGACGCACCAGACTTGGTTGAGTGGCTCACTCAGCCTTATTCTTCTGCACCCTCCTCATCCTCTCGATCTGCACCCTCTTCTTCACTCTCTGCTATGTGCACCCCCAAAGACACTACCACCAACAACACCACCACCACCACATACCTTCCGCTTGAGTGCAAATGGGGGCCTTCATGCTCCAGTGTTTTAATAGGGACCCCCGTATAAAAAGCATGAGGGTCAAGGACCAGTACTGGGTGGCAACGTACTTAGATCCCCGGTACAAACACAAAATGGCGGAAATGTTACCGCCGTCGCAGAGGGCTGTCAGAATGCAGCACTTCCAGGCCTTGCTTCGAGAAATGCTGCATTCTGCTTTTGCGTGCGCTGGCAGAGGAGCAATTCCCACTCCCAGAGAAGGATTTGCGGGTACCAATCCAACAGCGCCTGCAAGAAGAGGCCGGTTTGAAGATGTGTTGGTGACTTCGGATATGAGGTCATTCTTTCAGCCGACCCATCGACAGGTGTCATCCGGATCCAGCATCAGGGAACGCCTAGACCGTCAGGTGTCCGACTACATTGGGTTAACGGCCGATGTGGACGCTCTGAGGAGTGATGAACCCCTAGACTACTGGGTGGGCAGGCTTGACCTCTGGCCAGAGCTTGCCCAATTTGCAATCGAACTGTTGGCTTGCCCCTCATCCAGTGTCCTGTCCGAAAGGACGTTCAGCGCAGCAGGGGGGATTGTGACCGATAAGCGTACTCGCCTAGCTCACGACAGTGTTAACTACCTCACATTTCTAAAAATGAATGAGGCATGGATCTCGGAGGAATTCAACACATGTGATCAGTAGACCATGTATATGTCTATAAACAATTTTTGGAATCAAGCACACAGACCTTCTTAATTCATTTGGCTCACTTCCCTGACCCAAAAAAGCACACCGTACTATATGCCCCTACCCTCCTCTTTGAAGAGGTTGAGCGGTGTCATATTTCTACTGGGGCTGCTTATTATGAGGGGTTCCCACCATCCCTGTGCTGTGCTGACTTCCTCCTGGGTGTTCTTATTATGAGGGGCTCCCACCATCCCTGTGCTGTGCTGACTTCCTCCTGGGGGTTCTTATTATGAGGGGCTCCCACCATCCCTGTGCTGTGCTGACTTCCTCCTGGGGGTTCTTATTATGAGGGGATCACACCATCCCTGTGCTGTGCTGACTTCCTCCTGGGGCTGCTTACGGTGCTGCTGTCAGCGCTGTATGTCACGGAGCTGCTGTCAGCGCTGTATGTCACGGAGCTGCTGTCAGCGCTGTATGTCACGGAGCTGCTGTCAGCGCTGTATGTCACGGAGCTGCTGTCAGCGCTGTATGTCACGGAGCTGCTGTCAGCGCTGTATGTCACGGAGCTGCTGTCAGCGCTGTATGTCACGGAGCTGCTGTCAGCGCTGTATGTCACGGAGCTGCTGTCAGCGCTGTATGTCACGGAGCTGCTGTCAGTGCTGTATGTCACGGAGCTGCTGTCAGCGCTGTATGTCACGGAGCTGCTGTCAGCGCTGTATGTCACGGAGCTGCTGTCAGCGCTGTATGTCACGGTGCTGCTGTCAGCGCTGTATGTCACGGAGCTGCTGTCAGCGCTGTATGTCACGGAGCTGCTGTCAGCGCTGTATGTCACGGAGCTGCTGTCAGCGCTGTATGTCACGGAGCTGCTGTCAGCGCTGTATGTCACGGAGCTGCTGTCAGCGCTGTATGTCACGGTGCTGATGTCAGTGCTCTGTATTACGGTGCTGCTGTCAGTGCTCTGTATCTCCTGCACCCTCTTGTTTGCCTACCCTGGTCCCTGACCTTCCCTCTCCTCCATTGCCTTCATTAGCTCCATAGTCCTGAATTGTCAGAACAATTTCCCAAATAAAAAAAAAATGCTTGTAGTTATCGATCCCAAATTCACCTCATACATGTATTATGCTATTGTCCAGGTGGTGGGACTACGTGCTACCCCCTAATAATTACCCCGTGGCCGCAAATTCGACCTAAAGGTTTGCGAAATTCGCCTCCCATTGAAGTCAATGGAGCCCGCGGCGAACGGTCGTTTTCGCGAACGTTTGTGCCCGTTCGCGTTTCGCGTTCGCGAAACGTCCCGTCGGAAGTTCGTCCATCACTACCTGTGACAGCATTTGGCTTCCTATACATTAGTCATAGCAGTTGCAACATATTGTGTCTGCAGATGTAATTTCAATTTGTGCACTCAGGCAGGTCATGTGTACTGGCTTGCAACCGCACATTACATTCAATTACTCTTTTTGCACATGTTCCCTTATAGAAAGCTGCATACACTGCACGGCAAAATTACCGAGCTGAGCCTCATAATGAGAAGTAAACATGTCACCATTCCCAGCGCTATGTGCTTAGCTGTAGAATTGCAAATAAGGTCTGATCAGACGCCCGCGAGCACGGGGCCCTGGAGAGAGCGGCTGGGGAACAGGTAGGAGGCGAAGAGGCCCTGTCACCGGTAGCTGCGAGATGCTGATGGGAGCTAATTATTGCCCGCCTGCCAGCCTTGTGAAACAGAGATGCGTTAGCCTTCACCTATTACCTGGAGGGATGAGAATTGGAGGTAGTCCTGGGAAAATAATAATAACATAAAGTGTATCTAAAACCAAAATCTTTTTTTTTTTAGTATGTTCTCATATGGAATCCTACCTCCCTGTATAGAGTTCTTAAAGCTAATCTCTTTTTCTTAATCTTTTGCAAAATTTCTTATCTGGTGATCCTGCCAGCAACATCCCTTCCTGTAACATCACTTCCTGTAACATCACTTCCTGTAACAAAACTTCCTGTAACAAAACTTCCTGTAACATCACTTCCTGTATCAGGCTGACAACGCTAAGTTACTGTCTTTTTTCAAAACTTTTTCGCAGAAGGGAGCTTAACAAGATTTATTAAAATTAGAAGAAAAGAGGTTTAACCTTAAACTACGTAGAGGGTTCTTTACTGTAGGAGTGGCAACGATGTGGAATTTCCTTCCACAGGCGGTGGTCTCAGCAGGGAGCCTCGATAGTTTCAAAAACCTATTAGCCCTTGTACACACGGTCGGACATTCTGACGGAAAATGTCCGATCGGACCGCGTTTTCGGATAATCCGACCGTGTGTGCACTCCATCGGACTGTTTCCGTTGGAATATCCGACGGACAAAGTTTTAGAGCTGGGCTATAAAACTTTCCGACAACATGATCCGCAACATACAGGGATATACAATGTAATACTGACATATAATCACACACATAGGTTGGACTTGATGGACTTGTGTCTTTTTTCAACCTCACCTACTATGTAACTATGTCTTGTGATTGGCAGCAGTTTTGACACATACCTGGCAATGTATTTTTTTGTACATTCCGTCAATCCTATATGGGAACACTCAGTATTACTCACCTTAATTCATTGTCTCACAACATCTGGCGTCTGCTGGAATGAAATGTAGAAGGCTACCTCTAGCAGCACCCGCGGTCACAGATTGGTATGCAGAGCTACATCACACTTCGGGGGTGGAGTGTAGGCGGTACCTCTAGCAGCACCCATGGTCACAGATTGGTATGCAGAGCTACATCACACTTCGGGGGTGGAGTGTAGGCGGTACCTCTAGCAGCACCCACGGTCACAGATTGGTATGCATAGCTACATCACTCTTTGGTGGTGGAGTGTGGGCGGTACCTCTAGCAGAACCCACAGTCACAGATTGGTATGCAGCGCTACATGTAGTTCGGGGTTGGAGTGTGGGCGGTACCACTAGCAGCACCCACGGTCACAGATTGGTATGCATAGCTACATCACTCTTTGGGGGTGGAGTGTGGGCGGTACCTCTAGTAGCACCCACGGTCACAGATTGGTATGCATAGCTACATCACTCTTTGGGGGTGGAGTGTGGGCGGTACCTCTAGTAGCACCCATGGTCACAGATTGGTATGCATAGCTACATCACTCTTTGGGGGTGGAGTGTGGGCGGTACCTCTAGTAGCACCCACGGTCACAGATTGGTATGCATAGCTGCATCACTCTTCGGGGGTGGAGTGTGGTTGGTACCTCTAGCAGCACCCACAGTCACAGATTGGTATGCAGAGCTACATCACTCTTCAAGGGTGGAGTGTGGATGGCACATCTAGCTGTGCTTACAGTCAAAGATTGCCATTTGTGCAGGATTCGTTCTTCAGAAGAGGAATGTGGGCAGGTGATGCCTACCACCAAAGCCACTCTGAAAGACCAGCATTCAGAGTGGCTTTGCTCTTCAGGGGTGGAATGTGGGCAGGTACTTCTGACAACACCCACAGTCAAAGAGAACCATGCAGAAAAAGGGTAAAGAAAGAGGCGCCTTCTAAGTATGAACTGTAGAAACTTTATGGTACAATAAATCAAAACACTCACATTAAGGTTAAAAACGATCAGCATGAGGAAAATCCTGCAGTGGCGCGTCTCCTTGCTCGCTGGTTCAACAGGCTGTGTCACTCAGGAACCCATAGAAAGCCATCCACTGGCCCTGTACACTCTGGGGCTCAGATGGCAATACAGAGGAGAGGTCTGAGGCGCTCGTGGACCACAGCAGAGGGGCTTTGCTCCTCGGGGGTGGAACGTGGGCAAGTACTTCTGACAACACCCACAGTCAAAGACCATCATGCAGAGGGGTTTTGCTCTTCAGGGGTGGAATGTGGCCAGGTACTTCTGGCAGCACCCACAGTCAAAAGCAAAGCAGGCATACAGAGCAGCATCACTCTTTAGTGGTTTAAAATGGGCATCTACCCCTGGAAGCACTCACAGGACTGATGTTCAGAGGGACTTTTCTCTTCAGGAGTATAATGTTGGCTGGCCTGGTACCTCTAGCAGTACCCAAGGTCAAGAACCAGCATGCAGAACGGCTTCACTCTTCAGGGGTGGAATTTGGGTAAGTACTGCTAGCAGCACCAATGATTAAAGATCGGCCTCTAGATCAGTTTCACTCTTCATGGGTGGAATATAGGTGGATACCTCTAGCAGCATTTGTGGTCAAAGACCAGCATGCAGACTGGCTTTGCTTTTCAGGGGTGAAACATACCTCCAGGTAAAAGGCCCAGTATTCATAGAAGCTTTGCTCCCCAGAAGAGGAATGTGGATGGATAACTCTAGGATTACCCAAAGTCAAAGACCTGCATGCAGAGCGCTTTTGCTCTTCAGGGGTGGAATGTGGGTGGATACATCTAGCAGTGCCCACAGTCAACGACCGGCATGCAGAGGGGCTTTGCTCTTCAAGGGTGGAATAGGAGCAGGTACCTCTAACAGCACCCCCAGTCAAAGACTGTCATGCAGAGCATGTTTAATTGTTGGTTGGGGGGGAATGTAGGAGGGTACCTCTAGCAGCACCTATGGACAAAGACCAGCATGTACAGTGGCTTTGATCTTCAGGGGTGGAATATGGGCAGGTACCTCTAGGAGCACCCACAGTCAAAGACTGTCATGCAGAGCATATTTGTTGGCCGGGGGGTGTAGAAGGGTACCTCTAGCAGCACCTATGGACAAAGACCAGCATGTAGAGTGGCTTTGATCTTCAGGGGTGGAATATGGGCAGGTACCTCTAGGAGCACCCACAGTCAAAGACTGTCATGCAGAGCATATTTGTTGGCCGGGGGGTGTAGAAGGGTACCTCTAGCAGCACCTATGGACAAAGACCAGCATGTAGAGTGGCTTTGATCTTCAGGGGTGGAATATGGGCAGGTACCTCTAGTAGCACCCACAGTCAAACACCGACATGTAGAGCGGCTTTGCTCTTTGGGGGTGGAATATAGACGGGCACCTCTAGCAGCACCTACAGTGGAAGACTAGCATGCATAAAGGGCTTTAGCGGACCAGTAGGCACAACCAGAACCAGCAAGATGGAAGATCACGTGACGATGGATTAAGGTGGTAGTTTCTTGATAGCAAGTGGTATTTTAAGAGAAAGTTTTAGCCCCCCCCCCCCCACCATATACAATACAATAGAAGGGACAGAGCGCACTGGCGTTGTGAAGCATGTGCAACCATTTATTTTTAATAAAACATAAATAATATAAACATAAAGAAGTGAACCAGCATGTATACAAAAATGACCGAGGGCGCATTCACATTTGCGCATGGTGGCGTGACGCACACCAAAACAGGCTTTTCCAAAAAGGCATGGCAATGCATCTGCTCTGGGTGTGCTGCATCGTAGTGCCATTCACTAGTGTGGGATTTTTCAAGACTGGAGCAGCCGGAATCTTGAGCAGCGGATCATGGCAGCCAGTCAGCTTCTCTGTCTTCAGCTTATTCAGTTACGTTTTTAAAAATGAAAGAAAGAAGACTTGAGATTTGAGAATTCTCAAATGGAGCCTCAATGCACTGTACAATAGGAGTTCAGCACTTCTGGTGTCGGTCTGATGTAAAAAAAAAAAAAAAAAAAAGCCTTTACCCTCTTCTGAGGCTGGGTTCACATTGCAGCGATGCAGGAACGCTGCGAATCCGCTGCGGGGTCCTGCATCGCACGCCTCCCGGCGCCAGTTCACACTGCCCTATGCGAACTGCTGGGAGTGTCAGTGAAACGTTAATGACACCCCAAGTTCAGTTCGCATATCGCAGTGCGATCTGCAAACTCGGACAGGAATCGAATCACATGGTGTGAACACCCATGCGATCCGATTCTGCTGCGGACCAAAAAAGGGTCCCGTGCGAGTTTGGGCCGGATGCGATGCGAATTCAGCCATACTATCTGTATGGCTGAACTCGCATCGCACACAGAGCGCATGTGATTTGCACTGCAATCCGATCTCATAAACCGCTGCAGTGTGAACCCAGCCTGAAGCATCTAATCAAACTGGTCTTGGTTTGATCAGATGCGTTGGAGGGCAGAAAAGAGATCTGGGGTCTAATAGACCCCATATCTTTCCATAAAGAGGACCTGTCATGGCCCGTGCTATCACAAGGGATGTTGTTCATCCCTTGTGATAACAATAAAATAAAAATGAAAGTGCCCCCCCCACCCCCGTGCTTACACGCAAATGTAGACTCGCAAACGTACAGTAAATGTAAACTGCAATCGCACCACACATGTGAGGTATCGCCGCAAGCTTTAGAGAAAGGGAAATAATTCCAGCTCCAGACCTCCTGTGTAATGCTAAACTAGAAACCTGTAAAGTGTTACCTATGGAAATTTTTAGGTACCATAGTTTGGCGCCGTTTCAGGGGCGGACGCAATTTTAAAGTATGACATGTTTGATTAATTATTTACTGTAAAATCATCTTTTATATTTTACCAAACAATTGGTTATTATATATATATATATATATATATATATATATATATATATATATATATATATATATATATATATATTATTATTATTATTATAATACAGGATTTATATAGCGCTGACAGTTTACGCAACGCTTTACAACATTGGGGTAGACATTACAATACAATACAATTCAAGGCAAGGGGAATCAGAGGGCATATATATATATATTATTCATTCAAATATATGAAACTGTATATTTTCCCAAATAGTTTGCGTTTTTTTAAAAACGCTGCGCAAATATCGCGTGACATAAAAATACGCAACACCCACCATTTTATTCCCTAGGGCCTCTGCTTAACCCCCTTGGTGCCTCCTGGCCCTTGAATGGGTTTTAGATGCTGGGAAGGCAGGGGTGGGGTTTATAATCATGTGACCGCCGTGATTGGCTGCTGCCGCAGCGGTCACATGACCTGAAAGCTCCCAATCACAAGTAGCGACTGGGAGCTTTCTGCTAGCCGCCGGTAAATGTGCTGGGAGTGCGCATGCTCTCGGCGCAGCTGTATTTACAATCTGGTATGCAAATATGCAGCCGCTCGGCGTCAAGGGCCACCGGCTAAGAGGCTGCATATTTCTGTACTGTCCGCGCCAACAGGATAAAAAAAATAAAAAGTAATATTTGGGGGTTCCAAGTAGTTTTCTAGCAAAAAGAAAAAAAATGTTTTTTTACATGTAAGAGAGGAATGTCAGAAATGGAAGTGGTTAAATGCCAGGAGGGTTATGGAAGTTCCTTTAGCGATCGTGGACCTGTTCTCGTAATAAACACACCCTCTAAATAAATAAAAAAATGTAAAGCCTTGTAGGGTTTTTTTTTGTTTGTTTTGTTTTTTAACTTTGAGCATTGAGCGATTTAACAAGTTAAATCTGTAATTTGGCTGCAAAAAGATCCCCCCTCTCATTCTTCGCTATATGTAACAAACAACAAGCAGACCAATAAACAGCTAAAATCGAATAAATGTAATACGGTAAAAAAAATGAAAAAACAAATCCCCTCGGAGTCCTCCAGATGGCGCTCTTGCTCCCTCTATAAAGCTGCAATAAAGTGAATTACTGCGGCTGTCGCGCTTGATTGGACAGAACCTTATATATGTTGAAATGTATTAGACATCCGGTATGTAGAGGCTCCCATCCGGCTATTACAATGTATACATTTATTTTATATGAAGTGGATATATATGTATCATTTGTAGAATCCACAGGCTGTAAAGGCCTCATTACAATGTATGAGACGGAGAAATCACGTCCTCTGTCATTTTTCTTTTTAAATTTATTATAGGAAGTGAGAATTATTAGAGCGAAGCTTTGATTCCCCCCCATGATCACGACACTCCGATCGTAAAAGAAAAAGCCTTTCTTGTATTATTATTATTATCAATCACTTGTATGAAAAGCAAGTTCTCTATTTAAAGGGGTAAGTTCACCTTTTCATGAAAAATAGAAAGGTGACCAAACTCCAAATATCTCAGTCACCCCTTCGGACCCGTCATGCCCCCTGCTGCAAGTGTAGCGGTCTGTACACCGTACCCCGTGATACACAGCCCCGGGGGGAGCATCCCTCAAAAAGCCTGTAATGGCACACCCCCTGACTATACAAATGTGTGCACGCTCCCCCCCCCCATGTATACAAATGTGTGCACGTACCCCCCCATGTATACAAATGTGTGCACGCTCCCCCCCAATGTATACAAATGTGTGCACGCTCCCCCCATGTATACAAATGTGTGCACGCTCCCTCCATGTATACAAATGTGTGCACATACCCCCCATGTATACAAATGTGTGCACGCTCCCCCCCATGTATACAAATATGTGCACGCCCCCCCCCTTGTATACAAATGTGTGCACGTACCCCCCCCATGTATACAAATGTGTGCACGCTCCCCCCATGTATACAAATGTGTGCACGCTCCCCCCATGTATACAAATGTGTGCACGTCCCCCCCATGTATACAAATGTGTGCACGCTCCCTCCATGTATACAAATGTGTGCACGCTCCCTCCATGTATACAAATGTGTGCACGCTCCCTCCATGTATACAAGTGTGTGCACGCTCCCTCCATATATACAAATGTGTGCACTTACCCCCCCATGTATACAAATGTGTGCACGCTCCCCCCATGTATACAAATGTGTGCACGTCCCCCCCATGTATACAAATGTGTGCACGCTCCCTCCATGTATACAAATGTGTGCACGCTCCCTCCATGTATACAAATGTGTGCACGCTCCCTCCATGTATACAAATGTGTGCACGCTCCCTCCATGTATACAAGTGTGTGCACGCTCCCTCCATATATACAAATGTGTGCACGTACCCCCCCATGTATACAAATGTGTGCACGACCCCTCATGTATACAAATGTGTGCACGCTCCCCCCATGTATACAAATGTGTGCACGCTCCCTCCATGTATACAAATGTGTGCACGCTCCCTCCATGTATACAAATGTGTGCACGCTCCCTCCATGTATACAAGTGTGTGCACGCTCCCCCCATGTATACAAATGTGTGCACGTCCCCCCCATGTATACAAATGTGTGCACGCTCCCTCCATGTATACAAATGTGTGCACGCTCCCTCCATGTATACAAATGTGTGCACGCTCCCTCCATGTATACAAATGTGTGCACGCTCCCTCCATGTATACAAGTGTGTGCACGCTCCCTCCATATATACAAATGTGTGCACGTACCCCCCCATGTATACAAATGTGTGCACGACCCCTCATGTATACAAATGTGTGCACGCTCCCCCCATGTATACAAATGTGTGCACGCTCCCTCCATGTATACAAATGTGTGCACGCTCCCTCCATGTATACAAATGTGTGCACGCTCCCTCCATGTATACAAGTGTGTGCACGCTCCCTCCATATATACAAATGTGTGCACGTACCCCCCCATGTATACAAATGTGTGCACGCTCCCCCCATGTATACAAATGTGTGCACGTCCCCCCCATGTATACAAATGTGTGCACGCTCCCTCCATGTATACAAATGTGTGCACGCTCCCTCCATGTATACAAATGTGTGCACGCTCCCTCCATGTATACAAGTGTGTGCACGCTCCCTCCATATATACAAATGTGTGCACGTACCCCCCCATGTATACAAATGTGTGCACGACCCCTCATGTATACAAATGTGTGCACGCTCCCCCCATGTATACAAATGTGTGCACGCTCCCCCATGTATACAAATGTGTGCACGTACCCCCCCCATGTATACAAATGTGTGCACGCTCCCCCCATGTATACAAATGTGTGCACGCTCCCCCCATGTATACAAATGTGTGCACGCTCCCCCCATGTATACAAATGTGTGCACGCTCCCCCCATGTATACAAATGTCTGCACGCTCCCTCCATGTATACAAATGTGTGCACGCTCCCCCATGTATACAAATGTGTGTATGCCCCCCCCCATATATACAAATGTACAAATGTGTGCATGCTCCCCCATGTATACAAATGTGTGTACGCCCCCCCCCCATGTATACAAATGTATGCAAGCTTTCCTCTTTTGGAAAAAAAACATTTCTTCAGATTTTTGTAAATCTTTTCTTCTATCTTTTCATGTGACAACACTGAAGAAATGACACTTGTCTACAATGTAAAGTAGTGAGTGTACAGCTTGTATAACAGTGTAAATTTCCTGTCCCCTCAAAATAACTCAACACACAGCCATTAATGTCTAAACCGCTGACAACAAAAGTCAGTACACCCCTAAGTGAAAATATCCAAATTGGGCTCAATTAGCCATTCTCCCTCCCCGGTGTCATGTGACTCGTTAGTGTTACAAGGTCTCAGGTGTGAATGGGGAGCAGGTGTGTTAAATTTGGTGTTATCGCTCTCACTCTCTCATGCTGGTCACTGGAAGTTCAACATGGCACCTCATGGCAAAGAACTCTCTGAGGATCTGAAAAAAAAAAGACTCTACATCAGTGGTTCTCAACTCCTGTCTTCAGTACCCACTAACAGGCCAGATTTTAGGTATTACCTTGGGAAGATGCAGGCTAGAATACTGCAATCAGTGAGCAGCAAATTATATCACCTGTAATGTATTTTATTTATCTTGCAAACCTGGCCTGTTAGTGGGTTCTGAGTTGATGACCACTGTAAAGATGGCCTAGATAATAAGAAGATTGCCAAGACCCTGAAACTGAGCTGCAGCACGGTGGCCAAGACCATACAGTGGTATAACAGGACAGGTTCCCCTCAGAACAGGCCTCGCCATGGTCCACCAAAGAAGTTGAGGTCACGTGCTCAGCGTCATATCCAGAGGTTGTCTTTGGGAAATAGACATATGAGTGCTGCCAGCATTGCTGCAGAGGTTGTAGGGGTGGGGGGGCCGCCTGTCAGTGCTAAGACCATACGCCGCACACTGCATCAAATTGGTCCGCATGGCTGTCACCCCAGAAGGAAGCCTCTTCTAAAGATGATGCACAAGAAAAGTCCACAAACAGTTTGCTGAAGACAAGCAGACTAAGGACAAGGATTACTGGAACCATGTCCTGTGGTCTGATGAGACCAAGATAAACGTATTTGGTGTCAGATGGTGAAAAGCGTGTGTGGGGGCAACCAGGTGAGGAGGACAAAGACAAGTGTGTCTTGTCTACAGTCAGGCATGGTGGTGGGAGTGTCATGGTCTGGGGCTGCATGAGTGCTTCCGGCACTGGGGGGCTACAGATCATTGAGGGGACCATGAATGCCAACATGTACTGTGACATACTGAAGCAGAGCATGATCCCCTCCCTTCAGAGACTGGACCGCAGGGCAGTATTCCAACATGATAACCACCCCAAACACACCTCCAAGACCACCACTGCCTTGCTAAAGTAGCTGAGGGTAAAGGTGATGGACTGGCCAAGCATGTCTCCAGACCTAAACCCTATTGATCATCTGTGGGACATCCTCAAACAGAAGGTGGAGGAGCGCAAGGTCTCCAACATCCACCAGCTCTGTGATGTCATCATGGGGGAGGGGAAGAGGACTCCAGTGGAGACCTGTGAAGCTCTGGTGACCTCCATACCAAGAGGGTTAAGGCAGTGCTGGAAAATAATGGCGGCCACACAAAATAATTGACACTTTGGGCCCAATTTGGACATTTTCACTTAGGGGTGTACTCACTTTTGTCTAAATGGGCCTTCGAAAAATACCCAGCTATCCTGCCATGTTCAGGCACTTCCTGTTATGGGGTGACAACTGTCTTAAAATTTTTATCCTGCGTTGTCACCTTGTCACATGCTTCCCTAGAGCAGCCATGCTGACACACATTGAATATTTTTCCTCCACCTGTTTGAGTAAGACCACTTATAGCCGAAATGACCTGCATCTGAGCACCACATACCAAAAACACTATTTAATTCATTTTTAATATTCAAAGCAAACTCCCCCATCCATCCATTTTCCAGCTTTATTTTGCCGAGAAATCACATTGAAAAACACCCCCCTAGCATTTCTATCTGCAGCCATCTTGAGTTAGGGCGCGTGATTCATGTAGCATTTACTTCCTGGAATCCATCTGCCTATAGCTCAGGCATGCAAGCGGGAGGGTAATGCTTAGCTGAGTAAGCCCCTCCTTCCCTCCTGAAGACTTCCGGGATGCATGACATCCTTTTGGCCGAGGGAAGAAATACAGATGCCGTACGTCCAGCAAGATCAAGCAATCTCAGTAGTAAAAGCAGCCTTGGCCTGGGCTCCCCCCTAGGCCACGCCTCTCCAACGCGTTTCACCTCCCCAGGGTTTCGTTATTTTGGTCTAGGCAGGAAACCAGGAAGCAACTGAAGAAATGTAAAAATAAATTTAAAACAAGTAAATAAGATATTCCTTCCTATCTATTTAGTAAGGCAAGCAGCATGAGGATTAAAATTGTACTTCCACTTTAACAAACCTAACATCAGTTTTTCAATAAAAGTAGAGTTTTCCTTTAACCATTTCCGATCCGCCCTATAGACGAATGGCGGCCAGGCAGGAGCTCACTCATTCGCTGTGGACATTATATGACCTCCTCCCTAGAACAGCAGCAGCGTGGTCTGTCACCCGACACAACAGAAGACAGATCAGTGTACCGGCCCGCTGACAGTACCATGTGATCGCTGTGGCTAATCATAGCAGATCACATCACAATTGTACTCAATATATGGCTTTCATTAATGCCATTCATTGTGTACTATTGGAATGGGAGAAAGCATGCAACCAGTGCATAAAGGGTCGCCCCGCAGGACTTTTGAGGCAGAAGAGTATAGAGAGTAGCAATATATTAAAAAATGCACATAAGTGCCAACTAAGTACTTCCTCCCATTCCATTTAATTAAGGATGTTGGCAGTACCTTATACTTTGCCAATTCTCACATCATCTCCTTTATCTATTGTGTACTATTGTAATGATCTCTGTGATTGGTCACAGTGATCATTTGGTACAGACAGGGCCAATCACAGCCCCTCTGTACCATGTAATTAGCTGTGGCCAATCACAGCTAATCACAATCAGTAAAAATGGTTGTTTATAACAGAAACATTCACTGTAATAAGCAATCATAGTGTACAAAAAAAAATCCTTACTTAAAAATCCTTACTTTGGTAACACTCTTGTCAAAGTACGCAAAAAAAAAAACCCAGAAAAAAATATAAAAAATTATTATTTTTTTTTTAACACTGTCACCAGTCAGTATCCCTGATAACTGCCATACCAGTTATACGGTGATGCTGTACTGCACTGGTGACACAATGTAAAAAAATATTAATAGTACTTTTTAAAAAAAATATATATATATTTTTTTTGTTTTTAATTACATTTTCTTTTTTTTTTTGTACGATTTTTTTTTTTTTTTTTTTTTATCCTTCATGTTCATAAAAATTGAGAAAAAAAAATTAAAACTTCCAAAAAAACTCGCCATGCCTCTTACTAAATACCACGGACTGTCTACTTTCCCAAAAAGGGGTCATTTGGGGGATATTTGTTCCGTCCCGGTGTTTTAGGGCCTCAAGAAATGAGATGAGATCGGCCGTCAGTACGTCAAGATCGATCGATTTTCAAATATATATCCCATAGTTTGTGGACTCTGTAACTTTCACACAGACTAAATAATATACACTGATTTAGGTTATTATTATTATTATTATTATTATTTTTTTACCAAAGAAAATGTAGCAGAATACATTTTGGGATAAATTTTCTGATGAACGATTATTTATCTGCAAAATTTTATAACAGAAACAAAGAAAAACATAAAAAAAAAAAACATTTTCTGTCTTTTTTATTTATTTAGCAAAAAAAAACAAAAAACCCAGCGATGATTAAAGCGGAGGTCCACCCTAAAGTGGACCTTCCGCTCATCGGAACCCTCCCCCCCTCCGGCGCCACAATTGGCACCTTTCAGGGGGGAGGGGGGTGCAGATACCTGTACAGTACAGGTAACTGCACCCACTTCCGGAATAGCTCTCTGCAGAAAGGGGCGTAGATTACGCCCCTTTCCGCAAGTGCCCGCCCCTTTCCGCAAGTGCCCCGCTGCCTGCTGGGAAACACACAGATCCCAGAGGCAGCGGGGACCGTCCTTATTGCGCAGCGCGACTCGCGCATGCGCAGTAGGGAACCGGGAAATGAAGCCGAAAGGCTCCATTTCCTGATTCCCATACCCAAGATGGTGGCGGCAGCACCCGAGAGACGATCGAGAGATCGGCTTCGGGTGCCGACATCGCGGGCGCGCTGGGCGGGTAAGTGTCACTATTTTAAAAGTCAGCAGCTGCAGTATTTGTAGCTGCTGGCTTTTAAAAAAAAAAAAACGCGGAGTCCCGGCGGACTCCCGCTTTAAATAACAGCAAAAGAAAGATTTATTTTTATTTTTTTACAAAATTCAAACTGCGCAATTGTCGTTCAAAGTGCAATTGTCGTTCAAAGTGTGACAGCGCTGAAAGCTGAAAGTTCGCCCGGGCAGGAAGGGGGTGGGGGAAGGGGGGGGGGGGTAAACGTACCCGGTACTGAAGTGGTTAAGCTAAAATCTGGCCGATCGTCACACGCCGCCTCCGGTAACGGCGCGCTCGACGCCTTTGTTCTTTGTTTTGATCTCGAGAGACGACATTTTTAATTTTCCCCCGTCGTGAGCATTTAGAAAACTATTATCATCAGACGGAACGCTTGACTTTTTTTTTTTTTTTCTGGAAGAGGAGAGCCGATAAATTATTTTCAAAGGTTTGACAATATATTCGTTATCAGTCGGGGCCCCAAGAAGCCACCTGACTGTCAGCGGTTTGATGTATTGTTTCGGCAGAAATGTCATCACTCGTCCAAAACTTCGGCGTTCGGAGCAGAAGGGACACTTGAGCAGAAGGGCAGCCGTGACACTGACGAATACGGGAGACTTCTTATTTCGCGCCGGCCCTGATTAGCTCTGTATTTTAAGGGATGTTGTCACGGGGGAATACAATCGCAGCTTGGGTTTGAATTTGAAATATGTTTTTGACAGCTCGGTGTGATAATTCTCCAGACTAGCGGCAGTATATTAAAGAGAATGTTTACCCTTTCAATTTTATTTTTTTAGCTATATATGTGCAAGAGATCAGCTTAGAGCGGCCAATAATAATAATAATAATAATAAAAAAAATAGTCCACAAAAAGCTAAAAATAAAAAATCAGCTTTTGCGTTTAATTTTTAATTTTTTTTGCTGCTGTTCCAAGCAGTATTGCTTTTCCGCCACTAGATGGCCTCACTCTTGACAGCCTGCACTGCCTTAACCCACTTCTTCTAAGTCTTAGACCCCTAGCAGTACTTTTTTCCCACCACTAGATGTCCTAGATGACTGCCAGCATTATTCATCCCTCTTCCTTTGAGCCCAGAGGGTCTTGAACCTGCCCCCCTCAGTACTTCTTTTCTGCCACTAGAGGCCCTCAGTCTCTCGACAGCCACCTTTATTCAACCCACTTCCCTTTAGCCAAGGCAGATTTTTGACCTGCCCCCACAGTTCTGCTTTTCTGCCACTAGATGTCCTCAGTCCTGACAGCCCAGCATTATTCAACCCACTTCCCTTTAGCCAAGGCAGATTTTGACCTGCCCCCGCAGTTCTGCTTTTCTGCCACTAGATGTCCTCAGTCCTGACAGCCCAGCATTATTCAACCCACTTCCCCTTAGCCAAGGTGGATTTTGACCTGCCCCCGCAGTTCTTCTTTTCTGCCACTAGATGTTCTCAGACTTGTCAGCGAGCATTTTTCAAACCACTTCTCCTTAGCCAAGGCGGATTTTGACCTGCCCCCTGTAGTACTTCTTTGCTTCCACTAGATGTTCTCAGTCATGGCACTCTGCATTATTTAACCCACTTCTTCTGAGCCCAGAGGGTCTTGGACCTGCCCCCTGTAGTACTTCTTTCCCCCCTAGATGTTCTCAGTCTTGACAGTCTGCTTTATTTAACCCACTTCCTCTGAGCCCAGTGGGTCTTGGACCTGCCCCCAACAGTACTTCTTTCCCCCCTAGATGTTCTCAGTCTTGACAGTCTGCATTATTTAACCCACTTCCTCTGAGCCCAGGCTGTCTTGGACCCACAGCCAGTAGTACTTCTTTTCCACTAGGATGTCCTCACTTTTGACATCCAGCTTTATTCAACCCACGTCCCTTTAGCCAAGGTTGATTTTGACCTGCCCTCCCACAGTACTTCTTTTCTGCCACTAGATGTCCTCAGTCTTGGCAGACAGAATTTTTGAACCCACTTTTTCTAAGCCCAGGAATGTCTTGGACCTGCCCCCAACAGTACTTCTATTCTATTCCCTCCTTGATGTTCTCAGTCTTTACAGTCTGCATTATTTAACTCACTTCCTCTGAGCCCAGGCAGTCTTGAACCTGCCCCCAGCAGTACTTATTTTCCACCACTAGATGTCCTCAGTCTTGACAGCCAGCTTTATTCAAACCACGTCCCTTTAGTCTAGGCAGTTTTTGACCTGACCCCCACAGTACTTCTTTTCTGTCAATAAATGTCTTCAGTCTTATAACCCACTTTCTTTAAGCCCAGAAGAGCTTGGACCTGCCCCCCCCCCCCCAGTACTTCTATTCCCCCTTGATGTCCTCAGTCTTGACAGTCTGCATTATTTAACCCACTTCCTCTCAGCCCAAGCATCATGATCCTGCCCCCAGCAGTACTTCTTTTCCACCACTAGACTAGATGTCCGTAGACAGCGGCGCGCAGGCGCACTGAGCGTGGCATCGTCGATGACGAATATGGCGTGCGT
This sequence comes from Lithobates pipiens, assembly GCF_037356315.1. Lineage (NCBI taxonomy): Eukaryota > Metazoa > Chordata > Amphibia > Anura > Ranidae > Lithobates > Lithobates pipiens. The sequence goes on along the minus strand of NW_027507686.1, from coordinate 10,069,811 downwards.
CTCGGCTCCCGTGCGCATGCGCGGGAGTGACGTCATCGCGGCTTCGCCGAATGACAGTGGCGGAGCTGCGAGACCCCACCGAAAAGATGGATGTGCCGGACTACAGGGGACGCTGGCTCCTGTGTCGGGTAAGTGACACATAATGGGCTACTATACGATGCGATGCAATGCGATGCATAGTAGTACATTATGCTTTGCCTTTGCAGGGAATGAAAGAGGAAGTAAACTCATCAGGGTTTACTTCCTCTTTAATTGCACTGCAGGGGCCATTCAACCACTCAGGCACTGCGCGAGGGCCCCAGGCCACTAGGGGGCCCCATCAGGGTTTCCAGCCTCAGTAAAACCAGCGACTGTATGTAAAAATCTGTTTTTTTTACATCTGTCTCTGAAATATCCATTGCCGACATCCTTTTGGTCTAAAAATCCTAAGCTTATAGCTGCCCCACCTCTCCATTACCTTCTCAGCCACTAGAAACATGTCTGTGTATACTGTGTGATTGTATACTGTGTGGCCCCATAATCTCTGATTGCCTGGGGGCCCCATAATCTCCTATTGCCCGGGGGCCCCATGAGTTGTCAGTCCGCCCCTGTTGCAGTGTTCAGGCCTTAGTGGCCAAACTTCTAGGTTCAGCGCTCGGGACTTAATGGCCAAACTCCTGAGTACAGAACTACACCTTGGAGTTTGGCCTTAGTGGTCACACTGCTAGATGTAGTACTCAGACCTTAGTGGACAAACTCCCAGGATGAACTGCTTGAGTTTTAGTGGTCAAGCTTCTAGGTGCCGTGCTTGGGCCTTAGTAACCAAAGTCCTAGCTGCAATGCTTGGGCCTTAGTGGCCAAACTTCTGAGCTTATTTCTGAGGCCTTAGTGGGCAAGCTTAACAGCCGGACTCCAAGGTGCAGTGCTTGGACCTTAGTGGCCAAACTTCTGGGCGTAGTGCTGGGGCCTTAGTGGCCAATCTCCTAGAAAGAAAAGCCCGGCGCTGCAGGGGTTAACAAAACCCCGTAGGCAGAGGGCTGGCATGACTGTGTGAACAGTGCATGTCAGCCCTGCATGATAGGGGGCGGGGGATTGGCCGAGGGGAGTAGGGTGGGAGTTACTCAGTGCAGAGAAGTTGATCCCGCCCCCTCCACGAGGCAGCATTCAAGAAAAAAGTTTCCCACCCCCCCTCCCTAAGCTTGGGTTGTATATGTCGAGGTGTGTTTTTTTTCTGTGTTGTGTGTTTGTGTTTTTCTCTTTCAGGACTAGAACGTGGACTGTCGTGGCAGTGGCTGGTGTTTGGTCTTTGTGGGTGAGGAAGAGAGTTCTGAATGAAGAGTCAGGATCTGTCGGTGGTACGGGTCCTGTGGGTGGTACTCCAGTTAACGGAGGTTATCTGGTAATTGGTTATGGGGGCATTGCGGTAGGTGGGTGTCTCTGAGTCAGCCTGTTGGCTTGAGGCCCAATAACCCACGTCAGAGGGACCGCAGTGTCATAATTTTTGGATATAACCTGAGGGTTATTGGTGTACCTGCAAAGACCAACACTAGGGGGAGCTGATGTTTTCGTCATAACTGATGTTATTGTTTTGTTACTGTTTTTATTATGGTTTATGTTATTTAAAGCGGAGGTCCACCCTAAAGTGGACCTTCCGCTCATCGGAACCCTCCCCCCCTCCGGCGCCACAATTGGCACCTTTCAGGGGGGAGGGGGGTGCAGATACCTGTACAGTACAGGTATTCTGCACCCACTTCCGGGATAGCTCTCTGCGGAAAGGGGGGTAGATTACACCCCTTTCCGCAAGTGCCCGCCCCTTTCCGCAAGTGCCCCGCTGCCTGCTGGGAAACGCACAGATCCCAGAGGCAGCGGGGACCGTCCTTATTGAGCAGCGTGACTCACGCATGCGCAGTAGGGAACCCGGGAAATGAAGCCGAAAGGCTCCATTTCCTGATTCCCATACCCAAGATGGCGGCGGCAGCACCCGACAGACGATCTAGAGATCGGCATCGGGTGCCGACATCGCGGGCGCGCTGGACAGGTAAGTGTCACTATTTTAAAAGTCAGCAGCTGCAGTATTTGTAGCTGCTGGCTTAAAAAAAAAAAAAAACGCGGAGTCCCGGCGGACTCCCACTTTAAAGAGTTATATATTTTTGGATATTTTATACAGTTTAATAAATTAATGGCTGCTACGGCCTATTTTACTCCAAAAATGGTATGGTCTTATTTATTATATAATGGGGAGGTAAGTGGAGTATAGGTTGGTAGCAAAATGCATATATGTTATACACTAGTCATGCAGTGCTTAGGACCTTAGTGACCAATAGACATGTGCAGAGTAAAATATTTCGTTTCGGAATTTCGTTTTCGTCTGAAAACTTAATTTATTTAGTTACTCCCGAAATTCGTTTTTATTTATTTCGTTTTTCGTTCAAAAATTGCATTCGTCCGAAAATCCACATGAATTACGGTCGAATCTGTCTTTGAAGGCTTATGGTGTCTGTCGAATGTATAAAGAAGATTCGACGGAGCTAACTATATAGCATACTTTAGAACCCTATTAAAGTCTATGGGACTCCAACGTTCAAAATCTAAAGTGCTAATTTTAAAGGCTAATTTGCAAGTTACTGTCCTAAAAAGTGTTTGGGGACCCGGGTTCTGCCCCAGGGGACATGTATCAATGCAAAAAAAAGTTTTAAAAACGGCCGTTTTTTCGGGAGCAGTGATTTTAATAATGATTAAAGTGAAACAATAAAAGTGTAATATTCCTTTAAATTTCGTAGGGGGGGGTTGTCTATAGTATGCCTGTGAAGGGGCGCATGTTTCCCGTGCTTAGAATTGTCCCTGCACAAAGTGTCATTTATGCAGGAAAAAAAGTCCTTTAAAATCACTCGCAGCTATTATGAATTGTCGGCTCCGTAATACAGAGAACACTCATTGAAAGTCATTGATAAAAAAATAAATAAATAAATAAATTAAAAAAAAAGCGTGGGGGTCCCCCAAATTCAATTACCAGGCCCTTCAGGTCTGGTATGGATATTAAGGAGAACCCTGCCTCAAATTTAAGAAAAAATTTGACGTGGGGTTCCCCCTAAATATCCATAAACAGACCCTTCAGGTCTGGTATGGATATTAAGGGGAACCCCGCGTCAAATTAAAAAAAAAATTGACGTGGGGTTCCCCCTAAAAATCCATACCAGACCCTTTATCCGAGCACGCAACCTGGCAGGCCGCAGGAAAAGAGGGGGGGACGAGAAAGCGCCCCCCCTCCCTCCTGAACCGTACCAGGCCACATGCCCTCAACATTGGGAGGATGCTTTGGGGGTCCGTGACCCCTCAAAGCACCTTGTCCCCATGTTGATGAGGACAAGGGCCTCATCCCCACAACCCTGGCCGGTGGTTGTGGAGGTCTGCGGGCGGGGGGCTTATCAGAATCTGGAAGCCCCCTTTAACAAGGGGACCCCCAGATCCCGGCCCCCCCCCTGTTTGAAATGGTAAGGGGGTACAAAAGTACCCCTACCATTTCACAAAGAAAGTGTAAAAAATGTTTAAATAAAACAAACACACTTTTTAAAAATTCCTTTATTAAAAATAAAAAAAGATTCCAGCGGCGGTAATCCACTCTTGCTATCCAGCGACGGACGGTCAGCTCTCCATCGATGTCTAATGTCATCCAGCGCAGCGCAGCATCCTTCTTCTGTCTCCTCCACGGAGACACTGGAGGCATTCCGGCGCTGACGTTTCTTATATACGGAGGGCGGGGCCACCCGTCACCTGACCCCGCCCCCCTCTGACGCAAGGGGAAACCCGGGGTTCCCCGTGACGTATGGGTGACCCCGCCCCCCTCTGATGTAACGGAAACCTGCCTGTGTTACATCAGAGGGGTGCGGGTCACCCCTACGTCACAGGGAACCCCGAGTTTCCCCTTGCGTCAGAGGGGGGCGGGGTCAGGTGACGGGTGGCCCCGCCCTCCGTATATAAGAAACGTCAGCGCCGGAATGCCTGGAAGAAGGATGCTGCGCTGCGCTGGATGACATTAGACATCGATGGAGAGCTGACCGTCCGTCGCTGGATAGCAAGAGTGGATTACCGCCGCTGGAATCTTTTTTTTATTTTTAATAAAGGAATTTTTCAAAAGTGTGTTTGTTTTATTTAACCATTTTTTACACTTTCTTTGTGAAATGGTAGGGGTACTTTTGTACCCCCTTACCATTTCAAACAGGGGGGGGGCCGGGAACTGGGGGTCCCCTTGTTAAAGGGGGCTTCCAGATTCTGATAAGCCCCCCGCCCGCAGACCTCCACAACCACCGGCCAGGGTTGTGGGGATGAGGCCCTTGTCCTCATCAACATGGGGACAAGGTGCTTTGAGGGGTCACGGACCCCCAAAGCATCCTCCCAATGTTGAGGGCATGTGGCCTGGTACGGTTCAGGAGGGAGGGGGGGCCGCTCTCTCGTCCCCCCCTCTTTTCCTGCGGCCTGCCAGGTTGCGTGCTCGGATAAAGGGTCTGGTATGGATTTTTAGGGGGAACCCCATGTCAATTTTTTTTTAAATTTGATGCGGGGTTCCCCTTAATATCCATACCAGACCTGAAGGGTCTGGTTATGGATATTTAGGGGGAACCCCACGTCAAATTTTTTCTTAAATTTGAGGCAGGGTTCCCCTTAATATCCATACCAGACCTGAAGGGCCTGGAAATTGAATTTGGGGGACCCCCACGCTTTTTTTTTTATTTATTTATTTATTTTTTTATCAATGACTTTCAATGAGTGTTCTCTGTATTACGGGAGCCGACAATTCATTATAGCTGCGAGTGATTTTAAAGGACTTTTTTTCCTGCATAAATGACACTTTGTGCAGGGACAATTCTAAGCATGGGAAACATGCGCCCCTTCACAGGCATACTATAGACAACCCCCCCCCCCCCTACGAAATTTAAAGGAATATTACACTTTTATTGTTTCACTTTAATCATTATTAAAATCACTGCTCCCGAAAAAACGGCCGTTTTTAAAACTTTTTTTTGCATTGATACATGTCCCCTGGGGCAGGACCCGGGTCCCCAAACACTTTTTAGGACAGTAACTTGCAGAATCTTTTCTCTCTGTCGAATATTTTCTCTATATAATCTTGGACTAATAGAGGTAAGGTTAAGCACATTCGACCACAGGTTCTATAGACAGATTGTTATCGTCAGAGTCATGTCAAATCTCCTATTCTATATCGAACTGTTGTAACAATGAAAACGAAAATAAAGCATTTATTTATGTCGGATCTTTCGTTTTTCGGATTTTGTGCTTTCGTTATCGTTTGTCAAAACGAAAACGAAAATAGCTGAAATTCGGACGAAAATGCATACTAGCTCATTATGCCTTTGCCTTACAGGGTGTGTTTTTTTTTATATTGCCTTTACTTCCTCTTTAACTGTAAAAAAAGGTTAATTCATGCTGAATGCAACAAGAACGTTGGAAATGCCCTACCTGTAAGGTGGAACAACCTCCCTATCCATAGCTCGCTGGCTGGACAATGAAATAGCAGCAACTGACTGCTACATTAGGCTTGATTCACACTAACGCATTTTTTGATGCATTTTGCATAAATGCAGGGACATTTTTTAACATGGGTTCCTATGGAACATGTTCACATCAATGCATTTTTGTGCCTCTGCATTTTTGGAAAGGGTCGGGGACTTTCTTTTCATGCAAAATGCAGCGTTTTGCATGTAATAGAAGTCAATGGACCTGCATCAAAAACGCAAGTACCGCGTTTTACCGCAAGTTTGCCGTGATTTGCGTTTTTTTCCGCTTTTTTTTTCATTTTTTTCACTGTATATAGCTGGTTGCTAAGCAACCACAGTGTAAAAAAAAAACCCCCAAAAAATAAACGCAAAACGGGGCAGAATCGCGGTAAAAATAAGTGTCCAAAAACGCGACAAGCACCGCAAAAAGCATTGCAAAAACGCTCAAAAACAACATGCATAGATGTGAATCAAGCCTTATCAACTGTGCTCACTCTGCTCTCTCCTCCTCTCAGCACATGTGCATGCAGCCCACCAGATCGGCTCTGTGTACTGCCCAGCGGATGGTGAAAGGAAGCTAATATTAAGATAGGATCAGCTACTTGTGCTAGCTGTATGTACAAAATAAAAATATACAGTATTTGCCCAAATACAAAACTGCATTAACATGGTGTGAATTTTAGACCTGTCTGGAGTTCCCCTTTAACTGATCAGGGGTTAATAATGTTCTACAAAGGTCCGCGCTACTGTTACCCTGGCCGACGTTGGGTTAGCACAAGTGACGCCGTCTGTGTAACAATATAAATTTCCAAGCAGATGGATCCAGAATTGAACAACAGACTCTTCCCACCTACACTTGTTCCCGCTGCACAATACGCTTTTGTTTCTTAGGCTTTGGCTCCTGTACTTTCCATTCATTACCTGCTGACTGTAAATGGCAGGATTGTCATGATGCTAAATGCTATTACAGGTAGGGAAAATGTGTTCAGAAATATCACAGAACTGCATAGTTCCGAATAGGGTCTCAGGGGTGTAGAACACTGGTCTCCAAACTGTGGCCCCTTGCTTGCCTTTATCTGGCCCTCTCCCTGTACATTGCACACTCACATCAGTCCCTATCCTCAAGGAGCCCACAATCCAAGGTCCCCATTCATATACTAGGGACCAATTTTTTATTTTTTTGGACAGAAGCCAATTAACCTCCCTGCATGTCTTTGGAGTGTGGGAGGAAACCGGAGTACCCGGAGGAAACCCACGCAGGCACAGGGAGAACATGCAAACTCCAGGCAGGTAGTGTCGTGGTTGGGATGTGAACCAGCGACCAATCTTACTGCTAGGCGAGAGTGCTAACCACTACACCACTGTGCCACCCAATATCTCCTAAACCGTACAGGTTTAGGAAATATTGTTTTTACCTACAGGTAATCCTTATTATAGGCTTACCTGGAGGTAAAAGTAATAAAATTGACTATACAACCGCTTTAAATATCCATCTTGAATTTTTTTTTTTTTTTTTTTTATCGCTGTTACTCGAAAAAAAGCTATGTTTGCTCATTACATACACATGCTGCGCTATCATATCTGGGTAGACTGACCCTTTAAGCAGTGTCGTGGTTGGGTGCAGAAGTATGGTTTGTATTATGCTGAGCAGTTAATTCCCTTCAAGATGTGGCCAAACATGATCGTCATCCACGGGGAGAGCGGCGTGCTTCTCATATAATGTCTAATCAGAGATATTTTGATCCGCTGATTGGCCTGTATCTCAGGCATTTTGCGGCTCTCTTTGTGGACGCGTTTAATGCAATCAGGGCTGCAGTGGGAGTGTGTGTGTGTGTGTGTGTGTGTGTGTGTGCGGAGGGTGGGAATTATCTGGTGCATTGGTGGCCACGCTGCAATTAAATGACTTGGGGGCAGATGCACAAAGGATGCTAATCAGGCCTGACGGAAGCAGAATCTAATCAAAGATGAGATCAGTCCGAAGAAGAGAGCATGCTGGGAGTGGATATGTTTAAGTTGACCACCAAAAGTTCCCCCTCCTTTTTTTTTTTTTTTTTAATAGCCCCTCCTAGGCAATGCATGGCTATGGAAAGTTATCCTTTGATTCATCCATACAAAAAAAAAACTTTTCTACTGTTCCTAATAGCATAGCTCTTTAGATCTCTAAATATAGCCAATTAGCAAGACAAGTTTCTGTAGCCGGGGCGCTAATTAACTATCTGACCTCCTAAACCAGCAACTCAGAATAATTGGTTGCAGTGCCCCCCCCTTTCCAACAGTGTACTGTGTGCATCTCTGTAGTATATGAACGTAATATCCTCATGTTTTCATCCCAGTAAACCCCTTACCACCAGCCCCCACTGGCCCTTTAAGAAGGTTTTTTTTTACTTTGGAGATCGGTAGGCAGGTCCTTTATCAATCACTCTGATTGGCTGTCACAGTGGTCTTGTGATCAAGAGCCCATCCCCAGGACAGCACACTAATGGCGCGTACACACAAGCGCTTTTTTCCCGGCGGAATAAACTCTGAAGATTTCTCCGACGGAATTCCGCTCAAGTTGTCTTGCATACACACGGTCTGGCCGTCAAGAATGCGGTGACGTATGTACGAAACGTACGTCGGGACTAGAAAAAGGAAGTTCAATAGCCAGTATCCCATTAAATCCCTTACCACCAGCACCCACTGGCCCTTTAAGAAGGTTTTTTTTTACTTTAGAGGTCGGTAGGCAGGTCACTTATCAATCACTCTGATTGGCTGTCACAGTGGTCTTGTGATCAGGAGCCCATCTCCAGGACAGCACACTAATGGCGCGTACACACGAGCGTTTTTTCCCGGCAGAATAAACTCTGAAGGTTTCTCCGACGGAATTCCGCTCAAGTTGTCTTGCATACACACGGTCTGACCGTCAAGAATGCGGTGACGTATGTACGACACGTACGACGGGAATAGAAAAAGGAAGTTCAATAGCCAGTATCCCATTAAATCCCTTACCACCAGCACCCACTGGCCCTTTAAGAAGGTTTTTTTTTTTACTTTAGAGGTCGGTAGGCAGGTCACTTATCAATCACTCTGATTGGCTGTCACAGTGGTCTTGTGACCAGGAGCCCATCCCCAGGACAGCACATTAATGGCGCGTACACACAAGCGTTTTTTCCCGGCGGAATAAACTCTGAAGGTTTCTCCAACGGAATTCCGCTCAAGTTGTCTTGCATACACACGGTCTGACCGTCAAGAATGCGGTGACGTATGTACGAAACGTACGACGGGACTAGAAAAAGGAAGTTCAATAGCCAGTAGCCAATAGCTTCCGTTTCGTACTTGCTTCAGAGCATGCGCCGTTTTTGGTCCGTCGGAACAGCATACAGACGAGCGGTTCTCCCGATAGGAATTTGTTCCGTCGGAAAAATTTAGAACATTTCTAGGTCCGTCAGAATTTTCAACATAAAAATGGGGATCGGAATATACCATGAAAAACTCCCGCCTGACTTTTTCTGTCGGAAATTCCGCTCGTGTGTACGTTGCATAACTCACATTAAACTACATTATTTGATAAAAGTCACAGCTGTGTTTAGCACCTTATTGCAGGGGTCTCCAAATTGAGTCCCGTAGTCCAGATGTGGCCCTTTGCTTGCCTTTACCTGGCCCTTGGGTCACTGTTTCTTCCAATAATACAAGGCACTATTACTTCTACTGAAACAAATGATGGGGTACTTCTCCTCCCATTGACACGAGAAATGGGGAACTAATTCTCCCACTGACATCAATGATAGGGCACTGTCTATATCTCCCACTGACACCAATGATGGCGCACAATCCCACCCACTGAAACCAATGATGGGGCACTGTCTATTCCTCCCACTGACACCAATGATGGGGCACTATATCTCCCACTGACACCAATGATGCGGCACTATCCCTCCCACTGATACCAATGATGCGGCACTATCCCTCCCACTGAAACCAATGATTGAGCTCCATTTCTCCCACTGACACCAATGAAGGGGCACTATCCCTCCCACTGAAACCAATGATGGGGCGCTGTCTTTTCCTCCCACTGACACCAACGATGGGGCTCTATTTCTCCCACTGACACCAATGATGCAACACTATCCCTCCCACTGAAACCAATGATGGGGCACTCTTTCTCCCACTGACAGCAATGATGGAGCACCATTCCTGCCAATGACACCAATGATGGGCACTATTCCTCCCACTGACACCAATAATGGGGCATTATTCCTCCCACTGACAGCAATGATAGGACATTATTCCTCCTACTGACACCAATGATAGGACATTATTCCTCCTACTGACAACAATGGTGTAATTTTTTATTACTCCCACTGATGACCAAGCTTATGGCATTGTTTATTCCCACCGATGCTTGGGCATTTCAACTCCCACTGGCCACAGTCGCTCCCCCTACCCCCCCCCCCCTAAATTTTGAAGGGCAGTAAACTGAAAGTTTGAAGACCCCTGCCTTATTGTAAAGCAATTATAAACAAGTGAAAGTAAATCATGAAAAAGCAGAGCAATTCATGGTGCAGGACAGCTACTCTCAGTAAAGCAAGGTAACCTACAGTACATTGCAATACACCAATAATAGAGCAAAAGAGCCTATGATAGAATAATGTACCAATAAACAATTAAGTTAACCATTGATAAAATATAGTGCCCAACAATAGAAGCACAAGAACCTACAATAAAATAGAGTACACAGTAAAGTAGAGTACACCATAGTAAAGTACAATACTCTCTAATAATGTGTACCATAGTAAAGTGCAACACTCTATAATAAAGTACAGTACCTCATAGCAACGCACAATGCCCTGTAATAAAGTAAGCCATAATAAAGTACAATACTGTATAAAAAAAGTACAGAACCCCAGAGTAAACTACAATCCCCCCACAATAAAGAACAGCATATCATAGTAAAGTATAATACCCTATGCTAAAGTGTGGTGTATCATAGGAAAATACAATACCCTACAATAAATTACAGTACCCCACAGTACTTCAGTACTCTAAGATAAAGACCAATTCCCCATAGTAAAGAACAATACTCTTTTAAAAAAAAAAAAAAAAGTACAGTATCCCATAGTAAAGTGCAGAACCCTACAATAAAGAACAGTACCCTATAGTAAAGTACAATACTGTATAAAAAAAGTACAGAACCGAAACCCCATAGTAAAGTAAAATTCCCCTACAATAAAGAACAGCATGTCATAGTAACGTATAATGCCCTACAATAAAGTACAATACCCCAAAGAAAAGGAAAATACTCTGTATTAAAGTACAGTACCCCATAGTAAAATGCAATGCTGTACAATAAAGTACTATATCCAAGGATAAAGTACTATACTCTGTAATAAAGAACAGTATCTAATAGTAAAGTGCAATACACTACCACAAAGTACAGTATGCCATAGTAAAATACAATGCTCTACAATTAGGAGAAGTTCCCCATGGTAAAGTACACTACTCTATAAAAAAAAATGTACAGTACCCCAAAGTAAAGTGCAATACCCTACTAAAATACAATACCCTACAATAAAGTACCGTATTCCACTATAAAGTACACTGCCCTACAATAAAGTACAGTGCTCCATAGTAAAATTCAATGCTGTACAATAAAGAACAGTATTCAATAGCAATGTGCAATACCCTACAATAAAAGACAGTACCTTATAGTAAGATACATTACCCTACAATTAAGCGCAGTACCCCATAAGAAAAAGTACAACATTCTATAAAAAATAAATAAAAATAATGAACATTACCCTATAGTAAAGTACAATACTCTATAAAAAATTACAGTTTCCAAAATCAAAGCCTAACACCTCTTAATAAAGTACAGTACCCCATAGTAAAATACAATACCCTATAATAAAAACAGTACCCTGTAGTAAAGTACAATATTCTCAAATAAAGTACAGCATCCCATATTCAAGTACAATACTCTGTATCCAACAGCAAAGTACAATACTCTATAATAAAGTACAGTACCCCATAGTAAAATGTAAAAACCCTACAATATCGAACAGCACCCCAGAATAAAGTGCAATACTCTATAATGAAGTACAGTATCCAATCGTAAAGCACAGTGCCCTATGATAAAATACACATAGTAAAATGCATTACCCTACAATAAAGAATGGAATCCAGTAGTAAAGTGCAATACTTCATAATACAGTACCGTACCTTATAATAAAGCATAGTGCCCTATTGTAAAATACAACCCCCTATAATAAAATACAGTGTCTCAGAATAAAACACAGGAGCCCATAATAGTACAGTAGGTAATAGTAGGATTGTCCATAAATAGCTCTACAAAAACAAAAACTTCCCAATTCTGAGTGCTGTCTGTTACTATAAGGCATTTACTGGTGTGGTAGACAGAGATCCTGATCAAAAAGGATTCTCCAATGTTTTGAAAAATCTCCTCTCCTCCATCCCACTCCCTTCTATGGAGTAAAGTGCTTCACATGTACCTCTGCCAGCACCAAATGAGTATTGTGGCAGCTTCATAAGCAGTAATGAGTCATTGAAAGATAAACTGGTATCTTCTTTCTCAGGGATATAACCATCTGTCTATGACCAGCTTCAGCCAAGCAACCAATCAGAATGACCATTGTATTGGGTAATCCTGTATATCTGGATGAGTATCAGAAGAATACCAGTGATTGTACATAGAAGTCAGATATTTCCAATGGCTTAGCCATTAATATATCTATTTTATGTTATTTCTCAGCAGAATGACTCCATGGATTCCAAGCTTGCCAGGAGCGTCTGGGAGCCAAGCTGATGTAGTCATCGGCCAATTCAGCGTCTTCCTACTCCCAACTGAAAATTTGGCATTGCAGAACTCTTGCTAACACACTACTGCTTCGCTCCCGGACAAACAGAGGAGTCTGCTGACAAATAAACTTACTATGTTGGCAAAGCTTTTGTATGACGTCAACTTCTGGCCACCAATCTGCATTCCTGCCAAAGGCCTTTGTGAAAAACAAAGATAAACATATTACTGTATGCAAGTGAGGCAGAGAGAATGAGTGTGGCATCGAGTCTGGAAGACTAAATCCACCGAAAACAGAAATGTCCCTTTTCCGTGGGAATAATCACAACTTGACTTCGGTGGTCAGGAGTTTTTACCTTCCCCAAGGCCATAACGAAGGTGCCACTATCCAGAATAATTGGTTTATTCCACATTTAAGTCCACGATGGGAGTAATGACACCATCATTTCTCTTTATTTCCATTGATAGCTGGGCGGAACTGGGAACAGGTCCAATGAAATCCATGAGAGGAACAAAGGTTGTTTCAGTTCAACTACTTATTGACCCGAACAGCCATTTCAATTATAGCCTTACAATTTGTTGAATTTTCAACTTATTTTGTGGAGATTTTTATGGAGAATGCAATTTAGAAGTAGAAACACTCAACAGTGTTCTGAAAAGATACGTTTCCAGATGGGTGGGAACAGAGTGGAGAACTATGGTTGTTCAACAAGACATGCATTATATAACAAGGCAAGGGTTACATATCCCAAAAGGCTCCAATTCTTGCTAAAGTATCACTTTTGCGTCAAGGCCATCTGTCCCAGGTCTGGCAGGACAGTCCCGCATCTTGAACCTCTGTCTCGCTGAATATTACAATACCCTCTGGCAGGTGACATGGGCTTTCCCAGGGTGTTCAACCTAAACAGCAGTTGGCCTCCACCAGAGCTCTTGATGGTGGAGATGGTACAGAAACCCTATGCCGCGAACTGACTTTTTCGACGGACTAGGTCCGACAGTCTTCCCGACGGACTTTCGGCGGAGTTTCGGCAGACTTTCTGAATGAACGGACTTGGACACACACAATCACACCAAAGTCTGACGGATTTGAAACGTGATGACGTACGACCGAACTAGAATAAGGAAGTTCATAGCCAGTAGCCAATAGCTGCCCTAGCGTAGGTTTTTGTCCGTCGGACTAGCATACACACAAATGGATTTCTCGGTCCGGCGGGAAAATTTAAATCATATTCTATTTCTAAAGTCCGCCAGATTTTTGGCAATCAAAGGTCCGATGGAGCCCACACACAATCGAATTGTCCGACGTTGGACCTTTGCTGTGCTGTCAAAAAGCTCCGGTCCTGTGTAGGCGGCATTAGAGGTCCTCTGAGATCTTCACTGCAACTGTCACCAGGTTGAAGCCTCTGGGATTGCCCCACCCGGTAGAAGGTACAGTAAGGCTATAGATCAGAGACAGGAGACCAAGCAAGCAGCAAGCAAATGGTAGCCAGACAGTCTTGGTCGGCAGTGATGAAGGCGCCAGACACTTCAAAGGCGGAAGGTTAAATACCTTTTGGCCAGAGAACACATCCAGCATTATTTAAGGGAACTTTGGAAGTATTGGCAGGGATTCTGTGAGTACCATTGCAAGTTTTGCTGGGGATTCTGTGAGTAACATTGGAAATACTGACAGGGATTCTGTGCGTGCCATGGGAAGTACTAGAAGATATTCTGTAGGTACTATTGGAAGTACTGGAAGGGATTCTGGAAGTCCTGGCATGAATTCTGTGAGTGCCATGGGAAGCAGTGGCAGAATTCTGTGGGTTATATGGAAGTACTGGTGGAGATTCTGGAAGTCCTAGCAAGGGTTCTACGAATACCATTGGAAGTCCTGGCAGGAATTCTGTAAATGCTATGGGAAACACTATCAGGGATTTTGTAAGTCCTAGCAAGGAGTGGGATCAGCTCATAAATTTGGTGTTATTGCCCACCAGAGTCTGAGCAGGACCTACTTGTAAAGTGGGTATTATTTGAGTGTGCTTACCCAGAAAGTGGGCAGGTGAAATGCATTCCCTAGGTGGGTTTAACAATGTCTCGGTGTCCAAAAACATAATGTTGTAAGTATACTTTTATCTGGACTGACCCATTAAAGTAGACCTCACCACGCCTTCTTTTCTGTTCCAAGCACCGCTTCATGCAGTGACTTACCTGCTTTAGACCTCTCTCATCTGGCCATTATGGTCACCTGCTGAATAATCGCACTCTACAGACTGCTCAGACACCAGTTTAATCTAACTGAGCTTTACTTGTGAAAATATAACACATGGATGTTCATTGATCAAATTAAAGTAATACTAAAAGCTTGGGGTTTTTGTTGTTTAAAAAAAAAAAAAAAATATGTGATACTTACCTGCTCTGTGTAATGGTTTTGCACAGAGAAGCCCCGATCCTCCTCTTCTTGGGTCCCCCGCCAGCACTGCTGGCTCCTCCCCCCACTGACTGCCTCCATAGCAAGCCCCTCACTGTAGGGGCACTCGTGCGTGCTCGCTCCCAAGCCCTGCTATGTGTGTCCATAAGACATGGACTTGGCCCCACCCCTGCTCCCTCTTGATTGGCTCTGATTGCAGCGGGAGCCAATGGCTCCTGCTGCTGTGTCTGGGCCAATGAGGAGCGAGAGCCCCGAGGGAGCCTCGGCTCTTGTTTACATTGCAGGATCGAGATCGGGCTCAGGTATGTATTTGGGGGAGGGGGGCTGTAGGAGCAGCTGCACACAGAAGGTTTCTTACCTTACTGCATGTAAAAGATCTTCTGCCTTTAGAATCACTTTAAATTATCAATGGACAATGATTTTCTACAATTAGTGCCCACAATAAAGGCTGGAAACAAACTAAAGAAACATGAACGATAAGGGACTAAACCAAAAAATCCAAATAAGCAGGTAAACAAGTTTGTACCACTTCAGAATACAGTAACAGCAAATTGTAGTTACACTGGATTACCACTAGATGTCAACACAAAGATAATTATACATTACATTATGAATCCAATGCAATGCAAGGGGATGGACGCATGATAAGTCTTCCCGAACACCTTCATTTTATAACTATGATGAATCCAAGGAGTGAATGGTAAAGAAAGCGCAGCCATACATGTGACCTTTTTTTTTTTTTTTGAAAAATGCCTAAAGCTGAATGATTTTTATACATCTAGACCAGTGTTTCTCAACTCCAGTCCTCAAGGCGCCCCAACGGGTCATGTTTCCAGGCTCTCCATTATTTTGCACGGGTCATTTGATCACTTTCACCTCCTTAGTAATTACCACAGCCGTTTCATCTGAGGGAAATCCTGAAAACATGACCTGTTGGGGCGCCTTGAGGACTGAGAATGAGAATTGAGGAGTTGAGAATCACTGCTCTAGACTGAAATAAAAGAAAGATTCCCTTAAGCCCCATACACACGAGAGGACTTATGTCCGACAGACTTCCGAAGGAGTTCTGCCGGAGTTCTGCCGGAGGTCCGACAGAGTTCTGACGGACTTTCCGGCTGAGCGGACTTGGCCACACACAATCACACTAAACTCCGACGGATTCGAACGTGATGACGTACGACTGGACTCGAATAAGGAAGTTCATAGCCAGTAGCCAATAGCTGCCCTAGCGTCGGTTTTAGTCCGTCGGAGTAGCATACACACGAGCGAATTTTTCGAAGGGACCGGGTACGGCGGAGTACCGTCGGAAAAATTTGAAGCATGTTCCATATTCTAAAGTCCGTCAGACTTTGGTGAATCAAAAGTCCGTTGCAGCCCACACACGATCGGATAGTCTGACGGACTCAGTCCGTCGGACTTTGGATGTTGAAAAGTCCGCTCGTGTGTACGCGGCATTACAGTGTAAAATAAAACATCACTTTCTCTGCGCATTTTTCACCCGCTGCACCATAAACAGATTTGTATTTCATTACAAAAAACAAGTTCAAACTATTTGTTCACAAATCACCAGCATCGGCGGTAGCACGCTTTGTCCGCCGTTCTTTTAATGTAACATAAAAAAAATACATAAAAAAAAAAAAAAAATCAACAATTGCTGAAATCAGCCTCGGCTCGCGGCGGAGAGTCTCCGGGCGTTCAAAGTGAACGCTAAGTACATCTGACAAGTGGGAACAAATGCGTCCTTAAAATCAGCATAATATTTTTTTTCCTTTTGTTTACTTGATGGGTAAATTAATAAAATATTACAAAATTATCCGGGCCCTGGTGCCCTCGCCGAGACGGCAGCGAATGTGTAACACCAGCGCAGGCGACCGACTGATTTATGCTCCATTAGAGTTTAAAGACATCTGACGAGGAAGCAGGGAACCATTAAATCTACTGAATGTACAGCTTCTCTCCCCTTGTCTTGTTTGTGCTGACCCTACAAATACTGGAAAACAACCAGCTTAACGACTCTCAAAAGATCTGTTCTGCAGCCTCTGGGGGCTTTTGCCGCAGACATTTCAGGGTTTATTCAAAGCGGACCATCCACCGTGGCACAATATGGCTTTTAAGTACCTCTTCCTAAATAACTGCATAAAAGTACCTGTAGGGGGGGCAAAAACAGATAGAGGAGCATGCCTAAGCTAAACCTGGGGTGGCCTTTTTTTTTTACCACTCCTTCCCAGCAGGGCTGGACTGGGACAGAAATTTGGCCCTGGACTTCATCCAGACCGGCCCACTTACATTTTGAGTGTCCCATCACCAGCCCCCTTACAACAGAATGTCCCATCAGCACCCCCTTACATCAGAGTGTCCCATCAGCACCCCCTTACATCAGAGTGTGCCATCAGCACCCCCTTACATCAGAGTGTCCCATCAGCAGCCCTCTTACATCAGTGTCCCATCACCAGCCCCCTTACATCAGAGTGGCCCACTGAGCCATCGGCCCACCGGGAAACTCCCAGTGGTCCCAATGGCCAGTACATGCCTGCTTCCCAGTTAACAACACCTCGATATCCTATTTCTCCCAATTTTTGCTGTCTCCCCTTCTTTGCTGGCCCTGCAGCCCAGCTGATAGCATCCTAGCAACCAGTGACACTGTGCAACATTAATCGCTTGCACGCAACTGGCTGGGCCTTCCCAGTTGACAACACGCCAATATCCAATTTCCCCTCATTTTTGCTGTCTCCTGCCTTTGCTGGCACAGCCAATGACACTGTGGCCCAGCTGCCGGCATCCTAGAAATCGGTGACACTGTGCATCATTGGTCACTGGCATGCAGGCGGCTGGGCCTTATAGTACCTTAATTTGTTATAGTGCAGGCACCCGCCACCAAGTGAAGAAAAGATGATCCGCACTCTTGCTCTTAAAAAATGTTGTATTTATTAACAAGCCACAGTGACCAAATGCCAATATGAAAGGTTGACGTGTTTCAGCCTATAAGGCCTTAGTCATAACAACCCGCCACCAAGTGCCACCTCATATGCAACACCACTGAGGTGCAGTGCGGATGGAGTGTCTGCTATGCGCACTCCAGCTTCTGTGCCACCCCCTGCCAAGTTAAGCCTGAGGCCACCCCCCCTTCCCACCCTTCCCAGTTGATACAACACCAATCTCGCCCATTTCTGCTGCCTCCCCCTTTGGTTGCTAGGATGCTGGGACAGCAACAAATGGCACCGTGGCCTGGGCACCAGCATCCTAGCAACCAATGATACTGTGTAGTATTGGTTGCTGCCAAGTGTCTTAATTTCTTATAGTGCAGGCACCCGCCACCAAGTGCCACCTGATATGCAACACCATTGATCTGCAGTGAGGATGCAGTGTCTTCTATGGGCACTCCAGCTTCTGTGCCACCCTCTGCCAAGTTAAGCCTGAGGCCACCACCCCTTCCCACCCTTCCCAGTTGATACCACACCAATCTCGCCCATTTCTGCTGCCTCCCCCTTTGGTTGCTAGGATGCTGGCACAGCAACAAATGGCACTGTGGCCTGGCCACCAGCATCCTAGCAACCAATGATACTGTGTAGCATTGGTTTCTGCCAAGTGTCTTAATTTCTTATAGTGCAGGCACCAGCCACCAAGTGCCACCTGATATGCAAAACCAATGAGCTGCAGTGAGGATGGAGTGTCTGCTATGGGCACTCCAGCTTCTGTGGCACCCCCTGCCAAGTTAAGCCTGAGGCCACCACCCCTTCCCACCCTTCCCAGTTGATACCACACCAATCTCGCCCATTTCTGCTGCCTCCCCCTTTGGTTGCTAGGATGCTGGCACAGCAACAAATGGCACTGTGGCCTGGCCACCAGCATCCTAGCAACCAATGATACTGTGTAGCATTGGTTTCTGCCAAGTGTCTTAATTTATTATAGTGCAGGCACCAGTCACCAAGTGCCACCTGATATGCAAAACCAATGAGCTGCAGTGAGGATGGAGTGTCTGCTATGGGCACTCCAGCTTCTGTGGCACCCCCTGCCAAGTTAAGCCCGAGGCCACCACCTCCTTCCCACCTTTTCCAGTGGATACCACCCCAATTTCACCCATTTTTGCTGTCTCCCCCCTTTTGGTTGCTAGGATGCTGGCACAGCACCAAATGACACTGCGACCTGACCGCCTGCATCCTATCAACCAATGACATTGTGCAGAATTGGCTGCCAGCACACAGGCAGCTGGGCCGTATAGTGCCATTGGTTGTAATGGTATAGGCATCTGCCAAAAAGTTGAGATGCAACATTACTGAGCTGCAATGAGGATGGGGCATCTGGTATGGACACTCCAGCTTCAGTGGGGTCAGAGAGTGGGTGGAGCTGGAATGCAAGAACAGTGTCCTCACTTTGCCTCATTGGTGGCACACTCCTGATTAGGTAATATACTCTGCTTTTCTCCGGCTTATTTCCGCAGTGCCTAGGTGAGGATGACATCATCCTCCGACCCAAATCTCAAAGAATATTGAGTAGCCTGAATCTCTCAAGAATACGATTCTGCCCTGTGCTGCTTGTTTAAGTTGCCTCCCTACCCCT
This sequence comes from Lithobates pipiens, assembly GCF_037356315.1. Classification (NCBI taxonomy): domain Eukaryota; kingdom Metazoa; phylum Chordata; class Amphibia; order Anura; family Ranidae; genus Lithobates; species Lithobates pipiens. The sequence goes on along the minus strand of NW_027507686.1, from coordinate 10,050,562 downwards.
CCGGAAAGTTCTGCATAAAATTACCTGTGGGGGCAAAAACATTTAGATAGAAGTGTGTGCCTAAGCCCAAGGCAACCTGTTCTGCCACCTCTTTCCAGTGGGCACCACCCCAATCTCCCCCATTCCTCCCCATTTTTGCTGCCTCCCTCCCTTTTGCTGGCACGACAACCAATGACACTGTGGCCCAGCCGCCAGCATCCTAGCAACCAATAATGCTGTGCAGCTGTGCATTATTGGTCGCTGGGCACATATAGTACCATTGCTTGTAATGGTGGAGGCAACTGTCATTAAGTCCCAAAAAGGAAGAAACGGCTGCTTTTTAAGACAATGAACATGAGTTCTTTATCAATCCATCCAAGTGACACACCACAGGAAAAAACGACAATCAAGGCATCAAGGCAGACATGTTTCACACAGCATCATGTGTTTAATCATTGCCTTATTAAGTCCCACCTGGGGTGCAACTTTACTGAGATGCAGTGAGGGTGGGGCAGCTTGTATGGACACTCCAGCTTCAGTGCCACCCACTGCAAAGTTAGGCCTGAGGTCACCCCGCCTTCACAATTGACACCACCCCAATCTCCCCCATTTTTGCTGTCTCCCCCCCCACTTGGTTCCTAAGATGTTGGCACAGCAATGACACAGTGGCCCGACTGCCAGCATCCTAGCAACCAATGACCCTGTGCAGCATTAGCTGCTGGCACATAGATGGCTGGGCTGTATAGCGCCATTGACTGTAATAGTGCAGGCATCTGCCAAAAAGTGTCACCTGAGATCAGGGCCATGGATAAGGGGGTACCACAAGTCATCCTGTATGGGGCCCAGGCCAGCTAGGGGCCCAGGGTGAATAAGATGTGGGCAAGGGAGAGTGATTGGTGGGGCAATTGCTGGAAACAATCCCTGTATGGCGCTCTCTCTGCAGCAGCTGAAAGCTGGCTTCTTATCCTATCTCTCCCATTGGTTTTCAGCTGCTGCAGAGAGAGTCATACAAAGGATCAGTTCCAGTAAACGATCACGCTCCCAGTGCCCCGTACATTTCCTCCTGCTGTACAGGCCCCACTGTGTCCCCCACCTACCCTCGCAGTGATTCCCTCCTCTCCTTCCCACCGGTAGCTGCAAGCACACAATAGGATCCTTCAATATTGAGAGTGGGGGAAGGGTCCGGTAAATATGTCATTTGGCAGCTTATGTATTGCACCTGAATGTAAAGAAGGCCTATTTTGCTAAACAGCCAATGACATTCTCCCTTTACATTTCTCACCTGCTCTAGAAAACTGGCAGCTGCTATCTGATTGGTCAGTAGGAACGATGTGCACACTTGTGTTTTGGAACCGCTCTCGTATATAGTAGTCGCACACCAAAGCCAATCTCTCGGATCCAGTGTATCCTGATAAACTTATTTTGGGCTAAATAGCGCTCAAAGCAGATTTGCCGAAGGAGATATTTTGGAAAAGCTTCGTCCGCTTCATATAAATTACATGTTATATATCTGCATGCAATAGAGAATGTGCCATCTGTGTGCTCTTGAATAAGGAAAATTAAGGGTGTGCAAGCGGTAATTAAAATGGTTCCACAATTGTGTATTTTTGGTTAAGCTGACAATAAATTAACGGCCATTGACCACGGCTTACTGCGGAGCAACCCAGGCGATCTTTTTGACTGCCATGGGGGCTCTCTATGATTCGTTCCCATCAGTGGCGCCACCCTCTCTCTCCAGCTACCCCGTTCAGGCATCCGGTCCCTTTTCTGGCACCGGGCGCCAAAATCACAGCGGCGGGGGTGTTTTTGAAGCTCCTGATTAGAGCCATAGGATCTAATAGGCTTCAAAAAAGGTGACCTGCAAGCGCAAACCATTGCGCTCACAGTGCACCCAGGTGTGTTAGCAAAGCAAATGAATATTTGCTTTGCTAACACAGAACCGCCTCTCAGCCAATCAGAAGGCATGGATTTAGTACTGGGCACCTGATTGGCTGAAGGCAGAGGCCATCCCATTGGCCACATAGCAAAACAAGAAGAAGACAAGCACAGAGGACAGAGCATCCATCGCCATGCTACCCGTCCCCAAGCTCGCCACCTGACCCGCTGCCTGACCCACCACCAGGATGGGGTAAGTGCCGGGCAGATAGCAGGCAGGCAGGGGAGGGGGGCACAGTGGCTGCATATTTTGGATACAAAGGCTGCAATTGAAGAAGCACAGTTGGCTGCATTTGTGGGGCACAGTGGCTGCATATTATGGGCACAGAGGCTGCATATGATGGGCGCAGTTGGCTGCATTTGCTGGGCACAGAGTCTGCATATAATGGGCACATTTGGCTGCGTATAATAGGCACAGTTGGCTGCATATGATGGGCACAGTGGCTGCATGTGATGGGCAGAGTGGCTGAATATGATGGGCATAGTGGCTGCATTTGATGGCACAGTGGCTGCATATGATGGGCACAGTTGGCTGCATATGATGGGCACAGTGGCTGCATATGATGGGCATAGTGGCTGCATTTGATGGCACAGGGGCTGCATATGATGGGCACCGTGGCTGCATACGATGGGCAGAGTGAGGCTGCAATTGACGTTTTTGTTTCAGTATTTTTCAGACTTTTTCAGTTAATTTGCTCCCCCCCCCCCCCAACAAAAATTTGAGCACCAGCCACCACTGATTCCCATCTATGACTCACAGGGGTGCTATCTATGATTCCTATAGGTGATCTCTCACTGAGGTGTCAGAGGAGTACAGCGGGAGTGCAGTTGGGGAGAGGGGGTACACATTAGTGACAAAGAGATATTGGGGGTGCGGAGGTATTCAGGGGGCACAGGGAGTGCTTTTACATTTTAAAGTTGGGGAGGGGTGGGTGCCAGACATAGGATCCGCCCCGGGTACCAAATGCTCTAGGTACGCCCCTGGCTCCAGCTTCAGTGGGGTCAGAAAGTGGGTGGAGCTGAAACCCGGGAACACAGCTTTATTTTCAGCTTTAAGTTCAGAACCATTCAACATGAAGGTGAGGGGACTAATGGCAGCTTATGTATTGCACCTGAATGTAAAGACGGCCTATTTTGCTAAACAGCCAATCACATTCTCCCTTTACATTTCTCACCTGCTCTAGAAATCTGGCAGCTGCTATCTGATTGGTCAGTAGGAACAATGTGCACACTTGTGTTTCGGACCGCTCTCGTATATAGTAGTCGCCAATCTCTCGGATCCAGTGTATCCTGATAAACTTATTTTGGGCTAAATAGCGCTCTAAGCAGATTTGCCGAAGGAGATATTTTGGAAAAGCTTCGTCCGCTTCATATAAATTACATGTTATATATCTGCATGCAATAGAGAATGTGCCATCTGTGTGCTCTTGAATAAGGAAAATTAAGGGCATGCAAGCGGTAATTAAAATGGTTCCACAATTGTGTATTTTTGGTTAGGCTGACAATCAATCAACGGCCATTGACCACGGCTTACTGCGGAGCAAACCCCGGGAGAAGAGACAATCAATGGCATTGAGGAGGCAAAGCAACTGTGCTTAAAGTGGACCCAGCATCAGATATGTTCTCTATATTCAGTGCGGAATGCTAATGAATGTGTCATTGTAACACTTCCAGGTATTTATTACCTCCCACAGAGATCACTGAACTCCCCCTGACAATGCCGTCATCTGTTTTTTTTATACAGGACGGCACCCCGTTTGTTCGGGCATCATCCAGGGTAGGGTTGCCACCTTTTCTTCAAGCCAAACCCGAACACTTCAGCGGCACCAGGCCGATTTTTTCTTTTGTATAGACCAGGGGTCTCCAAACTGTGGCCCGGGGGTCAGATGCAGCCCTTTTCTTGCTTGTATGCGGCCCTTGGAGGAATGATTTATCCACTGATACTAACAATGGGACATAATCCCCCCTCCCCCACTCACACCAATGTAGGGACACAATTTCTCCCAATTACACCAAGATGGAGCACTACCCCCCCCCCCCCCAATAATACCAACAATGGGGCACATTTTCTCCCAATGACACCAACAATGGAGAACAATTCCCCCCCAATGACACCAACAATGGGGAACAATTCCCCCCAATGACACCAACAATGGGGAACAATTCCCCCCAAAGACTCCAACAATGGGGAACAATTTCTTCCAATGACACCACTAATGGGAGCCAATGACACCAATGGGGCACAATTCCTCCCACTGACACTAATGATGGGGCAAAATTACCCCCATTGACAACAATGATGGGGCACAATTCTTCACAGTGACACAAATAATGGGGAACAATTTCCCCCATTGACACCAATGATGGGGCACAATTCCCCCCAATGACACCAACAATGGGGAGCAATTTCTTCCAATGACACCACTAATGGGAGCCAATGACACCAATGATAGGGGACAATTCCTCCAAGTGATTCCAACAATAAGGCACTATTCCTCCCACTGACACTAATGATGGGGCACAATTTCCCCCCGCAAACACCAATGATGGGGCACAATTCCTTCCGATGACACCAACAATGGGAGCCAATGACACCAATGATAGGGGACAATTCCTCCAAGTGATTCCAACAATGGTGCACAATTCCTCCCACTGACACTAATGATGGGGCACAATTTCTCCCACTGACACTAATGATGGGACACAATTACTCCCACTGAGACAAACAACCTTTTCTACTCCCAATGACCCCCCTAAAATCTCAAGGCCAGTAAACCGGCCCTTTGTTTAGGAAGTTTGGAGACCTCTGGTAAAGACTATAGGATTATAAAAGACCTGGGGCACCTTTGGGTGCCCCGGGGAGAGCAGCTATGCTGGCTGCGGCAAACAGTGGGTGTGGCCAAACTGCTCTTGCTGACATCATCACCCCACTCCCCCCAGTGATGCCAAACCTGCCCCCAGACAGCTGACTGCAGCTCATGGATGGCGACAGACTTGCGTGTGACTATCTCGGTTATTTGGGGAGCCACAGCCTGGTCTGAATAAAGTGACAGACTGAAACCCGGACACATGATTCAAAACCCGGACTGTCTGGGTGAATCCTGGACAGGTGGCGGCTGGTGGTGTATTTTTCTGCCACCCCCCGGTCGGTTGGGACACAGTCAGTCACCAACCCCGCGCTTACCCCATCTAGGTCGCAGACAGCACTTCCCCGGGGCGGTGGCGTCACCCAGCGTCTCCTCCTCCTGGGCTTCACGGTGGAGTCCCTTGTGTCGCCTCCTCCTCGGTGGCTAATAGGATCGATTCTCCTCTTGGGCCAATCGGGTGTTGGGTCTCAGGACCCGCTTCCTGATTGGTCGGGAGGACAATCGGCAAGACAATAGCAAATAATAATTCACAATTATCACACAACTGGGTGGGCTCTGCGCCCCGAGAACACCCTTTTTTTAAGCCAATTAGAGCCTCAGACTCTAATCCTGTGCTTCTAAAGAAAAAAAACCCCATTGAAATCCATGCGTCTGGTGCCCTGCATGTAGATTAGGGGTCGGGCGCATGGATTAAGGGGTGGCGCCCAATATGGACGGTTTGCCACTGATGGCAACCCTAATCCAGGGTCACCATCTACTTACTGGACTGAGATGCCGGCTCAGAGAAGGCACGGTCATGTAAACCTCAGTGCCTGTGTACTTTCAATCCTTTAGCACCCAATGTGAAGAAGCGTACCCTCCCCCCCCCATGAGCTGTGGACTATCTTCGTAGCATAGGTTGCAGTGCTCACCCTTTTTGCACCCCGTTCTTGCTGCATGGGACAGTGAATGGATGGTCAGTGTTCCGTGCTGAGAGGCTTCCTGTTCATTCACAAACTGAAGCATAGGAAACATGGTTTCCTGTACAAACAACCAGTTTTTCCATCTGAATAAACTCTGAAGGTTTTTCGACGGAATTCCACTGAAACTGTCTTGCTTACACATGATCACAACAAAGTCTGACCTTCAGGAACGCAGGGACGTACAACACGTATGACGGGACTAGAAAAAGGAAGTTCAATAGCCAGTAGCCAATAGCTTTCGTCTTGTACTTGCTTCAGAGCATGCACCATTTTTGGTCCATCGGAACAGCATACAGACGAGCGATTTTCCCGATAGGAATTGGTTCCGTCGGAAATATTTAGAACATGTTCTTTTTCTAAGTCAGTCAGAATTTTCAAAAAAAAAAAAAAAAGTCTGATGGGGCATACACACGATCAGAATATACGATGAAAAGCTCCTGTCTGACTTTTTCTGTCGGACATTCCGCTCGTGTGTACGCGGCCTAACTCTGACTCATGCTGTAATTGTGTGAGTCTTAATTGGGTGAGGGCTCACTAGAGTTCAGGGCTGGTGTCTGGAAGGTTGGAGAACCTTCTAGAACTAGAGGGTGAGGGTTAGGAAGAGCTGCCTTGAATATTTATGGGGCGTCAACCAATCCCCAGCAGTGGGCTGGCAGGGGGTAGAGACAGTCCCATAAATAGAGATGGGTCATTCCAGCAGGGGAGACTCCAGTGGGAAGATGGAGTGCCGAGGAGAGGCTGTTAGTGGCCCTCTTACTGGAAGGGGGGGGGGGTTATCCTTGGGCTGAGAGCTCAGGAAATCTGGCCTGGAAGGATCCTGACACAGGAGTTGGTGGAAGGATTCATGCAGGGGAGGCAGTGGGAAGGAGCCATGCCGGAGAGACTGTGCTCTTATAGACACAGGGATAGACTGCACACTCTTCAGCAGGTCTCTCTTGAAGACAGCAGTGTGCCAAGTCTGCATCCAACCTTGGCTTGCCCTGGGAGGTCTACATGGTGTGTGTGCCAGTCGGGCAGGACTGGGCGATACAGTCAGTCAGAAGGACTGGGAGGAAGGTCAGCCAGGAGTGGTTGGTGGCAACCAGGTGAGCTTGCTTTCTGCAAGTAAGTGGAGCTGGGATCAGTGTTCACTTACATTAACTGCTTTGTCAAGGGTCTGCGAGTCTCTGCCTGTAATGGGCCTTTGCTGAATTAGCTAAAACTGTTAGTTCCTCCAGAGTGATCAGCAGGAGATGCATCAAAAAGGAACCAAATCCGTGCAGGTGGAAGGAAGGGGAGGACTTTTGTAAAGAGGGAGGAAGTTGTCTCTTTTTTGTCTATAGTTAAGGGCATTTTTCAAGTTGGGCAACCTATATTTCCTACAACTCCTACCGGGGGTGGTGGTGGGGATGGTGGTTGCGTGCTACATATGTACCGTCTCAGGCGAGCTGTGAGGTCAGAAATGGCGCCACTCCTCCTTCCTTCTTCCACATCTGCAGATGGCACTTTTCTTCATTTCCCAACCCTTGCCTGCTTGCCAAGAACATTTTAGCTGACAAACCCCATTCTTCTTGAGACACTTGTTTTGGGCAAGTGTCTCTTTGCTAGCTGCATTGTCGGACAGATGTGGAAGAAAGAACGGCACTGTGTCCGATCTCACAGCCAGCCTTATGCCGCATACCCACGACCAGACTTATCGACGGACTAGGTCCGACGGTCTTCCCGGCGGACTTTCGCCGGAGGTCCGACGGACTTTCTGAACGAAGCGGACTTGGCCACACACGACCGGACTAAGACAGTTCGAAAGTCGTTTTGAACGTGATAACGTAAACGGGACTAAACAAGGAAGTTCAATAGCCAGTAGCAGGGCAGGACTTACCATTGGGCTTGACTGGGCTCAAGCCCATGGGCCCCGTCCAATAGGGGGCCCCTCCGAGATACATAGCCGAGTGTACTCGGCTCAGCTCTGCTCACAGTCACGCCCAGTCCCGACCTATGATGGACATAACACAGGGACTGGGCATAACTGTGAGCCGAGCCGAGTACACTACTCTCGGCTCCGCTCGGGACTGCGAGAGGACCCGAGAGCTGCCAAGATACACAGGACTCTGTATCTCGGCAGCGCCATTTTTAAACTTCAAGACTGCAATGACAAGGATGCAAATGACACTGGGGCAAGGCTGCAGATGGATGGGCAAGGCTGCAGATGGACACTGATAAGGCTGCATTGATGGCCATTTAAATGTAAATTTTTCTCCTTAAACTTCCCTCCTAAAAGTCTTTTTCCTTAAAATTCCCTCCTAAACTTGGGGTGCGTGTTATACGCCGATAAATACGATAATCTATAGAAGGTAGGGCCCGAAAGTGACTCAAGCCCAGGGGCCCCCACCACCCTAAGTCCTGCCCTGGCCAGTAGCCAATAGCTGCCCTTGCGTCGTATTTGGTCCGTCGGACTAGCACACAGATGAACGGTTTTCCCGATTTTTAGTCCGTCGGATAGATTTGAAACATGTTTTATTTCTAGGTCCATCTGACTTTTGGGGGAAAAAAAAGTCCGCAGAAGCCCACACACAATCGAATTGTCTGACGGATTCCGGTCCGCCGGACCAAGTCTGCCGGAAAGTTCGATCGTGTGTACGCGGCATTAGACAGCACATAGGAAGATGGGACAAGGTACTACATATAGGTTATCCCCTGATGAAAGGAACAGATGGATACAAATTGAAATGAGCGTACATATTTGTCAGCACACTAAGGATCTTTGATCACCATCCAAAGGTTTTTATTGCAAAGAGATCACATCACAACGTCACCGCATCATCACATGCCTGACGAAGGGGTCCTGCGTGACTCCGAAACATTGCACTTGTCTTAGTGATGTGAACTCTCTGCAATAAATAACTACAGATGGTAATTAAAGATCCTTGGTGTGCTGACGAATATGTACGCTTTCTTGATGTTTCCAGGATCCTCAAGCACTCAAGCACCGTCCCTTGTTCCAACCCCATAACCTCCTCCCAGTACCACCTCTTTTAGAGAATATAGAGTATAATTTTGTGCTGTTCGGTAATTTGTATGGAATTTGGTGATGATAATAAGGAAAGCAGTAAAATGGACCCCCCTGCAACCAGCAAATATAGCCCCCCCCAGCAACAATAGATCCCCCCCGCAACAACAGACACCCCCAGCAACAATAGATCACCCCCTGCAACAAAAGACCACTTGCAATAAAATACCGTCTCACAGCAACAGACCCACCCCAGGAACAAAGACCCCACCAGGAACGATAGATCTCCCGGCAGCCAACATTAATACACCCTCCAGCAGCCGGCAACAATAGATCTCTTAGCAACCAGCATTAATAAACTCTCCAGCAGCCAGCAACAATAGACCCCCTCCCTCAAAAGTGGATCCCTCCCAGCAACAAATGACTACCAGCAACATAAACCCCCCCCCCCGGGGGATTGGCTCATACAACATAAATATTCAGCTGCTGATCCAGCCCACTACTTTCCACAATTATCCTTGATGGTCTTGAAGGCAGGGGGAAGCAGTCAAACCCAGAGCCAGTGAAATTTAGAGCAGACCAGAGAAATCACACGTGGTACATAACAACCTAGCACACAAAGTTATTCTAAATTTTGTAATTTGTTTTAAAATAACCAACGTGTTATATTTACCCGTACAGAGCAGCCCCAATCCTCTTCTTTTTGAGCCCCTCCATGGCGGTCCTGGCTTCTGACCCCCTGCTGAGGAGTGCCCCTAACAGCAAGCCTCTGCTATGGGGCCTCTCAAGCAGGCTCATTCCCGAGACTTGGCTTTGTTCCAACCCAACTCTTTCCTCATTGACTCACTGTCTGTGATTGGCAGCAGCAGGAGCCAATGACTCCCATGGGTGTGTGAGCTAATGAGGAGAGAGAGACCTGGGAGAGTCCCTGTTCTTATGTGCATTGCTGGATTGATATGGGGCTCAGGTAAATATAAGGGGGTGCTGAGGGGGATCTGCACTCAGCAGGTTTGTTACCCTAATGCAGGGATCTCCAAACTACGGCCCTTCAGTTGTTGCAGAACTACATGTCCCATGAGGCATTGTAAAACACTTACATTCACAGACATGACCAGGCATGATGGGAATTGTAGTTTCTGAACAATTGGAGGGCCATAGTTTGGAGACCCCTGCCCTAATGCATAGAAAGGTAAAAAAAAAAACTTCTGCCTTTAGAACCACTTTAAAGGGGTTGTAAGCCCTTGTGTTTTTTTTCCTCTTAATGCATCCTATGCATTAAGGGGAAAAACACCTGGTAGTGACCCCCAGCCCCCCATTTTACTTACCTGAGCCACTTCATCTCTTCGGCGGAAACATGCTCTCCCTCTCTCCACAGGGTCCGGCTCTTAATTGGATAGATTGACAGCAGCGGGAGCCAATGGCTGGGCTGCTATCAATCAAATCCAATGATGCGGGCGCCGGGGGGGGGGGGGGGGGCGGGGACGAGTCTGGCATTTGTATCAGTGGACGCAAATGCTGGACTTGGGAGCGCACCCGCAAGGTAACCCCCTCGGGAGAGCGCTTCCCCTAGGGGGGGGTTATCTGATGCAGGGAGGGGCCACGTGAGCCGCCGGGGGGACCCCAACAGAGGACAGTCGGGACTACTCTGTGCAAAACGAGCTTCACAGTGGAAGTAAGTATGAAATATGACACAATCACTTTAACTAGGAGGGTGCTACAAGATTTTTGATTTTGCCCAGAGTTCTACTTCACCAAGTGTGGGTAACTTTCTCCAGTCAAAGGAAAATCAAGGAAACCCGTACTTGATAGAACAAGAAGGCTGCCACTGCGGAGAAGGTGACATCTCCACCACGGGCCAAAATTTTGAACATTATAGGATCTTAAGAAATGTGCATATGAGAACAAAAAGCCGACACAGATAGAGAGCCTCTTTATAGCGAATCTAGATTTTTTATTTTATTAAATTATATATTTTTTTCTATAGAACTGCAGCCATCATCTGACATGCACAGTCTCTGTTCATTGCGGTGAGACGGCTGGTACCGGGCAGTCTGAGCCCGGCTAGAAACCGCTGGGTTAGCGAATTACAGATGACAGGAAAAAACGTGATCCGTTGCAGACTAAGCTGATTTCTCACACCTTGCTCCTATTATGCCAAACTTTTCAAAATCCATTTTTCCAGAACAGAACTCAAAGTCACGCAGCGGGGGAAGACGTCAGACAATGAAATAGATGGAATATTGAATAGAGATATTCGTGGTGTGATGTAGGAGGCTGCGAAGATGGAGGTCGAAAGAGTTAACGGCACTCAGATGCTGCCGCAAAGGAATGATGGAACGATACCTTGAGGGAAATGAGTTATCCTCCGGTTGTTCAGTTGGAATCTTCACATGGTTGTTGGCGCTAGAGATGAGAGAATGTCTGAAAAGTTTGATCAGATGTAGTTTGGCTAAACTTTCTTAAAGCGGGAGTCCGTCGTTTTTTTTTTTTTAAAAGCCAGCAGCTACAAATACTGCAGCTGCTGACTTTTAAAATAAGGACCCTTACCCGCCCAGCGCGCCCGCGATGTCGGCACCCGAAGCCGATCTCTCGATCGTCTCTCGGGTGCTGCCGCCGCCATCTTGGGTATGGGAATCAGGAAGTGGAGCCTTTCGGCTTCATTTCCCGGTTCCCTACTGCGCATGCGCGAGTCGCGCTGCGCAATAAGGATGGTCCCCGCTGTCTCTGGGATCCGTGTGTTTCCCAGCAGGCAGCGGGGGACCTTCGGAAAGGGGCGTAGATTCTGCGGAAAGGGGCGAACCTTCTGCAGAATCTACACCGGAAGTGGGTGCAGATACCTGTACTGTACAGGTACCTGCACCCCCCTCCCCCCTGAAAGGTGCCAATTGTGGCGCCGGAGGGGGGGAGGATTCCAATGAGCGGAAGGTCCACTTTAGGGTGAACCTCCGCTTTAAATGTCTAGAATATAGAACAGAGATGAGTAGTGTGTGATGTAGAAGGGTGTGAAGATGTAGGTTGGAAGAAGCAATGTCATTCAGATGCCACCACAAAGGATTGGCGGAATGTTATATTGGAGTAAATGAATTATCCTCCAATTGTTCAGGTGTGGGCTTCACACGGTTGGTGCTAAATTTAAACAAATGTCTGAAAAGTTTGACCAGCTGTAGTATGGTTGCACTTTTTTTTTTTAATTTTGTAACTTACAAAGTTTGGGATTCTCTAAAAAGAAGAATTGCTCAGTGGGAAGCAGCAGGTCAGAAGAGGCAATGTCACTCAGATGCTGCCACAATGGAATGATAAAATGATACCTTGAGGGAAAGGATTTATCCTCCAATCTCTCCGTTGTGGATGATGCTAGAGATGAGCGATTGTCTGAAAGGTCTGATCAGCTGTAGTTCAGCAGAACTTTTTGAAATGTCTAGAATATTCAGATAATTTTGTGTGACATAGGACGGTGTGATCAGAAACGTCACCCAGATGCCACCACAACTTTGCTGTTGGATACAGAGTATTGTACTTTAATATGGGATGCTGTACTTTATTTGAGAATATTGTACTTTACTACAGGGCACTGTTTTTATAGTAGGGCATTGTATTTTACTATGGGGTACTGTACTTTATTAAGAGGTGTTATGCTTTGATTTTGGATATTGTAGTTTTTTATAGAGTATTGTACTTTACTATAGGGTAATGTTCTTTATTTTTATCTTTTTATAGAATGTTGTACTTTTTCTTATTTAAGTACTGCGCTTAATTGTAGGGTAATGTATCTTACTATAAGGTACTGTTTTTTATTGTAGGGTATTGTACATTGCTCTTGAATACTGTTCTTTATTGTACAGCATTGAATTTTGCTATGGAGTACTGTACTTTATTGTAGGGCAGTGTACTTTATAGTGGGATACGGTACTTTATTGTAGGGTATTGTATTTTAGTAGGGTATTGCACTTTACTTTGGGGTACTGTACATTTTTTTTATAAAGTAGTGTACTTTACCATGGGGTACTTCTCCTAATTGTAGAGCATTGTATTTTACTATGGCATACTGTACTTTGTTGTAGTGTATTTCACTTTACTATTAGATACTGTTCTTTATTACAGGGTATAGTACTTTACCATTGGATACTGTACTTTATTGTGCAGCATTGTATTTTACTATGGGGTACTGTACTTTAAAGTGGTTGTAAACCCTTACAAACCACTTTGACCTTCAGGTAAGCCTAGATTAAGGCTTACCTGTAGGTCCAAGAAATATCTCCTAAACCAACACGGTTTAGGAGATATTTGCCAAAAGACAGGCATCGCTGTCTACGCTGATATGTCGCGAGTGGCGGCTCCCGTGCGCATGTGAAAGACAGCGCCGGAGCAGCGAGACCCACCAAGAAGATGGAGGCTCCGTACACAAGGGGACAGCGGTGACTTCGCTGGCTCCTGTGTCAGGTAAATGACACATAATGGACTACTATGCGATGAAAAGTAGTCCATTATGCTTTACCTTTGCAGGGAATCAAAGAGGAAGTAAACCCATCAGAGTTTACTTCCTCTTTAAATTAGTTATCTTCATATTTTTCAGTTGAAGGCTTCTTGTGGTTGGATTGATGGAATGATATATTGAGGTAAATGAGTTTTCCTCAAATCTGTTCAGCTGCAGATGAGTGAACGTCTGAAAAGTTTGAACAGCTGGGGCTTGGTTGAACTTTTTGAAATGTCTGTTATACTCATGAGAGATACAGTGCCTTGCGAAAGTATTCGGCCCCCTTGAACTTTTCAACCTTTTGCCACATTTCAGGCTTCAAACATAAAGAGATAACATTTTAATTTTTTTGTGAAGAATCACCAACAAGTGGGACACAATTGTGAAGTGGAACAAAATCTATTGGATATTTTAAACTTTTTTAGCAAATAAAAAACTGAAAAGTGGTGCGTGCAAAATTATTCGGCCCCTTTACTTTCAGTGCAGCAAACTCACTCCAGAAGTTCAGCGAGGATCTCTGAATGATCCAATGTTGTCCTAAATGACTGATGGTGATAAATAGAATCCACCTGTGTGTAATCAAGTCTCTGTATAAATGCACCTGCTCTGTGATAGTCTCAGGGTTCTGTTGAAAGCGCAGAGAGCATCATGAAGACCAAGGAACACACCAGGCAGGTCCGTAATACTGTTGTGGAGAAGTTTAAAGCCGGATTTGGATACAAAAAGATTTCCCAAGCTTTAAACATCCCAAGGAGCACTGTGCAAGCGATCATTTTGAAATGGAAGAAGTATCAGACCACTGCAAATCTACCAAGACCTGGCCGTCCCTCTAAACTTTCAGCTCAGACAAGGAGAAGACTGATCAGAGATGCAGCCAAGAGGCCCATGATCACTCTGGATGAACTGCAGAGAACTACAGCTGAGGTGGGAGAGTCTGTCCATAGGACAACAATCAGTTGTACACTGCACAAATCTGGCCTTTATGGAAGAGTGGCAAGAAGAAAGCCATTTCTCAAAGATATCCATAAAAAGTCTCGTCTAAAGTTTGCCACAAGCCACCTGGGAGACACACCAAACATGTGGAAGAAGGTGCTCTGGTCAGATGAAACCAAAATCAAACTTTTTGCCCACAATGCAAAACGATATGTTTGGCGTAAAAGCAACACAGCTCATCACCCTCAACACACCATCCCCACTGTCACACATGGTGGTGGCAGCATCATGGTTTGGGCCTGCTTTTCTTCAGCAGGGACAGGGAAGATGGTTAAAATTGAGGGGAAGATGGATGCAGCCAAATACAGGACCATTCTGGATGAAAACCTGTTGGAGTCTGCAAAAGACCTGAAACTGGGACGGAGATTTATCTTCCAACAAGACAATGATCCCAAACATACAGCAAAATCTACAAAGGAATGGTTCACAAATAAACGTATCCAGGTGTTAAAATGGCCAAGTCAAAGTCCAGACCTGAATCCAATCGAGAATCTGTGGAAAGAGCTGAAAACTGCTGTTCACAAACGCTCTCCATCCAACCTCACTGAGCTCCAGCTGTTTTGCAAGGAAGAATGGGCAAGAATTTCAGTCTCTCGATGTGCAAAACTGATAGAGACATACCCCAAGCGACTTGCAGCTGTAATTGCAGCAAAAGGCGGCTCTACAAAGTATTAACGCAAGGGGGCCGAATCATTTTGCACGCCCCACTTTTCATTTTTTTATTAGTTAAAAAAGTTTCAAAAATCCAATAGATTTCGTTCCACTTCACAATTGTGTCCCACTTGTTGGTGATTCTTCACAAAAAATAAAAATTTTATATCTTTATGTTTGAAGCCTGAAATGTGGCAAAAGGTTGAAAAGTTCAAGGGGGGCGAATACTTTCACAAGGCACTGTATTTGTGGTGTGATGTAGGATGTTGTGAAGACAGATGTCGGAAGAAGCAATGACACTCAGGTGCCACTACAAAGGAATGGCGGATTGATAGGTTGGAGGAAACTAGCTATCCTCAAAATGTTCAGTTGTGGGCTTCACGTGGTTGGATAAACAAATGTCTGAAAAGTTTGACCAGTCGTGGTTTGGTTGCACTTTTTACAAATGATTGTAACTTACAAAATTTGGAATAAAAAAAAAAAAGAAGAAGAGTTGCTTAGTGGGAATCAGGAGGTTGGAAGAGGTAGAAACAATCAAATGCTGCCACAATGGAATGGAAAAAAAAAAGATACCTTGAGGCAAAGGAGTTATCCTCCAATTTTTTCAGTTGGAAGCTTCATGTGTTTGGCACTAGAGATGAGAGATTTTCTGAAACGTCTGATAAGCTGTAATTTAGCAAAACTTTTTGAAATGTCTAGAATCTTGAACAGAGATAATTGTTGTGCGATGTAGGACAGTGTGAAGATGTAGGTCGGAAGAGGCAATGTCACTCAGATGTCACCACAAAGGATTGATGGAATGATATATTGATGTAAATGAGTTATCCTCAAATTTTTTCAATTGAAGGCTCCTTGTGGTTGGATTACCGGAATGATATATTGAGGTAAATGAGTTATCCTCAAATTATTTCATTTGGAGGCTTCTTGTGGTTGGCATTAGAGATGAGTGACTTTGGCTTAATGTTTTGAAATGTCTGTTATATTGAAGAGAGTTTTTTGTGGTGCGATGTCGAATGGTGTAAAGAAGGTCAGAAGAAGCAATGGCAGTCAGATGCCACCACATAGGAATGACGGAATGATATGTTGGGGGAAATGAGTTTACCTTAATTTGTTCAGTTGTAGACTTCACGCGGTTGGCACTAAAGAAAAATGAATGTCTGAAAAGTTTTAATAGCTGTAGTTTGGTTGAACTTTTTGAAATGTCTGTTATACTCATGAGAGATATTTGTGGTGTGATGTAGGATGTTGTGAAGACAGGTGTCGGAAGAAGCAATGACACTCAGGTTCCACTGCAAAGGAATGGCGGATTGATAGGTTGGAGGAAACTAGCTATCCTCAAAATGTTCAGTTGTGGGCTTCACGTGGTTGGATAAACAAATGTCTGAAAAGTTTGACCAGTCGTGGTTTGGTTGCACTTTTTACAAATGATTGTAACTTACAAAATTTGGAATAAAAAAAAAAAAAAGAAGAGTTGCTTAGTGGGAATCAGGAGGTTGGAAGAGGTAGAAACAATCAAATGCCGCCACAATGGAATGGAAAAAAAAGATACCTTGAGGCAAAGGAGTTATCCTCCAATTTTTCAGTTGGAAGCTTCATGTGTTTGGCACTAGAGATGAGAGATTTTCTGAAACGTCTGATCAGCTGTAATTTAGCGAAACTTTTTGAAATGTCTAGAATCTTGAACAGAGATAATTGTTGTGCGATGTAGGACAGTGTGAAGATGTAGGTCAGAAGAGGCAATGTCACTCAGATGTCACCACAAAGGATTGATGGAATGATATATTGATGTAAATGAGTTATCCTCAAATTTTTCAGTTGAAGGCTCCTTGTAGTTGGATTACAGGAAAGATATATCGAGGTAAATGAGTTATCCTCAAATTTTTCAGTTGAAGGCTTCTTGTGGTTGGATTACCGGAATCATATATTGAGGTAAATGAGTTATCATCAAATTATTTCATTTGGAGGCTTCTTGTGGTTGGCATTAGAGATGAGTGACTTTGGCTTAATGTTTTGAAATGTCTGTTATATTGAAGAGAGTTTTTTGTGGTGCGTTGTAGGAGAAGGTCAGAAGAAGCAATGGCACTCAGATGCCACCACATAGGAATGACGGAATGATATGTTGGGGGAAATGAGTTTACCTTAAATTGTTCAGTTGTAGATTTCACGCGGTTGGCATTAAAGAAAAATTTATGTCTGAAAAGTTTGACTGGTTGTTGTTTGGCTGGATTTTTTAAAACATTTTGTCATTTACAAAATATGGAATTTTCAAAAAAGAAAATTGATCATTAGGAATCATGACCCGGCTTTTAAATGGGTGTTTCACAGATCAGCAAATGATGCAGAATCGTTTGGGAAGCTTCTGATAGCCTTGCCCCATAAGATCACGGGCCAAAATTTAGGCTGAGCCACATCCCTACATTTTTTTACATTGGATAGAAGGGTCAGATATGATGGTACTGGCAGTCAAGCTAAGCTTGCTCAAGAAACAGTAATATCAAATATAATGCAGAACAGCCTCTGGTCCCTTCTCCCTGAAGCTTTTTGGAAATCTGAAATGCCAAAAATATCCCCAAAATCTAGCTTTTGCTTGGGACTAGAGATGAGTTTGAGTTTGGCTCTGGGTTCGGTCTGAACCCAAGTTTGGCCAAGCCCAGAAGGCAGTTGTCAGTGCTGGGCCAATGGGCTACAACCGGGACATTCTGCACCCACAGCTGCACATGCACAAAGGGGTGAGTAGTCTTATGACACTATTGGCCTAATATGGCCACTTGGCCGCATTAGGTAAATGTCATTGGCCACATTAGGTCAAGTGGGAAATGTCCCAGACCACAGACCACATTTCCTTGTACCTGGAATGACAACTTTCTTCTAGGTTTTACTGAATCCAAGTTTTGACCAAACTCCAGCTCATCATGTTTTTGAATCCTAATTGGTACTGGCAAGACCAGATTTCCATAACTGGAGTCTTCAGACCAAGATTTTGGCACCCCACATTAGGATTGACGAAAACTGAGTATTAACAAAATTAGGTGGATTTTGCAAAATGTCTCAAATTTTTATTTATCAGCACTAACAGATAGGTCTTTGTGGTGTTTAAGGGTGCAATGGGCTTTGACCCTTTTACTTCCACCAGCAGTGGGGGGGGGGGGGGGTACACACTCTCACAGCAACTGCCGGAAGTATGTTTAGGTTTGACCAGTTTACCTGTTGGCTATCAAAAGGAAACAATCCGGTGGCTTTGCAGCCACTAAATCACTTCCACAGACCTCCGTATGTGTCGGTACCCCTGCCATGTTTCCCAGGCTTTGTGTGCCCATCAGCAGACCCGAGACCAGCATGGCAGGCACTGCAGAGTAGCAGGGAGAGAGATCAGCGAATGTCAATTTATCGATCTCCCCTTCCTGTTAAAGATCCAGAAGCTAGATGTAATATATCACTTAACTTGACCGGAAGACAGGTGTGACAGCAGGGGTATGTTAGACCCCTGATGTCTCATAAAAAAATGATTCTCGTCCCCTACGTGATGAAAAAAAATTGTAAAAAAAAAGTAGAAAATAAGTAAAAATTACACCCAAGCGCTTAAAATCCCCCTCAAAAATGTTTGTTGCACCAGGCCCATAAAGACATGGATGAACCAGTTTGGGGTGGAGGAACTTGACTGGCCTGCACATATTCCTGACCTCAACCCAATAGAACATCTTTGGGATGAATTAGAGCGAAGACTGTGAGCCAGGCCTTCTCCAGCATCAGTGCCTGACCTCACAAATGTGCTTCTGGAAGAATGGTCAAACATTCCCATAGACACACTCCTAAACTTTGTGGACAGCCTTCAGAGAGTAATTGAAGCTGTAATAGCTGAAAAGGGCGGAGCCAACTCGATATTGAACCCTACGGACTAAGACTGGGATGGCATTAAAGTTCATGTGTGTGGAAAGGCAGGTGTCCCAATATTTTTGACAATATAGTGTACATGTAGATTTGCTGGATGAATGAGTATCCACATTTTTTTTTTTAATAAATAGACCACAAAGTGTTAAGCCGCGTACACACGGGCGGACTGTCTGGCCAACTTAGTCCGTCGAAACACATTTCAGCGGACAGTCCGCTCGTGTGTGGGCTTCAGCTGACTTTTTCAGCGTGCAGTCTGGCGGACTAAGTATTTCGGAATTTCCGTAATATTGTCCGTCGTACTTTGGTTTCAGCGGACAGTCCGCTCGTGAGTAGGCTAGTTGGACGGACTAAGTATGGCGCATGCTCAGAAAGGATTTACACGGCGGAAGGGTGCTTTGCTGTGTCTTGGACTTCCTATTTCTAGTCCCGTCGTACGTGCTGTACACGTCATCGTGCAAACTTTGGACGGACTGTTTGTGCATCCGTGTGTGGTCAAGTCCGTTCATTCGAAAGTAGGACGGACTGTCCGTCGGATTGTCTGACGGACTAAGTTGGCCATACAGTCCGTCCGTGTGTACGCGGCTTTAGTCTTTGCTTTAGGAATTAGGGTTGAGGTTAAAGCATATCTAAAGCCAATTCTTATTTTCATCTCAGATAGAGTAGGGAGGGGTTAAAAGTCATCAGTTCTAAATGTAATGGCTTGGCTTGGTATTTACAAAACAGATGCGGGTAAGAATCTGCAATGAAGTTACAATAGTGGATAAAATCCTTGCATTCTATAGAAATGACCAGGAGCTGATTGTATAGTTTACCTTAAAAAAAAAAAGATGGTTGCAGAGAGAAGAGGGATGGAGAGAATTGGCTCCAGATGAGACACAGTCGGGATGTAGGATAATACTATTAACATTCTGTGTTATTATAGGATCTCTATGACACAAGAACTGAGCTAGGAAGCAAATGAAGGCATTTTTCGTCTGTTTTGAAAGTTATGCCCCGTACACACGAGCGGACTTTTCGACATCCAAACTCCGACGGACTGAGTCCGGCGGACTATCCGATCGTGTGTGGGCTGCAACGGACTTTAGCGAAGCTAAAGTCTGACGGACTTTAGAAATGAAGCATGCTTTAAATTTTCCCGACGGAACTCCGCCGGACCCGGTCCCCTTTGAAAAATCCGCTCGTGTGTGTGCTACTCCGACGGACTAAAACCGACGCTAGGGCAGCTATTGGCTACTGTCTATGAACTTCCTACGTCGAATCCAGTCGTACGTCATCACGTTCGACTCCGTCGGAGTTTGGTGTGATGGTGTGTGGTCAAGTCCGTTCGGTCGAAAAGTCCGCCAGAACTCCGTCGGAACTCCAGCGGAACTCCGGCGGAACTCCTTTGGAGGTCTGTCAGACTTAATTCCTCTCGTGTGTACGGGGCATAAGGCAATCCTCGGTGAAATCACAGCATTGTTATCAAGGGAAATCACTGCTGACACTAATGCTGTTGATGGGCACTCTGTTATTACACCGCCCACTCTAACTCTATAGAACGCCGTGCCACAGTATCATTAACCAGACAGAATCGTCTGTACGGCGATGGAAGCAGCAGAGCGTGGTTTATGAAGGGCTGGACTATAATGCTTTTTCGTCACCAGCTTGTCTTGAAATGTGTTCCCTATCTGATGACTGCCAGGAAACCCAACTCATATGTTTAACGGAGATCTCAGATGAATACGGAGGCTGCCTTTGCTGACCACTTTCTGAGGTTCGCCCCTTCTATTTGTCCTGGTCTGGAGACCGTTGTCAATGGGAAAGATGGTTATAGGATAGCAAAAATGGAAAAGGGTCAAAGATAATACACCATATTAGTCCCGAAGACCATTGCCACCAGGACAAAAAAAAAAGTGATAGGAAATCCAAAGAACGGAAAAGGGATTGGATGAGATGCACCATATTAGTCCTGGAGACCTTTGCCACTGGGGCAGAATAATGCCACGTACACACGAGCGGATTGTATGGCGTACTTAGTTCATCGAAACACATTTCAGCGGACAATCCGCTCGTGTGTGGGCTTCAGCGGACTTTTTCAGCGTGCAGTCCGGAGTACTAAGTATTTCGTTTTTTTCGAAATTCTGTCCGTCGTACTTTGGTTTCAGCGGACAATACGGTCGTCAGTATGCTAGTTCGACGGACTAAGAATGGCGCATGCCCAGAAAGGATTTACACGGCAGAAGGGTGCTTTGCTGTGTCTTGGACTTCCTATTTCTAGTCCCGTCGTACGTGCTGTACACAGCTTTCGACGGACTGTTTGTGTATCCGTGTGTGGTCAAGTCCATTCAGTGGAAAGTACGACGGACTGTCCGTCGGATTGTATGACGAACTAAGTAGGCCATACAATCCGCTCGTGTGTACGCGGCATAAGAAATCCAAAGAATGGAGAAGGGTCAGATAAGATAAATCATATTATTTATGAAGACCGTTGCCATCAGGACAGATGGGAAATCCAAAGAACGGAGAAGGGTTTGGATGGGATGCGCCATATTAGTCCTGGAGACCTTTGCCACTGGGGCAGAATAAGAAATCCAAAGAATGGAGAAGGGTCAGATGACATGCACTATATAAGTCCTGAGGCCATTTCCATTGGGACAGAGAGTGATGGGAAATCCAAAGAACGGAGAAGGGGTAGATGAGATGCACCATATTAGTCCTGGAGACCATTTCCATTGGAACAGAAAGTGATGAGAAATCCAAAGAATGGAGAAGGGTTAGATGAGATGCACCATATTAGTCCTGGAGACCATTGTCATCGGGACAGAAAGTGATGGGAAATCCAAAGAACGGAGAAGGGGTAGATGAGATGCACCATATTAGTCTTGGAGACCATTGCCATTGGAACAGAAAGTGATGAGAAATCCAAAGAATGGAGAAGGGTTAGATGAGATGCACCATATTAGTCCTGGAGACCATTTCCATTGGAACAGAAAGTGATGGGAAATCCAAAGAACGGAGAAGGGTTAGATGAGATGCACCATATTAGTCCTGGAGACCTTTGCCATCGGGACAGAAAGTGATGGGAAATCCAAAGAACGGAGAAGGGTTAGATGAGATGCACCATATTAGTCCTGGAGACCATTGCCATCGGGACAGAAAGTGATGGGAAATCCAAAGAACGGAGAAGGGGTAGATGAGATGCACCATATTAGTCCTGGAGACCTTTGCCATCGGGACAGAAAGTGATGGGAAATCCAAAGAATGGAGAAGGGTTAGATGAGATGCACCTTATTAATCCTGGAGACCATTGCCATCAGGACAGAAAGTGATGGTAAATCCAAAGAACAGAGAAGGGTTAGATGAGATGCACCATGTTAGTCCTGGAGACCATTTCCATCGGGACAGAAAGTGATGGGAAATCCAAACAATGGAGAAGGGTTAGATGAGATGCACCTTATTAGTCCTGGAGACCATTGCCATCAGGACAGAAAGTGATGGGAAATCCAAAGAACGGAGAAGGGTTAGATGAGATGCACCATGTTAGTCCTGGAGACCATTTCCATCGGGACAGAAAGTGATGGGAAATCCAAAGAATGGAGAAGGATCAGATGAGATGCACTATATAAGTCCTGAGGCCATTTCCACCAGGTCAGAAAATGATCAGAAATCCAAAGAATGGAGAAGGGTCAGATGAGGTGAATCATATTAGTCTTGGAGACCATTGCCACTGGAACAGAAAGGACCCTTACACACCGCGCCACCTAGGGCGTCAGCGGTAAAGCGGCACTATTTTTAGCGCCACTATACCATCATTTTAGCAGTGCTATTCGGTTAAAACGTCCCCGCTAGTGGTCGACAAGGGGTTATATGCACCCCCAAAACGCCTTTGGAGCAGCGTTTTGCCGGCGGTATTGTAGTGCTGCCCCATTGATTTCAATGGGGAGCAGCGGTGGAGGAGTGGTGAGTTCACAGCTCCTTCGCCGCTCCAAAGAAGCTGCTGGCAGGACTTTATCTAACGCCCTGCCAGCGCACCATTCCAGTGTGAAAGCCCAAGCGAGTGAATGGAGACACTTTTTTCAGGCGCTATACAGGTGTGCTTTTTAGCGCTGTAGCACCTGAAAGATGCTGGCAGTGTGAAAGGGGTCAACGGGATGGGTAATCCAAAGAACAGAGAATGGCCAGATGAGTTGCACCATATTAGTGCTGTAGACCACTGCCACTGGGACAGAAAGTGATGGGAAATCCAAAGAATGGAGAAGAGTAAGATGAGATTCACCATATTAGTCCTAGAGACCATTATCACCAGGGTAGAAAGTGATAGGAAATCCAAAGAATGGAGAAGGGTCAGATGAGATGCACTATATAAGTCCTTAGACCATTTCCACCAGGACAGAAAGTGATGAGAAATCCAAAGAATGGAGAAGAGTCAGATAAGATTCCCCATATTATTCCTGGAGACCATTCCCATCAGGACAGAAAGTGATGAGAAATCCAAAGAATGGAGAAGGGTCAGATGAGGTGAATCATATTCGTCTTGGAGACCATTGCCACTGGAACAGAAAGGGATGGGTAATTCAAAGAACAGAGAATGGCCAGATGAGATGCACCATATTAGTGCTGTAGACAACTGCCACTGGAACAGAAAGGAATTGTCTCGGAATTCGTGAAGCCATCATGAATAATCCCCGTACGTTGTCTAATATGTTTATTACCTATGATTGTCAGTGCCATCTAGTGGCCATAATGTCATATTTTTTCCGATTGAGGTATTTCAGGTAAATACCACATTATGACCACTAGATGGAGCTGACCATCATTGGAAATACACATACTAGGTATATTATGGGGATTATTTGTGAATTTTTTTTTTTACAGCTAGACCCTTAAGTGAACCCTTTCCACAAGTACAAGTACAGAACCTGGTGCTCTCTCATACCTATGCCCCGCAATGGCAAATCGGCAATGACTCTTCTCCAATCATCATTCAAATTTTGAGATTGAGCCCCATTCCAGAGACTTACACCTAGGGCTTTTTTTTTCTCAGGGAATATGTGTAGGTACTCCTTCCTTCCTTCCTCCCCCTACCCATCTCCGAGCACCGTCCCTTGGTTCCACCCCATACCCCCTTTCCAGTACCACTCCTTTTTGAGAATACAGAACCAAATAGTTTGTATGGAATTTGATACTGATAACAAGAAAAGCAATAAAATAGATTCCCTGCAGCCAACAACAATAGACCCCCCACATCAACAATAGACCCCCCATCAATAATAGACCTCCCCAGCAACAATAGACCCCCCATCAATAATAGACCTCCCCAGCAACAATAGATGCCCCATCAATAATAGACCTCCCCAGCAACAATAGACCCCCCATCAATAATAGACCTCCCCAGCAATAATAGACCCCCCCATCAATAATAGACCTCCCCAGCAACAATAGACGCCCCATCAATAATAGACCTCCCCAGCAACAATAGACGCCCCATCAATAATAGACCTCCCCAGCAACAATAGACCCCCCCATCAATAATAGACCTCCCCAGCAACAATAGAACCCCCATAAATAATAGACCTCCCCAGCAACAATAGACCCCCCATCAATAATAGACCTCCCAGCAACAATAGACCCCCTTTCAATAATAGACCTCCCCAGCTACAATAGACGCCCCATCAATAATAGACCTCCCCAGCAACAATAGAACCCCCATCAATAATAGACCTCCCCAGCAACAATAGACGCCCCATCAATAATAGACCTCCCCAGCAACAATAGAACCCCCATCAATAATAGACCTCCCCAGCAACAATAGACCCCCCATCAATAATAGACCTCCCCAGCAACAATAGACGCCCCATCAATAATAGACCTCCCCAGCAACAATAGAACCCCCATCAATAATAGACCTCCCCAGCAACAATAGACGCTCCATCAATAATAGACCTCCCCAGCAATAATAGACCCCCCATCAATAATAGACCTCCCCAGCAACAATAGACCCCCCCATCAATAATAGACCTCCCCAGCAACAATAGACGCCCCATCAATAATAGACCTCCCCAACAACAATAGACGCCCCATCAATAATAGACCTCCCCAGCAACAATAGACCCCCCATCAATAATAGACCTCCCCAGCAACAATAGAACCCCCATAAATAATGGACCTCCCCAGCAACAATAGACCCCCCATCAATAATAGACCTCCCAGCAACAATAGACCCCCTATCAATAATAGACCTCCCCAGCAACAATAGACGCCCCATCAATAATAGACCTCCCCAGCAACAATAGAACCCCTATCAATAATAGACCTCCCCAGCAACAATAGACGCCCCATCAATAATAGACCTCCCCTGCAACAATAGAACCCCTATCAATAATAGACCTCCCCAGCAACAATAGACGCCCCTTCAATAATAGTCCTTCCCAGCAACAATAGAACCCCCATCAATAATAGACCTCCCCAGCAACAATAGAACCCCCATCAATAATAGACCTCCCCAGCAACAATAGACCCCCCATCAATAATAGACCTCCCCAGCAACAATAGACCCCCCATCAATAATAGACCTTCCCAGCAACGATAGATGCCCCCAACAACAATAGAGCCACCATAAAAAATACCCCCCACCCCAACAACAATAGAGCCGCCATTAGCACCAATAGATCTCCCAGCAGCCAGCAACAATAGACCCCTCAACAGTCGATCCCTTACAGCAACAATAACCCCCTTCCAGCAACAATAGATCCCCCACCAGCAACAATAAACCTCCCTGGCAACACTAGACCTCCCCTCACGCACAACAATAGATCCCCCAAGCGATCAATAGACCCTCCAGCACACTCTTGTACCCTTTGCCATTACATACATTCTATGCTGGAGGTGGCGGGAAGCTGTTACCCGCCGCTTTCCCGCTGAAAAGAAGCCCTGCTTACCCCATATAAATGATTGGCACATTTTATTTCTAAATATAGTAACACCTTTTTGATCATCAATCATCCAATTCTTAGTTGTCAAATGGAAATGTAAGGCACTCATTTATCCAGTTTGGGTTTGTAGGAGGAATAAGGTGTCTTTATGTTGGTTTAAGCTCCCGGGAAGGTTGAAATGGCACCAGATCTGTTATTTGTCTTCGGAAATCTGACATATCCCGGCCTATTTAGCCGTCCTATTGAGTTCGAGCTTTACTGCTGGGGGGCATCTTGCAATGTGACATGACCCCTGGTAACACGTATTCTTGTGGGAGATTGCTACATTGTACGAGGTGATACAATTTTTTATTAAAGAATGACTGTGGTCTGAATGAAAGGCACACGACTGCTTTAAAAATAAACCATAACATTTTTTATATTAATGTTCATTTTTACAGCTGAGGCTCCCATTTAGTACTAGAGGATAATTTTCAAATGTCTGCACAGAGCTTGAGAATGAATATCAGGCATCCCCTGCAACACTTCACTTTTCATCTGTTTTGGAAAGGAGTGCCACACACCTAAAGAGATGCAGGCTGGTGAAATGTTCCATTATCTGGCAGTAATTGGGTGACTGCAGTAGATTAATAGATTCATCTACTAGCAAAGTTTTCTAAAATTCTCGTGTTTTATAGTAGACGACACTGTATGGCGTGATTTTTATTGAAGTCAGTGGCGGCCCATTCATATGGGGCGCAGGAGCGCCGCCCCCCCAATCCATGCGCCCGACCCCTAATCTACATGCAGGGCGCTGGACGCATGTATTTCAATGGGATTTTTTTTCTTTTAGAAGCACGTGATTACAGCCTGAAGCTCTGATTGGTTTAAAAAAAGGGTGGACCCGGGGCGCAGAGCACTGTGCCCCAAGCCCACCTAGTTGTGTGACAATAGCGAATTAATATCCGATATTGTCTTTCTGATTCTCCTCCCCGCCAATCAGGAAGGGGGTCCTGAGACCTGTCACCCGATTGGCCAAGAGGTGAAGCGATCCTATTGGCCGCCGAGCAGGGGAAGCGGTCAAAGCCAAGGAGGAGGAGACTCAGGGTGAAGCCGCCGCATGGAGTAAGCGCTGCTATGACCTAGATGGGGTATGTGCGGGGCTGCTGGTGACTGACTGGGGGGGTGTGCCTGTGGCCCGACTTGGGTGGTATCAGGTGGATTGTTATTGTCTGCCGCCGCCCCCCACAAAATATACCACCAGCCACCACTGATTGAAGTGATACTAAAACACGCTATGGGGGTTATTTACGAAAGGCAAATCCAATTTGCGCTGCAAGTGCACTTGGAAGTGCAGTCGCTCTGCATCTAAGGGCTAGATCTGAAATGAGGGGAAGCTCTGCCGATTTTATCATCCAATCATGTGCAAGCTAAAATGCTGTTTTTTATTTTCTTTGCATGTCCCCCTCAGATCTACAGCGACTTTACTTCCAAGTGCACTTGCAGTGCAAAATGGATTTTCCTTTAGTAAATAACCACCATTGTTTAATTTCACCTTCTATTTCTGTATGTGGATTGTGACACTGTAATTATTTTAATAAAAAAAAAAATCTATACCTTTTTCCCAATTGATATACAGCTGTCACATGACCCAGCTCTCTCCCAGCCTGTCTGCAGGGAAACATAAGCAGGAGGAGCTTCTCTGCTGCTGGTCACATGTTATAAAAAACAAAACAAAAAAAAAATAGCCTTTGGAACGCAGAGCAAAAATAAATATTTATTATCAATAAACGGTCTAAATTGTCACACACATATATATTTTGAATCACATCTTTATTATTTTCGGCAACAACATCATGTGGGCGGATTTCTGCCAGTCAAGGGCTGTGTCCCGCCCTTCCAGCCTGTGTCTTAGAATAAGAGGGAGGTGAAGCCTCCATCAATTTACATGTAATGTCACACCCCCTTGCGTTTAGCTAGTTAGTGGGCATGGAGGAGGAGTGAGAGAGTGAGCTGTCATTTACCTCCGTGTATACATCCACATGTGTGATTCTATAGTCACACGGGCTGCTCAGATGTGATAGGGAGGAAATGCTCAGCAGAGAAACTCACTGAAAACTGAACATGTGCAGAATTGCTCTGCAAAATCCCAAGCTGAATTGGGGACATGGACAGAAGGGGGAGATAGAGAGCAGCAGGATCAACCAGGTTTTTTGCAGAATACAGAAAAATGAATCTCATAGTGCCTGAGTGTGAACAGCATGGAATACGCCATTTGTTTAATTTTTTTTTTTATGTTGTGGGTTTAGTGATATTTAAAGAATGACAGATCCAAATTAAAGTCACATGACTGCTTTAAACAGAAACCATTACAAATGTTTTTTTTTTTATTATTATTATTTTTTTTTTTTTTTTTCTGCAGCCAAGACACCCATCTAGTACTAGAGGCAAATTTTCAAAAGTCTGCACAGAGCTTGAGAATTAATATCAGGCATCTCCTGCAATACTCTGTACTCTTTCATTTGTGTTGGAATGGAGTGTAGCTTACCGAAAAAGAGACAGGCTAGACACATGCTGCATTTTTTGGCCATAACTGGGAGATTGTAGTAGGGCAATCTAGCAGTAGAGAAGTCTTAGGGCCGGTTCACACTGCGGCGCGAGGCGAGGCGACACGGCTCGCCTCGCCTCGCTCCCGCAAGTCGTCCCCATTGAGTACAATGGAACCGTTCTGAGAGGAGCGACTCGAGTCGCTCCGACTCAGAAAAAAGGTTCCTGTACTACTTCGGGGCGACTTCGGGGGCGACTTGCATTGACTTCTATGCAGAAGTCCTCTGCAAGTCGCCGCTGACCCCCCCTGCAAGTCGCGGCGAGGAAGTCGGAGACGCCTCGCTGCGGCTCGCAGTGTGAACCGGCCCTAAAGGGTTTATGAAATTCTTGTGTTGTATAGGAAATTGCTACATTGTACACGGTGATACATTTTTTTTTTTATTAAAGAATGACTCTAGTCTGAATGAAAGGCACGCGACTGCTTTTAAGGGGGAACCATTACCATGTTTTTGTTTTTTTTGTTTTTTTTTACAGCCGAGACACTTATCTTGTACCAGAGGCAAATTTTCAAAAGTCTGCACAGAGCTTGAAAATAAATATCAGGCATCCCATCCCCTGCAACACTCTTCACTTAACGTTTCATTTGTGTTGGAAAGGAGTGGCTGGGGAAATGTTCCTCTTTTTCCAGCCATAGTTGGGTGAACAGATAAGTATAAAATATTTGCAGGGCCTGGACCTCAGAGAGAGAGTTTATGTTCTGCATCAGATGGTTTCATGAGGCAGATAAGTTTCAAGGCTGGCATAGAATGTGGAAGTGACTGGGACTAGGGATTGGCTGGACCCTAAGCAGACCAGGCAGCAATTTGTATTGTACCTGTTATCCAGGCAAGGGTCATGATAGGCGGCAATCAGTAGAATGTCCATTATCCAAGCAAGGGTCAGGACAGGGAGCTGCCAGTAGTGCATCCATTATCCAGGCAAGAGTCGGGGTCGGTGGCGATCAGTAGCATATCTGTTATCCAGACAAGGCTCAGGGCAAGTAGAAATCAGTAGGGTATCAGTTATCCAGGCAAGGGTCAGGACAGTAAGTGGCCAGTAGTGCATTGATTATCCAGGCAAGGGTTAGGGCAGGTGGCGATCAGTAGCATATCTGTTATTCAGGCAAGGGTCAGGGAAAGTAGCAAGCAGTAGGGTATCAGTTATCCAGGCAAGGGCCAGGGAAAGTAGCAATTAATATGGCATCAGTTATACAGTCAAGGGTCAGGACAAGGAGCGACCTTTAGCATATTCATTACCCAGGCAAGGGTCAGGACAAGGGAGCTTCCAGTAGTGTATCCATTATCCAGGCAAGGGTCAGGGCAGGTGGCAATCAGTAGCATATCTGTTATCCAGACAAGGCTCAGGGCAAGTAGAAATCAGTAGGGTATCAGTTATCCAGGCAAGGGTCATGACAGGGAGCGGCCAGGAGTGCATCGATTAGATTATCCAGGCAAGGGTCAGGGCAAGTGGTGATCAATAGCATATCTGTTATCCAGGCAAGGGTCAAGGCAAGTAGCAAGCAGTAGGGTACCAGTAATCCAGGCAAGAGTCAGGGAAATTAGCAATTAGTATGGTATCAGTTATCCAGGCAAGGGTCACGGAAAGTAGCAATTAGTACGGTATCAGTTATCCAGGCAATGGTCAGGACAGGGAGCGACCATTAGCATATTCATTATCCAGGCAAGGGTCAGGACAGAGAGTGACCAGTAGTGTATCCATTATCCAGGCAAGGGTCAGGGCAGGTGGCGATCATTAGCATATCTGTTATCCTTGCAAGGGTCAGGGCAGGAGGCAATCAGTAGCATATCTATTATCCAGGCAAGGGTCAGGGCAAGTAGCAATCAGTGGAGTATCAGTTATCCAGGCAAGAGTAAGAACAGTTGGCAATCAGTAGCGTATATCCATCATCCAGGCAAGGGTAAGGGCAGGTGGCTATCAGTAGTGTATACATTATCCAGTCTAGGGTATAGGCAAGCAGCGATCAGTAACATATGCATTTTCCAGGCAAGGATCAGGGCAGGTGGCGATCAGTAGTGCATATTTTATACAGGCAAGGGTAGGACAGGTAGCAATCAGTAAGGTATTCCTTATCCAGGCAAGAGTATCAGTAGGCAGGGCAAGCAGCACTCAGTAGGTATCCCTCCATTATCCAAGCAAGGGTCAGGGCAGGTGGCGATCGGTATCGGCTGGATGGCCTTGAAAGGCGTGACATCACTTCTGGCCCAATCTGTGCTCCACTGAGTCCTCCACCATCTTCCTATTTCCTGCGACATGACTACCTCCCCTGGCTTTCACACCTGGACCACTAAGGCTGTAGAGTTTTTGATGTGGATACATACTGTACCTCCACTACACTGTACTACTACAAGGACCTGACCTTTACTGTAAGTGCCATTGTCTTCACCCATGTGAGTTGCCGATTTTATATACACTTAGTATTACTCGTATTGCTGCAAATAGTTTGACACCCTCTGTTGTCTCCTTGGCTCTACAGTTATATCCAGCTTGGATAGATTGAAAGAGCTGAAATCCAATTAATAAAGGAAGGGGCTAGGGACAGTTAGACTGGGCAGGAAAGGGCGGAGACTTTTTAGTCTTAGCAAGGCCTAACTAAATAGTAAGGATAACTTATAATTATAAAATGTCACTGTAAAAATATAAACTTAGCCTACCTTAAAAGTGGATGATGGCAGTGGATGTTGTCAGTAGGGCAATGGATGGTGTCAGTAGGGCAGTTGATGGTGTCAGTAGGGGAAAGGATGGTGTCTGTAGGGAAATAGATTTTGTCAGTAGGGCAGTGGACGGTGTCAGTAGGGAAGTGGATGGTGTCTGTAGAGCAGTGGATGGTGTAAGTAGGGCAGTGTACGGTGTCAGTAGGGCAGTGGAAGGTGTCAGTAGAGCAGCAGATGGTGTCAGTAGGGCACTGGACGATGTCAGTAGAGCAGTGGGCATGTCAGTAGGGCAGTGGATGGTGTCATTAGGGCAGTGGATGGTGTCAGTAGAGTAGTGGATGGTGTCAGTAGAGCAATGGATGGTGTCAGTAGGGCAGTGGATGGTGTCAGTAGGGCAGTGGATGGTGTCAGTAAAGCAGTGGAAGGTGTCAGTAGGGCACAGGATTTTAGCAGTAGGGCAGTGGATGTTGTCAGTAGAGCAGTGGACGGTGTCAGTAGGGCAGTGGATGGTGTCAATAGGGCAGTGGAAGGAGCCAGTAGGGCAGTGGGTGGTGTCAGTAGGGCAGTGGACGGTGTCAGTAGGGCAGTGGACGGTGTCAGTAGAGCAGAGGACGGTGTCAGTAGAGCAGAGGACGGTGTCAGTAGAGCAGTGGATGGTGTCAGTAGAGCAGTGGACTTTATCAGTAGGGCAATGGATGGTGTCAGTAGTTTTTTTATTATTTTATTTCTGAATATTTTTTTAGCATTTTTTTTTTTTTTATAAATTTTATGGTATTATTTTTTTATAATTTGTTACAATTCTTTTAGGAGTCCTGTTGGGGGGAGGGGGACTTTGCTGACATATCAGGAATCTCAGCTCATACCTCAGGTGCAAGTGGCCAGGGATTTGGATTTTACCACCCCAACCCCCCACCGTCCCGGCACCCTAATGCGGCTGCCTTAAGCAGCCCCATGCTGGCGCCCTGCCCACAATAGTGTCTTCTGCCCCACCGAGCAATGTCCTCAGCTCCCTTTACATGAACCCCCCCGCCCACAACACACACACGGCAGTGTCGATGTCAGTAGAGCAGTGGATTCATTCTCCTACCTATAGAGGTTCTACTTCAAATCCTAAATCTGTATTAGTGCATCTCTGGACCACAAGAGACCAGGTGACCGCTTAAAATATACTTTTTTTTTCTTCTTTGGCGTGAAAATAATTAGGAAGCAGTAATATTTCTCTGCCCACGTAATGGCAGAGCGCATTATTCCGTGCGTAATTCAGTCTCCTGGGCTCCTGCCAAAGGGCAGGCGGTGATAGAGCGACTCGCTCAAGGTCACAGGAAGCTGGCACCGGAACAAGAACAGTCTGTAGCCGCTCTCTAATGATCCCTGAAACACAGATTGTGGCAACGTGGCCGATTCATCAACGCTGAGCGGGCAGAGACGAATCGCCGGGATAATTCTCTCTGCATTTGCATGCAATTTACAAACATGAAATATCAGCGGCGTGACCTAGAAAGTGAAATATGAAGTCTTAGAAGGTTTAAGACAATGAGATACAAATGGCTTAATGGTTCACACGCAAACCGGGGTGATGGCGGCATTAGAGCTGTGCAATTG
This sequence comes from Lithobates pipiens, assembly GCF_037356315.1. Classification (NCBI taxonomy): domain Eukaryota; kingdom Metazoa; phylum Chordata; class Amphibia; order Anura; family Ranidae; genus Lithobates; species Lithobates pipiens. The sequence goes on along the minus strand of NW_027507686.1, from coordinate 10,018,074 downwards.
TAATTGAAATCCGTTTCTATGTAGTTATAAAAATCGCAGCGTAGCATTACTTTTTTGTCTCCAATATGGCCAGTCCTTGCCTTGTTGGCAGCATCCCGGCTGTTAGATGGCTGATTCATGCTGATGTGCGAGACTCCCATTTCATGAGTCTTCCATTATTGGTCTAGGAGCTGTTAGGAATGTCGGTGCCAGACACATTGCTCCTCCTGTCCCTCTCCCCGAAGTTCCTTCTTGGCCACTATCTTCCCCCAGCCGGTACTTCTGATAGTATGCCCCTCTCCCATTAGCTGGTAGAGGCACTCCTCTAAGGTGGCGCCCTGTCTGTTAGGCAACAGTTCGGCTCCATCTACCTACCTTCCTCTCTCTCCATTTGTTGGCGGCACTGCGGTATTGTGGCTCCTTGGGCTTGTGATAGAGCTCACCATCCTGGCTCCTGTGCCTTGCCTTGCCTTGTACTGCCACTGTTACTTGACTCCTTGCCCAATTCTTGCCTGGATACAGATTATTCTATTGATACCCACCTGACCTGACCCTTGGCAGCAAAGAGGTTCCTCATTTGAATGCCGTCTGCCCTGACCCCTGCCTGAATAACGAATACCCTACTGATAACGAATACCCTATTGGTGACCATCTGCCCTGACCACTTACTGGTATATAGATAAGTTTCTGAGCACTGCCTGCCCATAACTTTGCCTGGATAAGGCATCCAATCCTGACTGCTGCCTGCCCTGAGCCCTGCCTAAGTAATGGATACCCTACTGATAACGGATACCCTAATGATGACCATCTGCCCTGACCCCTTACTGGCAAACTGATATGCCACTGAGCACTGCCTGTTCATAACCTTGCCTGGATAAGGCATCTTATACTGCCTGCCCTGACCCCTGCCTGGATAAAGAATACCCTACTGATGGCCATCTGCCCTAACCCTTGGCTGGTATACAAATAAGCTACAGATTGCTGCCTGTGCTGAACCTTGCCTGGATAGCGATACGTTATTGATTGCTACCTGCCCATAACGATGCCTGGATAAAGCCATCTTTGTCAAGCCTTTCAAGGCTGTCCAGCCTCTTTGTCAAGCCTTTCAAAGCTGTCCAGCCTCTTTGTCAAGCCTTTCAAGGCTGTCCAGCCTCTTTGTCAAGTCTGTTACATATGAGTTGCCATTTGTCTTTCACCACAATAAATAAGTAATATTACTACACTTAGATTGCGCCCTCTCCTGACCCTTATCTTTCCATCAAGGCATTTTGCTATTTGCATAATTCTTCCCAAGAGCCAGCCCACTGCTTACATCAGGGCTGAGGGCTCTTGAGGAGTACAGAGGCAGGTGTCTTTTCACCATAATACAGTAAATATGTAATATTACTACACTTAGATTGTGCCCTCTCCTGTCTCTTCTCTTTTCATCAAGGCATTTTGCTATTCACATAATCCCTCCCAAGAGCCAGTACAATGTTTGCATCAGAACTGAGGGCTCTTGAGGAGTAAAGAGGCAGGGGGCTGTGATTTTTTTTTTCAGAAAGCTATGCACAGCTTCCCTCCTGCCCCCTCCCACCAGCCTTAATCTGCCTGCATTGCATAGAGAAGCACAGAGACGCAGAGATGACATTACTGGCTCTAAAATAAGTTATATAATAAAAAAACAAAAAGGTTCATGTAAAAAATGTTATTAACACGGTGATAGGGAGGGAAACCAGGGAAGGCAAAATTAAACGTCAGCTTTAACCACTTAAGAACCGCCCCACGTACATATACTGCGGCAGGGCGGCCCTTAAGTGCAAAATCACGTACCTGTATGTTATTCCTCTGATCAGTTCTGGGGCGCGCGCTGCCGGAGCCGCGCTCCTACTGTGATTGGACACAGTGGTAGCAAACTGTGATTGGACACAGCGGCCACCCACGATCGTCGACAGGGGAGCCAGAAAGACGATCTGCCTATGTAAACAAGGCAGACCGCCAATCTGTCAGAGAGGAAGAGAGAGATCTTGTGTCCCTGCTAATCAGGAACACAGATCTCTCTCTTCCTCCAGTCAGTCCATCCTCCTCACCGTTGGAAAGCACTCCCTAGGGCAGTGATGGCGAACCATGGCACCCCAGATGTTTTGGAACTACATTTCCCATGATGCTCAGCTACACTGCCGAGTGTATGAGCATCATGGGAAATGTAGTTCCAAAACATCTGGGGTTCCATGGTTTGCCATCACTGCCCTAGGGACACATTTAACCCTTTGATCGCCCCGGATGTTAAGCCCTTCCCTGCCACTGTCATTTATACAGTAATTTTTTTTTAGCACTGATCACTGTATTGGTGTCAATGGTCCCCAAAAAGTGTCACCGAGTGTCAGATTTGTCTGCCGCAATGTCGCAGTCCCACTAAAAATCGCTGATCGCCACCATTACTTTGTAAAGACAAGAATTTTTTTAAAAAAAAGTCCAAAAATCTATCCCATAGTTTGTAGACATTAAAACGTTTGCGCAAACCAATCAATATACGCTTATTGGGATTGTTTTTTTTTTTTACCAAAAATATGTAGCAGAATGATAATTGGCCTAAATTGATGAAGAAATTAGATGTTTCAAATTTTTTTTATCGGATGTGTTTTATAGCAGAACGTAAAAAAATTATTTTTTTCAAAATTGTCGCTTTTTTTTTGTTTATAGCGCATAAAATAAAAACCACAGCGGTAATCAAATACCACCAAAAGAAAGCTCTATTAGTGAGAAGCAGAGTCGCACGCCCGTGCAATTGTTAGTTGACCGCTTCCCGACCGCCTCGCACAGATATACTGTGGCAGAAGGGCACATACAGGCAGATTAACGTACCTGTACATTGCCCTGCCCGATGTCCGCGGGGATACCCGCGATTATTTCAAGGTGAGGAAGAACGGGGAGATGCTAATGTAAACAAGCATCTCCCGGTTCTGCCTAGTGACACTGTCACTGATCATAGCTCCCTGTAATCGGGAGCGGTGCTCAGTGACGTGTCACACACAGCCCCCCCCCACAGTTAGAATCACTCCCTAGGACACGCTTAACCCCTACAGCGCCCCCTAGTAGTTAACCCCTTCACTGCCAGTCACATTTTTACAGTAATCAGTGCAATTTTTTAGCATTGATCACTGTATTAATGCCAATGGTCCCAAAAATGTGTAAAAATTGTCCGATGTGTCCAACATAATGTCGCAGTCACGATAAAAATCGCTGATCGCCGCCATTACTAGTAAAAAAATAAATAAAAATGCCATAAAACTATCCCCTATTTTGTAGACGCTATAACTTTTGTGCAAATCAATCAATAAACGCTTATTGTGATTTTTTTTTAACCAAAAATATGTATAAGAATACGTATCGGCCTAAACTGAGGGGAAAAAAAATATTTTAAATATATAAATACTATATAAATATATAAATAAATATTTTTTGAGGATATTTATTATAGCAAAAAGTAAAAAATATTGTCGTTTTTTTTTCATAATTGTCGATATTTTTTGTTTATAGCGCAAAAAATAAAAGCCGCAGAGGTGATCAAATACCACCAAAAGAAAGCTCTATTTGTGTAGAAAAAAGGACGTAAATTTTGTTTGGGAGCCACGTCGCACGACCGCGCAGTCGCCAGTTAAAGCGACCCAGCGCCGAAACGCAAAAAGTGCTCTGATCAGGAAGGGGGCTGAAGTGGTTAAAGCCGTATCACAAAAAACGGCCTTAAAGCGGAGGTCCACCCTAAAGTGGACCTTCCGCTCATCGGAACTCTCCCCCCCTCCGGCGCCACAATTGGCACCTTTCAGGGGGGAGGGGGGTGCAGGTACCTGTACAGTACAGGTATTCTGCACCCACTTCCGGGATAGCTCTCTGCGGAAAGGGGCGTAGATTACGCCCCTTTCCGCAAGTGCCCGCCCCTTTCCGCAAGTGCCCCGCTGCCTGCTGGGAAACACACAGATCCCAGAGGCAGCGGGGACCGTCCTTATTGCGCAGCGCGATTCGTGCATGCGCAGTAGGGAACCGGGAAATGAAGCCGAAAGGCTCCATTTCCTGATTCCCATACCCAAGATGGCGGCGGCAGCACCTTACAGACGATCTAGAGATCGGCTTCGGGTGCCGACATCGCGGGCGCGCTGGACAGGTAAGTGTCACTATTTTAAAAGTCAGCAGCTGCAGTATTTGTGGCTGCTGGCTTTAAAAAAAAAAAAAAACGCGGAGTCCCGGTGAACTCCCGCTGAAATTTGTTCTAATGAAAGCCGGATCTCACCCAAAATCCCCCTTTCAGGTTTCACTTTATTGCTAGCAAGGCAAATCACACACACCGTCTCCGTTGTTTTATCTTTTCAGCTTTGGATAGATTAGTTAGAATTGCTGCCTGTGCCGCCAGTAGGAAGAATCACTTTTCAACCTATCCAGTTGGCTTCAGTTTGTTAGTGTATCTAAATCTGCTAGTACATCTAACAATCCCCCCCTCCCACGGACTGACAATGCTCCTGTCCAAAGGTGCCCCCTGTGCTCCTTCATCCAGAGTGGGGGCACTCAAATACAGGAGGTGTGTTACTGGCCAGATCACCAGGTGAAAACAGAGGGGGGGGGGGGAATGCCTAAAAGAAGAAAACGAATGCAGCCACCACATCTAATGATTGGTAAGCTGCAATATTATATTTTTGGTTTGGGGATTAATATTGCTTTAGGCCCCTTTCACACTGCTGCCACTTAAACGGTCAGCGATTTTTACCGCAATTTTGACGCGATATCAGGGAATGCCTGTGTAAACTTGAGGTCTACGGACCTCAACTCGCATCAAAGTCGGACCAAATTAGCGCAGGGACTACTTTGAAGTCGGTGCGACTTATCATTGGGAATCACGGGGCGCAGCTTTGCACTCCCAAGTCGCAGGACAGGTCGCACAAGTGTGAAAGGGGCCTTAAAGGGATCCAAAGGACCCTTTACTGCCCCCTATTCCTGGACAGGTTCGAAAAAAAAAAGGTAGTATTCCATATTAGGGCAATGACATCACAGATGGAGGTGTGGACAGTCTCGCCCCATACTCCTGTCCCATAATCCCTTGCAGCCTTTGCCAATAAATAAAAAGCTGTATTCATTCACTATCGTTTCCTAATATTTCATGGACTGCTGACATTTCCCCTTTAAACGCCCATTCCCGGTACGGCCGCCGTATCACTAAATATTAGTCGGCTCTTGTTTCCTGAGAGCGAACGCAAACCAGCGGGCCGGCGAGGAGCCGTTTGCTCCTCCGGCGTTTTCATCTCATCACCTCCGGCTGCTGGGAGGCTCCCGCGGCGAGGTGAGAGGACACAGACACTGTTTGTGATATCAATTATTAATTGCAGATGCCGTCTGGCCGCACTCTGTAACCCTGGCGGGAGGCCATGGCGGCCGGGGGATGCGGCGGGCGTCTCGCCGGAATAGTTAAGATTTAAACAGGCGGGAAAAGAGATTTTCTCCGTTCTGCTGAAAAACAAAACAAAAAAAAACTCAGAATGTCAGATGGTAAGCGGCGGGAGGGCGTGAGAGTGGCGAGGGAGAAGTCAGCGGATCACTATTGTTGCACGTTACTTCCCAAATATTGTTACATACATGGAGAAAACGGAATGGCGACTCGATTCGAGTGCAGAGCTAAGCTCCAGGCAAACCGCTAAATACACAGATGAACATGTCTATGGGAGCTATTATATCTGCCAATGGATTGCTATTTCTGTCCATCCAGTCCTGAGATTTACACAGCTCTGCCAAACATCATGGCCCTGGTCTGCTGCAGTTTTACTTTCACTTGCTGGTCTCCTCCCCCATCCCCAGCCCCCGATTTCACAGTGAAAGGAGAAGCAGCAGGCTGATAAGCTCCACTCTTCGTAGAGGAGGATCTCATCAAGGATAATATGTGTTTTTGGAGGGTACCCCATCATTATCTTCTGCAATTCCACTTTCAATTCCAGGTCTCCTCCCCCCATGCCTAGCCTCGGATTGAACAGTTCTCTGTGACTGAACAGTAAAAGGAGAAGCAGGAGAAGCTCCTCTCGCCCAGCCTTTGACTGAACAGTGAAAGGAGAAGCAGGAGAAGCTCCTCTCCCCCAGCCTTTGACTGAACAGTGAAAGGAGACGCAGGAGAAGCTCCTCTCGCCCAGCCTTTGACTGAACAGTGAAAGGAGAAGCAGGAGAAGCTCCTCTCCCCCAGCCTTTGACTGAACAGTGAAAGGAGAAGCAGGAGAAGCTCCTCTCCCCCAGCCTTTGACTGAACAGTGAAAGGAGACGCAGGAGAAGCTCCTCTCGCCCAGCCTTTGACTGAACAGTGAAAGGAGAAGCAGGAGAAGCTCCTCTCCCCCAGCCTTTGACTGAACAGTGAAAGGAGAAGCAGGAGAAGCTCCTCTCGCCCAGCCTTTGACTGAACAGTGAAAGGAGAAGCAGGAGAAGCTCCTCTCGCCCAGCCTTTGACTGAACAGTGAAAGGAGAAGCAGGAGAAGCTCCTCTCGCCCAGCCTTTGACTGAACGGTGAAAGGATAAGCAGGAGAAGCTCCTCTTGCCCAGCCTTTGACTGAGCAGTGAAAGGAGAAGCAGGAGAAGCTCCTCTTGCCCAGCCTTTGACTGAACAGTGAAAGGAGAAGCAGGAGAAGCTCCTCTCACCCAGCCTTTGACTGAACGGTGAAAGGAGAAGCAGGAGAAGCTCCTCTCGCCCAGCCTTTTACTGAACAGTGAAAGGAGAAGCTCCTCTCGCCAAGCCTTTGGCTGAACAGTGAAAGGAGAAGCAGGAGAAGCTCCTCTCGCCCAGCCTTTGACTGAACAGTGAAAGGAGAAGCAAACTGATGAGCTCCACTCTTCGTAAAGGAGGATCTTATCAAGAATAATATGTATTTCCAGTGGGGGGGGGGGGGCTGATCATTCTCTGTTGCAGTTCCACTTTCACTTACAGGTCTCCTCACTCCTAGCCTCTGATTGAACAGTGAAAAGAGAAGCAGAAGACTGATCAGCTCAACTTTTCGTAGTGGAGGATTTCATCAAGGATAATATGTGTTTTTGGTGGAGACCCCATCATTATCCGCTGCAGTTCCACTTTCACTTACAGGTCTCCTCCCCGCATGCCCAGCCTCTGAGTCACTGTTCAGTCACAGAGAACAGTTCTCTGTGACTGAACAGTGAAAGTGGTTGTAAACCCTTACAAACCACTTTGACCTACAGATAAGCCTAGATTAAGGCTTACCTGTAGGTCCAAGAAATATCTCCCAAACCTATACGGTTTAGGAGATATTTGCCCGAAGACGGGCACCGCTGTCTACGGCGCATGCGCCATAGACAGCGGCGCGCAGGCGCACTGAGCGCGGCATCATCGATAACGAAGATGCCGCGCAATGCTGCGCGTCTCGGCTCCTGTGCGCATGCGCGGGAGTGACGTCATCGCGGCTTCGCCAAATGACAGCGGCGGAGCTGCGAGACCCACCGAGAAGATGGATACGGCGGACTACAGGGGACGGCGGTGACTTCGCTGGCTCCTGTGTCAGGTAAGCGACACATAATGGGCTACTATGCGATGCGATGCATGGTAGTCCATTATGCTTTGCCTTTGCAGGGAATGAAAGAGGAAGTAAACTCATCAGGGTTTACTTCCTCTTGAAAGGAGAAGCAGGAGAAGCTCCTCTCCCCCAGCCTTTGACTGAACAGTGAAAGGAGAAGCAGGAGAAGCTCCTCTCCCCCAGCCTTTGACTGAACAGTGAAAGGAGAAGCAGCAAACTGATGAGCTTATCTCTTCATAGAGGAGGATCTCATCAAGTATAATATGTATTTTCAGTGAGGGGACCTGATCATCCTCTGTTGCAGTTTCACTTTCACTTATAGGTCTCCTTCCCCTCCCCCAGCCTCTGATTGAACAGTAAAAGGAGAAGCAGGAGAAGCTCCTCTCCCCCAGCCTTTGTTTAAACAGTGAGAGAAGCAGCAGACTGATGAGCTCAACTCTTCATGGAGGACCTCATCAAGGATATTTATATATTTGATGGGGGGGGGGGGGCTGATCATTCTCTGCTGCAGTTCCCCTTTCACTTACAGGTCTCCTCCCTCATGACCAGCCTTTGATTGAACAGTGAAAGGAGAAGCAGCAGACTGATGAGCTCAACTCTTCGTAGAGGAAGAGTTCATCAAGGATAATATGTGTTATTTTCGGTGGGGGCCCCATCACTCTCTGCTGCAGTTCCACTTTCACTTACAAGACTCCTCCCCCCACACCCAGCCTCTGATTGAACTGTTCTCTGTGACTGAACAGTGAAAGGAGAAGCAGGGGAAGCTCCTCACCCCCAGCCTTTGATTGAATAGTGAAAAGAGAAGCAGCAGACTGATGAGCTCAACTCTTCATGGAGGACCTCATCAAGGATATTTATATATTTGATGGGGGGGGGGGCTGATCATTCTCATTCAGTCTTTGACTGAATAGTGAAAGGAGAAGCAGCAAACCGATGAGCTTAACTCTTTGTAGAGGAGGATCTCATCAAAGATAATATGTATTTTCAGTGAGGGGACTTGATCAATCTCTGCTGCAGTTCCACTTTCACATACAGGTCTACTCCCCCAACACCCAGCCTTTGATTGAACAGTGAAAGGAGAAGCAGCAGACTGATGAGCTCAACTTTTCGTAGAGGAGGATCTCATCAAGAATACTGTAATATGTATTTTCAGTGGGGGGACCAATCACTCTCTGCTGCAGTTCCACTTTCACTTACAGGTCTCTTCCCTCACCCTTAGCCTGTGACTAGACAGTGAAAGGAGAAGCAGCAAACTGATGAGCTTAACTATTTGTAGAGGAGGATCTCATCAAGGATAGTACGTATTTTCAGTGAGGGGACTTGATCATTCTCTGCTGCAGTTCCACTTTTACTTACAGGTATCCTCCCCCCACACCCAGCCTCTGATTGAACAGTGAAAGGAGAAGCAGCAGACTGATGAGCTCAACTCTTCGTAGAGGAGGATCTCATCAAAGATACAGTGTATTTTCAGTGGGGGTGACCTGATCACTCTCTGTTGCAGTTCCACTTTCACTTACAGGTCTCTTCCCTCACCCCCCCCAGCCTGTGACTAGACATTGAAAGGAGAAGCAGTAGAATCTCCTCACCCCCAGCCTTTGATTGAACTGTGAAAGGAGAAACAGCAAACTGATGAGCTCAATGTGTCGTAGAGGAGGATCTCATCAAGGATAATATGTATTTCCAATGGGGGGGACTTGATCATTCTCTGTTGCAGTTCCACTTTTACTTACAGGTCTCTTTCCTCACACCTAGTCTGTGACTGGACAGTGAAATGAGAAGCAGCAGACTGATAAGCTCAACTCTTTATAGAGGAGGACCTCATCAAATGATATCATGTATTTTCAGAGAGGAGACCTGATTATTCTCTGCTGCAGTTCAACTTTCACTTACAGGTCTCCTCCCCCATTGAACAGGGAAAGCAATAGCAGCAGACTGGTAAGCTCGACTTTTTGTAGCATCGTGTGGTGAGGATGCTTTTCTTCAGCAGGGACAGGGAAGCTGGTCAGAGTTGATGGGAAGATGGATGGAGCCAAATACAGGACAATCTTAGAAGAAAACCTGTTAGAGTCAAAAGACTTGAGACCGGGGCGGAGGTTCACCTTCCAGCAGGACAACGACCCGAAACATACAGCCAGAGCTACAATGGAATGGTTTAGATCAGTGGTCTCCAAAATTCGGCCCTTTCGGCCCTTTGCTTGCCTTTACCCGGCCCTTGGGGCACTATTCCTCTCACTGATACGAGACACTATTCTGCCACCTGGCACCAAAAATGGAGCACCATTTCTCCCACCGACACAAACAATGAGGGTACTATCCCCCCCCCCCCCCCAAATACCAAATGTAGTGATGTTCCTCCTAAAGGCTGGAGGACAATAAACCAGCCCTTTGTTTAAAAAGTTTGGAGAACCCTAGTTCAGATCAAAGCATATTCATGTGTTAGAATGGCCCAGTCAAAGTCCAGACCTAAATCCAATCGAGAATCTGTGGCAAGACTTGAAAGTTTCTGTTCACAGACGCTCTCCATCCAATCTGACAGAACTTGAGATATTCTGCAAAGAAGAAGAATGGGCAGAAATGTCCTCTCTAGATGTGCAAAGCTGGTAGAGACACCCCCAAAAAAGACTTGCAGCTGTAATTGCAGCCAAAGGCGGGTCTACAAAGTATTGACTCCGGGGGGCGCCATACAAATGTACGTCACGCGTTTCACATATTTATTTGTAAAAACAAATTGAAAACCATTTATCATTTTCCTTCCACTTCACAATTATGTGCCACTTTGTGTTGGTCTATCACATAAAATCCCAATAAAATACATTTACGTATTTGGTTGTAACATGACAAAATGTGGAAACTTTCAAGGGGTATGAATACTTTTTCAAGGCACTGTAGAATTGAGAACAATGTAGCTGATAACAGTTGTTCCGCCCCATTTACATGTATTTTTCGGTGCTGTATTGAACTGCATTAGGTAATCATTTTTCTGAAATATTCTGCCATATAGTGGTTTTTTTTTTGGCTACTACAACTTGTTTACTGATGTGATTTGGTTTCTCCCTTTGTCTTTCCCTCCCGTTTATGGCTAGTTAGTTTTGTCCTAAGCCCGTATGTGTGACTCCCTGCAAGCTCCCTATTGGGTTGGTTCCTACTCGGATCAGTTGGGGGATGTCAATGAGGATTTTGGGACCATGTTGTATATTTCATCCACAATCTCTGGTTAACATGTCACACTCTGCATCCTATTTTTTGAGCGGTAAATATAATCTTATTTATGTATAATAGATGCCAACATTTTGCTAGAGTGTCATAATCCTAATATTTTTCTGATATATCTCACCAGAATACAAATCCCCCTGAAGAAGACCGTGATAGTCTTGGTCGAAACACGTCGGAGTACTCACATGAATGTCAATTGTATACAATGTATTGTATTGCTGATTTTTACTAATGTCAATGGCACATGTCTTAGACTGGTCTGTAACCAAAGTTCATCATTTTAAGAAATTAATCTATGTGTATTTTGTATTTTGATCCACTGTATAAATAAATAAATGAATAAATGTATTATTTCTCCATCTCCTTTGACTAAAACATCATGTCGCTAGAAAACCCCATGGGAGAACTTTTCCTTTTTCCATATATTCATAGAGGTGTGCGACCCCCGGACTCCTCACATGCGTTTTCCCATTTTCTTTAGTTAGTTTAGTCCTATCTAGACCCCTACCTACTACTTCCATGTTCAGTTAGAGTTCTATATCAATAGACACAGGGCTCAGGGAAGTCATTGTCTTCTTACACTTCAACCGACTGGAAAACCATCCTCTGTACTGCAATTGTCTGAAGTAAAATTGTTTTGGATTTAACTTTTGAGTCTTATTGAAGAGTTAAGCTGCCTGTGGATGGTGTCAAGTCAGCAGGTGACCATACTGTCCAGGCAGACTGGGTCTAAGGAGGTATGTCAATACATAAAGGGGCATTTGAAACAGAACAGCAGTCAGCAGAGGCAGAGAAAGCAGGAAGTTAACATCACAAGATATCTGGCAGGATCCACAGGTTTTATGCCCATTTTAAACAAATATAACACATTGCTTTTATTTGTATTTGTTTAACAGACCAAATAAGAGAAGCCAATTGTTGGAGTTCACATATGCTTTACGAAGGCCATTCCCTCCCTTACATTGATGCTGATAAAAACAATGCTCACCACATGCAAAACAAAAGATCATTGCTCAAGCATAGATTCTATCACCTTCAATAAATAAAAAAAGAAATAAAGTTTAAAATAAAATGCAAATAAGGTATAAAATAAAATGCAAAATACACACACACACACACACATATATATAAAAATTATATATATATATATATATATATATATATATATCTATATATATATAGATATATATCTATAGATATATAGATATATAGATATATATCTATATATATATATATATATATATATATATATATATATATATATATATATATATATATAGAGATATATAAAAAAAAACACATGTATTTAAAATGTAATCCAGTAAACAATATTATATATGACAATTATCCAGAACCCCCCCCCCCTCAAAAAAATAAAAATAAAAAAAAAACGTTCCAAGGGTTCAAACCCCCTTCCTCAGGGCTTAGATGATGGCAGTAAATGTGGAAATTACTGGACAAGAAAATATATAATAAAAGAATATAAAAAATAAAATATGAGTAAGAAAAAAATTAAAGGCTATAAAGTGTAAATTCAAATGTGAAATAAAAGTAAAAAACTAGAAATATAAAGTGTAAAATGAAATGTAAAATAGTAAAATCAAAGGATATAAAGTGTAAAATAAAATGTAAAATAGAAGAATTTAAATTGTAAAATAAAATGTAAAATAAATGTTAAAAAAAGTATATAAAGTATACATTTAAATGTATGATAAATGGAAAATAAAAGGATATAAAAGTTTAAAATAAATTGAAAAATAAATACGTAATGTAAAATGTAATCCAGTAAAACAATATTGTATATGACAAGTATTGAGCAGAAGAAAAAAAAATGGGTTCCAGGAGTTCAAATCCCCCTTCCTCTGGGGCTTAGATCATGGCAGCAAATGTGGAGAATACTGGACAACAAAATAAAACAAACAAAAAAAAAAGGAATATAAAGAGTAATATAAGAGTAAAGTAAAATGTAAAGTTAAAGAAACTAAAGTGTAAGTTCAAATGTAAAATAAAACAAAAAAATAAATAATATAAAGTGTAAAATGAAATGTATGTAAAATAAAAGGATATAAAGTGTAAAATAAAATGTAAAATAGAAGACTTTAAATTGTAAAGTAAAATGTAAAATAAAAAGGGATATACAAAGTGTATAATAAAATGTATGATAAATGTAAGACAAAGGATATAAAGTGTAAAATAAATGCAAAATAAAGAGTAAAATGTAAGCCAGTAAATCTTTATTGCATATAACAAGATTTCAGAAGAAAAAAAAAAAAAAAACAACACCACATTCCAGGGGTTCAAAACCACCTTCATCAGGGCTTAGATGATGGCAGTAAACTAAGAAAATACTAGATAACAAAATATAAAATAAAAGGATATGAAGTGTAAATTTTTTTTTAAATAATAGTAAAATAAAAGGATATAAAGTGTAAAAAAATAATATAAAGCTTAAATTAAAATGTAAAATAAATGTTAAAAAAAATATATAAATTGCAAAATAAAATGCAAAATAAGGTGTAAAATAAAATATTATGTAAAATGTAGTCCAGTAAATCTTTACTGCATATGACAAGAATTCAGATGAAAAAAAACAACAACACATTCCAAGGGTTCAAAATACCCTTCATCAGGGTTGATGGCAGTAAATGAACAGATTACTGGACAACAAAATATAAATGGATATCAAGTGTACGAAATGTAAACTAAATATAAAAGAATATTAAGATAAAAATCAAATGTAAAATAAAAGTAAAAAAATGATATAAAGTTTTTAGATAAAATGCAAGATAAATGTAAAATAAAAGGATATAAAGTGTAAAATCAAATTTAAAATATGGTGTAAAATAAAATGTAAGATACCTCATCAGTACATTTTGTATCCTTTTATTTTACATTTTGTTGCGCAGCGTTCGTCTTATTTGCTGCCAGCATCTAAGCTCCGATAAAGGGGAGATTCTGAGCCCCAAAAATGAGTACTCCCCAAAGTTTACCCTGGTTGACAGAAAAGCTGCCTCTAAAATTTCAATTCCAAACCGCCTTTTTACATTAAAAAAGCTATCATTGAGCTCCTGTCCAGTGACTATCCCTACATTAGTGATGGTGAACCTTGGCACCCCAGATGTTTTGGAACTACATTTCCCATGATGGTCATGCACTCTGCAGTGAAGTTGAGCATCATGGGAAATGTAGTTCCAAAACATCTGGGGGTGCCAAGGTTCACCATCACTGGCCTAGGGTCATCAGTCTGCTACAGAGAGGAGGAAACATTTCCCCCAGTCTTCTCTCCCTCAGGTTGTACATTGTAACTTTGGAGCAAGTCCCAAGGTGAGAGGCTTCATCAGGGGGCTGATCTGTGTTGGATGTATTAAATGAAGGTATCCTCCTATTTTAGGAGGTTTTATTGGCAGTAGCTCAGTTTTTTTCCTTAATTTGAATATTTTTACATGCATTATAGCTATTAGTTATTTATTAATTTGTATCCAGGAGCGCTTAATATCTGTAGTCATGGTTTGAGGGAATCTACAGTTTTTTTATATTTTGTGTCGAATGTGAACACAGCCAAGAACCACAAATGCATCAGGATTTACATGATTATGTCAGCACTGAGCCTGCATCACAGTTCAGGTAAGTAGATGGCGACCCTGGACGACTCCTGAACAAAGTTGGCGCCGTACACCAGGGAGAAAAGTAAATGAAAGCATTGTCGTAGATGGTGACCCTGGAGGATTCCTAAATAAAGATGGTACCGTCCATCAGGAGAGAAAATCAGATGAAGGCATCATCAGGGGGAGCACTGAGATCTCTGTGAGAGGTAATAAATACCTGGCAGCGTTACACTGACACAATACGGAGCATGCATGGAGATGGAAAAATATATCTGCTACTGGTTAACAATTGCACAATCAAGCCTTATGAATGTAACATTGTGGCCTTTAAACCTGGAAAACATTGTTTCAAAAAAAATAAATAAATTGAAACAAATATTGTTCTTTTTTTTTTTGCAATGACGTTTTATTGACCGACAATAACTCTCGGCGGCCACTAGGTGGCAGCGCAGATCAGCGGATCGTCTTACCTGATCCGTGTTGCTGCCGCAGGATGGCTGCCTTTCCAGGAGCAGGGGAAGCTGAGGAAGATGCTGCGGTGGCTTGCGATGGCACCAGGCTCTCCCCTGGAGGGTTGGGGCGTTTGTTCCCAGGTTCCGGGGTGGCCCTGTTGCCGGGGTTATTCCTGCGGGGCCCGCTGCTCTGGATGTGGGATACGGCCTCGGCGGCCTGCATGTCGGGCGGGGAGTAGCGGGCTATGATCCTCAGCATGGCCTGGGCTTTGTGTTCCTGAGTCTCATCGTCTCCATAATCCGACACCCGGCACTCGTACACCCCCTCGTCCTGTTTCCGGACGTTGGAGAGCCGCAGGCGGTGCGAAATGTCGTTGCCTTGCACCCGGACCGTCTGGAATGACAAAAAACAAAAAAATCATAGAAAACGATTGAAGGACAACGAGTGGATAGGATAGGAAAGTTGACTGTTCCCCATTTCCCTTCACTTCCTGTTCTGGTGGCAACTGTAACATTTTGGATCAAAGAGAAGAAATCTCCCCAACAATAAAAACTTCACCATATGCACATAGGGGGGCGCTAGATCTCCTATTGGTCATTTTCTGTATTGTGAATGGTCATCTCATTGACTTTAATCCCTCTCCCCAAAACCCCCAAATCACTGATGGTTGGTGGCATTTTAACCCTCTAACATTGGGGGTCAGTGGCATTTTATAACCCCCCCCCCCCAAAAAAGCAAAACATCGTTGATCAGTGGCATTTTAGACTCCAACCACTATCATTGTGGTCAATAGCATTTTACCCCCCCACCACCACCACCATCATTGTAGTCAGTGGAGATTTATAAACCCCCAAAAATATCACAGCATTGGTGGCAGTGACATTTCTACCCCCCCCAACATCATTGTGGTCAATGGCATTTTACCCCTACCATCACTGTAGTCTGTGTCATTTCAGGACCCCCCCCCAAAAAAAAATCACAGCATTGGGGGTCAGTGGCATTTCTACCCCTTGACATCATTGTGGTCAATGGCATTTCACCAACCCCCCCACCAACATCATTGTAGTCAGTGGAGTTTTATAAACTCCCAAATATATCACAGCTTTGGTGGCCAGTGGCATTTCTACATCCCCCCCCAAAATTATTGTGGTCAATGCCATTTTACCCCCACACATCATTGTGGTCAATGGCATTTTAACCCCCCCCATCATTGTGGTCAATGGCATTTCACCCCCCCCCCCCCACCACCATCATTGTAGTCAGTGGAGTTTTATAAACCCCCAAATATATGACAGCATTGGTGGCCAGTGGCATTTCTACCCCCCCCCAACATTACTGTGGTCAATTGCATTTTAACCCCCCCCCATCATTGTGGTCAATGGCATCTTGCCCCCCCCCATCATTGTGGTCAATGGCATCTTGCCCCCCCATCATTGTGGTCAATGGCATTTTACCCCCACCGTCATTGTGATCAATGGAATTTTACCCCCCCCCCCCACACACACACACATCATTGTGGTCAATGACATTTTATCCCCACAATCACTGTGGAATTTTAGAACCCCCCAAAAATATCACAGCATTGGTGGCCAGTGGCATGTCTACTCCCCCCCAACATCATTGTGGTCAACGGCATTTTACCCCCCCCCCCCCACATCATTGTGATCAATGGCATTTTACCCCCCCACACACACACACATCATTGTGGTCAATGGCATTTTACCCCCCCCCACACACACACACACACATCATTGTGGTCAATGGCATTTCACCCCCTCCCCCCCCACCACCATCATTGTAGTCAGTGGAGTTTTGTAAACCCCCAAAAATATGGTGGCATTTCTACCCCCTGACATCGTGGTTAATGGCATTTCACCCCGCCCTCCCACCACCATCATTGTAGTCAGTGGAGTTTCACAACCCTCCAAAAATATCACAGCATTGGTGGTCAGTGACATTTCTACCCCTCCCCCCACTGTCCCCCACCATCATTGTAGTCTGTGGAATTTCAGAACCCCCCCCAAAAAATATCACAGCATTGGTGGCCAGTGGCATGTCTACTCCCCCCCAACATCATTGTGGTCAACGGCATTTTACCCCCCCCCCCACATCATTGTGATCAATGGCATTCTACCCCCCCCCCACACACACACACACACATCATTGTGGTCAATGGCATTTTACCCCCCCCCCCCACACACACACACACACATCATTGTGGTCAATGGCATTTTACCCCCCCCCCCCCCCCCACACACACACACACACACATCATTGTGGTCAATGGCATTTTACCCCCACAATCATTGTAGCCTGCGGAATTTCAGAACCCCCCAAAAAATATCACAGCATTGGGGGTCAGTGCCATTTCTACCCCCCGACATCATTGTGGTCAATGGCATTTCACCCCCTCCCCCCCCACCACCATCATTGTAGTCAGTGGAGTTTTGTAAACCCCCAAAAATATCACAGCATTGGTGGCCAGTGGCATTTCTACCCCCTGACATCGTGGTTAATGGCATTTCACCCCGCCCTCCCCACCACCATCATTGTAGTCAGTGGAGTTTCACAACCCTCCAAAAATATCACAGCATTGGTGGTCAGTGACATTTCTACCCCTCCCCCCACTGTCCCCCACCATCATTGTAGTCTGTGGAATTTCAGAACCCCCCCCCCCCCAAAAAATATCACAGCATTGGTGGCCAGTTGCATTTCAACCTCCCCATCATTGTGGTCAACGGTATTTCAGCCCCCAACCCACCCCTCCCGCCATCACTGTAGTCAATAGCATTTCATAACCCCCCCACAAATGTAACAGCATCAGTAGCCAGTGGCATTGTAAAACTTCCCAAACCCTCCCCATCATTGATTATAACTTGCACCTGAAATCCCCCCCCCCAAAACAATACCATGACATTAGTTGTTAATGGCCCTGTAAAACTTCTCCCACCTTCAATCTGAGCCTTCCTCCCCAGCAGCCAGAAGATTTAACAAAAACAGATTCACAACAGAGAAAGGGAATCACTAAAGTAAACAAAGTACTACAATAATGACCAATCACAGTGATCACATGGCACAGAGCTGCGCTCTCAGGGGCAGGGCCCTCTTAATCCTCTCGTCTTAAATTTTATTGTAACTGTACTGTCTCCCTTTATATTGAAAAGCCCCGTGCAAACTGTTGCACAATGAATACATTGAAAAAAATAAAAAAAATAAATAAAAGATCAATCAATGAGCCTTCAGAGAGGAAAGTAGTTTCAAAGCAAGCAGCATCTGCTGTACTGTCTCTTTGGCTAATGCATAGTGCTCTCGGAATTCTTTATCAATGAAATGACTTGTTTACAGTGACATATAGTGATTTTCATGCTCTCTTCTGTCTCTCTACCATGTGTTGGGCTGTACTGTCTCTGTCCCTTACACCCACCATACTGCTACAGACTATCCTTCCTCCCCACACAGTCACCACAGAACCCTTACCCATGAAATCAACACCATACTGCAAAGATCTCACCAATACAAGAAACACAAGAGCTGCAGTCTACTTGACCAATTAGTGGGTCATCAGAGAGATTGTTAGTCTCAATCAGACAAAAGCTGTCTCAAATCAAACAACAACTGCTGTATTGTCTCTTTGGCTAATGCTTAGTGCTCTAGGAATCCTTTGTGATCAATTAAATCTTTTTTTTTTTTTTTATAAGGCCTCATGTACACTGGGTTGCCCAGCTCCTCTGAATGCCTTATCTCCTAGCAAGAGAAAAAGTATCTTAACAAAAGCGCCCAAAGATGCATTTTGCAAACATGTTTAGGCATGTCAAGCATTTGGGCATTCCTTCATTCCATTGGCCAGAATACTAATTTATTCTGGCCATTGAAATGAATGAATGCTTAAGTGCTCTTCTCTGGAACTAGTGATGGTTTATTTATTTTATTCAGCTTCTAAATGCTCCTCTTCTAATACTCCTGTTTGCATGGACACAAAATATAACATAGAGGGGTATATTTGTACAAATATTGAAAATGGACTTTATAGGCACACCAATACGCTTCAAGGTTCTTAAAACATAATGTAGTTTATTTAAACTTTGTTAAAAAAACATTATGTATACATATATAATCAATTGAACATTTTCAATTGATTATATATGTATTCATAAAGTTTTTTTTAATAATATTTAAATAAACTACATTATATTTTAGGAAACTTGATGTGTATGGGTGCGCCTATAAAGTCCATTTTCAATATATGTGAAAAATATTTGCCAGTAGTCAGGACATTGGCACACGTCTATTTCTATATCCACAATGCCACCCTGTGATGATACAATCTAGTCTAGAGTGGTGTTTAGAGGCTGGGAAAAACATCATTAAAAGTGGTGATTTTTACGTCCAGTGTGCATATACACACACACATATATACATATATATATATATATATACATATATACACATATATATATATATATATACATATATATATATATATATATACACACATATATATATATATATACACACACACACATATATATATATATATATTATATTATATTATATTATATTATATTATATATATATATATATATATATATATATATATATATATACACACACACACACACATATATATCTTTTCATGTGACCACACTGAAGAAATGAAACATCAAAAGATATAATAAAATATTTACAAAAATGTGAAGGGAGTACTCACTTTTGTGAGATACTGTATATTGTATATTTATATTTATACTTATATATATATATATATATATATATATATATATATATATATATATATATATATATACATACAATTCTATTCACATATAATGTATGTAGGAAAACAGATAAAAATTCATATTAAACTACCCGCAACTGTGCTGTATTTTTGGCTAATGCATGGTGCTCTTGGTATCCTTTGTCAACAATATTTATTTCTAAAAGAAAGACTCTAACAATAATTGTACTATTTTTATATAATACCGTATATTATAATATTATATTTTTCATACTATATATATTTATACACACACACACACTGTATGTACATATACACTGTATATATATTTTTTTCTATACAGTATATATTATTCTATTTCATATATAATATGAAGACAGGTAAAATCTACCTGCTGCTGTACTGTATTTTTGGCTAATGCATGGTGTTTGTGGAATTCTTTGTCAACAATATTTACTTTTAAAAGAAAGAATATTAACAACAGTTTTACTGTTTTTATATAATACAGTATATATATATATATATAAAAAAAAAAAACGGCTGTGCTGTTTCTTTGGCTAAGTGCAAAATGCATTGTGGTCTTGGAATCCTTTGTCATCAATAAAATGCTTATTTGTAAAACGAAAAACATAGAAGTATAAATATATATAATACAGGTACATCTCAAAAAATTTAAATATCATCAAAAAGTAAATAAAATAAAAAAAGTCAATTTATTTCAGTAGTCTAATTCAAAAAGTGAAATTCACATATTATATAAGTTCATTACACACAGTGATATATTTTAAGCATTTTTTCTTTCTTTGTTTTTATGATTATGGCTTACAGCTAGTAAAAACCCTAAATTCAGGATCTCAGAAAAGTCGAATATTACATAATAAGACCAATAAAAAAAAGGATTTTTAATACAGAAATGTCGGCTTACTGAAAAGTATGTCCATGTACAGTATAGTATGCACTCAATACTTGGTCGGGGCTCCTTTTGCATGAATTACTGCATCAATGCAGCGTGGCATGGAGGTGATCGGCCTGTGGCACTGCTGAGGTGTTATGGAAGCCCAGGTTGCTTTGATAGTGTCCTTCAGCTCATCTGCATTGTTGGGTCTGGTGACTCTCTTCTTCCTCTTGACAATACCCCACAGATTCTCTATGGGATTTAGGTCAGACGAGTTTGCTGGCCAATCAAGCTCAATGATACCATGATCATTACACCAGGTATTGGTACTTTTGGCAGTGTGGGCAGGTGCCAAGTCCTGCTGGAAGATGAAATCAGCATCTCCATAAAGCTGGTCAGCAGAGAGAAGCAGAGAGAAGCTCTAGAATTTCCTGGCAGAGGACTTTCCAAATGAAATGCAAAATTTACTTTCATCCGCAAAGAGGATTTTGGACCAACAGTCCAGTCTTTTTTCTCCTTAGCCCAGGTAAGACACTTCTGACATTGTCTCTGGCTCAGGAGTGGCTTGACACACGAAATGCGACAGTTGTAGCCCATGTCCTGGATACGTCTATGTGTGGTGGCTCTTGAAGCACCGACACCAGCCGTAGTCCACTCCTTGTGAATCTCCCCCAAATTCTTGAATGGTCTTTGCTTCACAATACTTTCAAGGCTGCAGTTTTATTCCTGTTCCTTGTGCACCTTTTTTCCACCACACTTTTTCCTTCCACTCAACTTTCCATTGATATGCTTGGATACAGCACCCTGTGAACAGCCATCTTCTTTAGCGATGACCTTTTGTGACTTACCCTCCTTGTGTAGGGTGTCAATGACTGTCTTAGAGTGTGGCACCATGAGTCTACAATATTCAACTTTTTCACAATATTCTAATTTTCTGAGATACAGAATGTTGGGTGTCACTAGCTTTAAGCCATAATCATCAAAATTAAAAGAAAGAAATGCTTGAAATATATCGCTCCGTGTGTAACTAATATATATACTCTATGAGTTTCGCTTTTTAAATTACTGAAATAAATTAACTTTTTGATGATATTCTAATTTTTTGAGATGCACCTGTATATATATATATATATATATATATATATATATATATATATTTATATATTAATTACATATTTGTAAAACAAAGTATATACTGTATATAATAAAAAAAACTACATGAGACAAATAGCATCTGCTGTGCTGTCACTTTGGCTAATGCATAGTACTCTTGGAATCCTTTGTCATCAAATGGTTCTTTGTAAAACAAAGTATATTTATAATTAATACTAATTTGTAAAACAAAGTGTATATTGTATATAACAAAAAAAAACTCCAACATCAGAGAAACTGCATCTGCTGTGGTAATACATAGTGCTCTAGGAATCCTTTGTCTTCAATCAAATGCTTATTTGTAAAACAAAGTATATTTATAATAAATACTCATTTGTAAAACAAAGTATATATAGTATAAAGTATATACTATATATAACAAAAAACTCCAACATCAGAGAAACTGCATCTGCTGTGCTGTCTCTTTGGCTAATGCACAGTGCTCTAGGAATCCTTTGTCATCAAATGCTTATTTGTAAAACAAAGTATATTTATAATTAATATTAATTTGTAAAACAAAGTGTATACTGTATATAACAAAATAAACTCCAACATCAGAGAAACTGCATCTGCTGTGCTGTAACTTTGGCTAATGCACAGTGCTCTAGGAATCCTTTGTCATCAATCAAATGCTTATTTATAATAAATACTCATTTGTAAAACAAAGTATATACTGTATATAACAAAAAAAATATATATGAAAGAAACTGCATCTGCTGTTCTGTCTCTTTGGCTAATGCATAAGACTAGTTTTGGCCAAAATCCATCGGAAAAAAATCAGATGGATTTTGCGGTCGGAATGTCCGAGCGTGTGTATGAGGCATTAGAATCCTTTGTCAACAATATATATATATATTACATATTTGTAAAACAAAGTATATACTGTATATAATTAAAAATAAACCTACATGAGACAAACAGCATCTTTTGTGCTGTCACTTTGGCTAATGCATAGTGCTCTTGGAATCCTTTGTCTTCAATCAAATGCTTATTTGTAAAACAAAGTATATTTATAATAAATACTCATTTGTAAAACAAAGTATATACTGTAATAAAAAATAAAAAAACTACATGAGACAAAGAGCATCTTCCTTGCTGTCGCTTTGGCTAATGCATAGCGCTCTTGGAATCCTTTGTCTTCAATCAAATGCTTATTTTTTAAAACAAAGTATATACTATATATAATAATAAAAAAAACTACATTAAAACAAACTGCATCTGCTGTGCTGTCTGTTTGGCTTATGCATGGTGCTCTTAGAATCCTTTGTCAACAATATTTATTTGTAAAAGAAATAATAATAATATGACTGTTATATAATATGATATTATATTCTATAGATATAATATATCTATATAAATTGTATATATGAAAACAATTAAAAGCGAACAGGCAGTGGTCAGGGCAGAAGGGGTCAGATGTCAGGGGACCTCTCAGCTCCAGAGTTGTCCTTGCACAAAATAATCAAAGCTAAATAAATGTGAAAATGAAGTCTTTAGTACGTAATCCTGAATGTCTGAAGAATATTCCTATCTCTACATAAGCCCAATCTTGGTTCTCTTTAGCCCGCCGTCTCGCGTTCACCTTGAAGGGGACTGAAGGGCAGCGACTGATGAAGGCAGGCAGGAAGGACTGCCTATTTTTAGTCTTCCACCCTCATTCGGAGTCACGCGTCTGAAGCGAGCGCCATGAATAGTCCTGATTTTATTACATTTAAATGTCATTACTGAGCTACCTGCAACACAGATAATCAAATGTGCCCCCGCCACCGCTCTGCGCTGTCACCGGGTCACAGTCATTACCTGCGCCTGCGACTCCGGTGCGCAACCTCTGCACGGCATCTTCCTGCCGCTGATTACAAGAGGGGCCCGCCGTACAATCACCCCACCTCTGTACATCTTTCTAAAGACATTAGACTTGCAGGAATGAAAACACATGGACGCCACCTGAGCAATGGCTGCATTAAAGGGACACTAAATAAAAAAAAGATAATGTTTCATTTAATGTTGGATACGTAAAAATAAAGTCTTCCCTTCAGTCTCCGGCTCCTCTCCTGTACTGAAGTAGCTTCCTCTGATTTCACTGCACACTGTGAGCTTCTCAGAGTGTGCATTAGAAACTGCAGCAAGTCAGAGAGAGCCCCGTCTCACGTCCTGAATGGAGGATGTCTGGCATCATCTAGCTCTTTCTTCCCCAGCCTGACTGTCCCTTTCATTCATTGGATTTCAGTTCTTCTTCTTCTCAGCATCACATGTGGGCATTACAAAGGACAGTTTTCATGCAAATACAGTTTCTAGGAACGCCCACTTCTCCTGACTGACACCCACCTATCAGAAGGCTGCAGGGGGGGGGATTCTCCTACTGCTTATAAAAGCAATCCGGCGGCTAGTTAGCCACTAGAATTGCTTTTACAAGAGAGATGACCGCTGGCCCTAAAAAATGGTAGGAGCTGCAGGCATCATCCTGGTAAAGCACCCGCGGTCCGGCGACGCACCAGTACACCGCTGGTCTGGAAATATTCTGGTGACAACTCAAAAATTTTACAGCATAAAAAAAAACCCACAACCTCCGACAGTGATAAATCCATCGCTGTGTATTAGGAAAGTGGCACCTAGCAGAACCGGTAATAAGTCATGCTTTAGGCCAAATCACCAATTTACTAAACAAATCAGTATGTGTAAAGCGTCCCAATCCAGGTTCTGCTGTGTATCATCCGGTTTTATATATGACATTCGGGATGAAGGGAACACCAGTCCTCTCCCCTTCCAAGGTAATAAATAAATGCAAATCGTCATTAATAATGTATAACCCCCCCAGGAGACAGCTGTGGTGATGATATAACTGGATAGGTTAGCCTGGGGGGGGCGCGGTAATGAAATAATTGCTGAAAGAAACATTGTATCTTAATGTTCCCAGCTGGAAGACATAACAAAGGTCAGTTCTGATCCGAGCGACCTCCAATTCTCTTCAATATTTTATTAAAGAGTCATCAGAGGAAAGCCGGATCCCGAAGGGGGGGCTGTCATTGGTGGAATGGACTTCTTAGATGTGAATGAGATTAGTCTGAAGGATCTCATCAATGTGTGATAATGTGTGTGTATGGATAGCTTATAGTGATCTATGTACACGGGGGAAACCATACTGCCCATAGTGCCCACAGTGCCCATACTGCCCTTTGTGCCCATACGGTTCATACTGCCTATAATGTCCCATACTGCTGATACTGCTATAGTGCCCAATACTGCCCATACTGCTCATATTGCCCATACTTCCCATGCTGCTCATACTGCTCATAGTGCCCAATACTGCCCATACTGCTCATATTGCCTATTACTTCCCATTCTGCTCATAGTGCCTCATATTGCCCATACTTCCCATGCTGTTCATACTGCCAAATACTGCCCATAGTGCCCACACTGCCACTAGTGCCCACGCTGCCTATACTGACCAATTATTTAGACAGGGTTTGTTTAGTCATGATGCTCAATGGCGGAGCCTTGCTGAACCAAATCCATCTATCTCCTATCTCTCTATCTTTCTAATTATCTATCTAATTAATTATCTATCAATCCATCTCTCTCTTCAATTATCTATAAATCTCTTCAATTATCCATCTATCTGACTATTTTTCTAATTATCTATCTATCTATCTATCTATCTATCTATCTATCTATCTATCTATCTATCTATCTATCTATCTATCTATCTATCTATCTATCTATCTCTCTACCTCTCTACCTCTCTACCTCTCTACCTCTCCCACTATCTTTCTAATTAATTATCTTTCTAATTATCTAACCAATTCATAAATTATCTATCTCTCCAATTATCTATCTATCTAATTAAACTTTCTAATTATCAAGCTAATCCATTAATTATCTATCTATCCATCAATCTCTCCAATTATCTATCTATCACCTATCTCTCTGACTATCTTTCTAATTATCTAATTAATTAATTTTCTCTCTATCCATCAATCTCTCCAATTATCTATCTATCCGGCTACCTTTATAATTAATTATCTATCTATCTATCAAAATATCAACTATCTCTCCGGCCATCTTTCTAATTATCTATCTATCTATCTATCTTTCTAATTATCTATCTATCTATCTATCTATCTATCTATCTATCTATCTATCTATCTATCTATCTATCTATCTATCTATCTATCTATCTTTCTAATTATCCATCTATCTATCTATCTATCTTTCTAATTATCCATCTATCTATCTATCTATCTTTCTAATTATCCATCTATCTATCTATCTATCTTTCTAATTATCCATCTATCTATCTATCTATCTTTCTAATTATCCATCTATCTATCTATCTATCTTTCTAATTATCCATCTATCTATCTTTCTAATTATCCATCTATCTATCTTTCTAATTATCCATCTATCTATATCTCTAATTATCTATCTATCTATCTATCTATCTATCTATCTATCTATCTATCTATCTATCTATCTATCTATCTTTCTAATTATCCATCTATCTATCTATCTTTCTAATTATCCATCTATCTATCTATCTTTCTAATTATCCATCTATCTATCTTTCTAATTATCCATCTATCTATCTATCTTTCTAATTATCCATCTATCTATCTATCTTTCTAATTATCCATCTATCTATCTATCTATCTATCTATCTATCTATCTATCTATCTATCTATCTATCTATCTATCTATCTATCTATCTATCTATCTATCTCTCCAATTATCTATCTATCTAATTAAATTTTCTAATTATCTAGCTAATCCATTAATTATCTATCTATCCACCAATCTCTTCAATTATCTATCTATCACCTATGTCTCTGACTATCTTTCTAATTATCTAATTAATTAATTTTCTCTCTATCCATCAATCGCTCCAATTATCCATCTATCTATCTGACTACTTTTATAATTAATTATCTATCTTTCTAAATATTAGCTATTTCTCAGACTATCTTTATAACTATCTATCCATCAATCTCTCCAATTATCCATCTATCTATCTAAATATCAACTATCTCTCTGGCTATCTTTCTATCTATCTATCTATATATCTATCTATCTATCTATCCATCCATCTCCAAATTCCTCCATGAAGTAACATTTTTATAATGGGTGTATCCCCAATGCTGTGATATTGATGATATGGCACAGAGCTCAGCATGTGTTTGGGATTGATTGTTGCAGGGTCTATTATCCTCCTAAAACACCCCAATTTATACTATCCAAAAATATCTATATCTACAGTACATAGCAGGTGCTCTTAAAAAAAGAAATAAATAAATAAGTACTGCCCTGAAAGAGTCCTTGCTCCGTACCATAGATCAGGAGGGACTCAGAAAGTGTTGAAGTCAGAGACATTAAGGCCGGGTTCACACCTCCGGCGGATGCGGCTCGCAGCAGGGGGTCCGGTGCGCCCCTGTTCTCCATTTCAGTCACCAATCAGGACCAATTTTTGAATTCAGCCCTGAAACGGAGCCAAAGACGCACAGCGTTCCTGTACAAGCCGCTCCTCAGCCGCAATGGAAATATGTGAAGCGGCTCCATAGAGAGTCGGTCACAATCTCCTGACATGCGAATTGAATGCGGGGAAAACCATCATAGGTGTGATCCCAGCCTTAGGCAATCAGCATTTTCAGAAGCAAAACAACAATAACAATCTAACGCAAGACAGGACCTCACAATGACATTATAAGCCTACATAAGTCAATTGCTGTCACAATATACTGCAACTGTATCATTTTTTTTAGAAAAGTTCCCGCCTTTCATCATTAAAAGCCGTCCTTGCGCTCCCATCATGCATGAGATGGTGTCATCAGTCTGCTGCAGGCAGCATTTCCTCAGTCTCCTCTCCTCCCGGTGATCAAACTATACATTGTACTTTGTAGCAAACCACAAAGTGAGAGGCTGCAGCAGGGGCTTATCCGCATCAGACATTTGTGAACACCAAGAGCTACACAGGCACCAGAATTTATTAGGACTGTGTAGTTTCTGCAACAAAGAAAAAAACAGCCTCTTTAGCATGGAGATGAAAGCCAGAGAAGGAAGTATAAGTTGTAATGCAGCTGAACGGCCTGCCAGACACGCTTCTTGCATTCACCTGCACTGTCTGTTCCGCCTTCAGGATGAAAACGGCCTTTTTCTCCTTTTCTTGTTTTATTGCTCAACAATCTCCAGCCAAAAAAAAAAGGAAAAATTCATCGGAGCGCAGAGATCCTTCATTTCACACATGAGGAAGATGGACTGAAGGATTTATGGTGAGTCCCGGTGTTTTATTACCGCTCTGTCCATTGCAGCAAGAACGTTCACTGCAATATTGCAACACACACAGGAGCTGCCTCCAACCTGCGCACAGCCCGGCTATAAATCGACACTAACCGCATTTCCCCACCAGACAATGCCAGCTCGATTAAAGGGTCAGTCCACCCAAAATTGTTATTGCACTGCTGAGGGGTAAAGGCCATTTCCTTTTATCTCTCAGTTCCCAGGTCTGTACACCTGCTGTGTCCATTATGAGGGGTTCCCACCATCCCTGTGCTGAGTTCCCGGGTCTGTACACCTGCTGTTCCCATTATGAGGGGTTCCCACCATCCCTGTGCTGAGTTCCTGGGTCTGTACACCCGCTGTGCCCATTATGAGGGGTTCCCACCATCCCTGTGCTGAGTTCCCGGGTCTGTACACCTGCTGTTCCCATTATGAGGGGTTCCCGCCATCCCTGTGCTGAGTTCCTAGGTCTGTACACCTGCTGTGTCCATTATGAGGGGTTCCCACCATCCCTGTGCTGAGTTCCCGGGTCTGTACACCTGCTGTTCCCATTATGAGGGGTTCCCGCCATCCTTGTGCTGAGTTCCTGGGTCTGTACACTCGCTGTGCCCATTATGAGGAGTTCCCACCATCCATATGCCAAGTTTCGATCTCTGCACATATGCTGTGCCCATTATGAGGGGTTCCCACCATCCTTGTGCTGAGTTCCCAGGTCTGTACGCCTGCTGTTCCCATTATGAGGGGTTCCCGCCAGCCTTGTGCTGAGTTCCTGGGTCTGCACACCTGCTATGTCCATTATGAGGGGTTCCCACCATCCCTGTGCTGAGTTCCCTGGTCTGTACACCTGCTGTGTCCATTATGAGGGGTTCCCACCATCCCTGTGCTGAGTTCCTGGGTCTGTACACCTGCTATATCCATTATGAGTGGTTCCCACCATCCTTGTGCTGAGCTCCCAGGTCTATACACCTGCTGTGCCCATTATGAGGGGTCCCAACCATCCTTGTGCTGAGCTTCCAGGTCTATACACCTGCTGTGCCCATTATGAGGGGTTCCCACCATCCCTGTGCTGAGTTCCTGGGTCTGTACACCTGCTATGTCCATTATGAGTGGTTCCCACCATCCTTGTTCTGAGTTCCCAGGTCTGTACACCTGCTGTGCCCATTATGAGGGGTTCCCACCATCGCTGTGCTGAGTTCCTGGGTCTGTACACCTGCTATGTCCATTATGAGTGGTTCCCACCATCCTTGTTCTGAGTTCCCAGGTCTGTACACCTGCTGTGCCCATTATGAGTGGTTCCCACCATCCCTGTGCTAAGTTCCCGGGTCTGTACACCTGCTGTGCCCATTATGAGGGGTTCCCACCATCGCTGTGCTGAGTTCCTGGTTCTGTACATCTGCTATGTCCATTATGAGTGGTTCCCACCATCCTTGTGCTGAGTTCCCAGGTCTGTACACCTGCTGTGCCCATTATGAGGGGTTCCCGCCATCCTTGTGCCAATTTACGATCTCTGCACACCTGTTGTGCCCATTATAAGGTGTTCCCACCATCCCTACATTTGATTCCTGGGTTTTTACACATTCGAAGTCCACTATGAGGGACTTCCACCATCCCTGAGCTGAGTTTCCAGATCTGCAAACCTGTTGTGGCCATTGTGATGGGCTCCCACAGTCCCTGCTGCCAGATATGTACACCTACTAAGTCTAATATGAGGGGCCCTCATCATCCTCATGCTGAGCTGAATGCCCAGGTCTTCACACTTAATGTGCCTATTATGAAGGGCTCCCATTATCCCTGCAGTGGTCCCACCATCCTTCAGGTCAATACACCTGCTGCGCCCATTATGAGGGATTCCCACCATCCCGGCATCCCAGTACATATAGCAACACTGTGATCACTTTAAAGATGAATTTCAGGTATGGTTGTTGTTGCCTATCTACACTTGCCCACCTTGGACCGATGTAAGGATACATATTACATACCCGCCGGATCACTGTGGAAGCGAAGCATCACTGTAGTTGCTGTTACTACAGTGACTTGGCAGGCCCCAAACTTGACCAATGTAACTACACAAGAAAAGTCATACCTGAAATTCAGCTTTAACCATCCAATCACAGGCAAGTAAATATCCTGCCGAAATCAAAACAAGTATAAAGAATAACTTGGCTATTTTTAAAGCCCTACTGATTATCTTCAAATGCTCAGGGCTGCCATTGATGTCCAACCTACACGAGACACCCCCCACCCCTTCCCCATAGCATTAAATATAGGCTCTTTCTTTTATTGTCAACCATTGTGCTGAGATTGCCTTTGGCAGGCCTAGAAGGTCAAAGGGCCTTTTAACCACTTGAGCAGCCGAACCACTTCCCAAGCCGCCATTGGCTGTCCCCACTCGAGTCGTGGCATAAAAGCCTTTTATAGCAGCAGAGCTGTCAACTGCACCATAGGAGATGATCACACACACCTTTATCATGGCGAGCTGCACCGCATAGCATTAGACACGTTCTGAAATGGGTTTTTGGTAAACAAAAAAGATTTGGAGAAGGACTTACGCTAATTTTTGTCCCATCCCTATTCGTGATGATCTGTAAAGAAGAGAGGAAAGGAAGATTATTATGGTTTTAGTGCTGAGGTCTTTAACCATTTTGCTGCCAGAGCCGTTTTTTTCCATTTTTTATTTTTTGCACATATTTAAAAAAACATTTTTTAGGCCTGAAGATTGCATAAACCACCAAACATGATATATTTCCTAAAAGCAGACACCCTAGAGAATAACATAATGGTCATTCCGATTTTTTTTTTTTTCGTTTGACATTGTCATGCAATATTACCGCAAAGGTCTAGGAAATGCAAAATGTTAGTTAAAAAATGCACTGAAGTTAATTTTAGGGCACACAAATGCAATAAGTGACAAAAATTTTGGGAAAATATATAAGACGAAGTTGCACCAAGGAATAATTTAAAAAAAAACCCACGTGTCAAACCTTAAATTTGTGTGAAATGGAGACAAACTAATCAGTACCCTATATTTTCTATAGGCGACACTTTAAAAGCCCCCTATAGGTCATCAATTTAGCATTACTGAGTGAAGGGGTTTTAAAGGTACTCCAGGTACATGACAGACCAGCCAATGGTTAATACTGCAGACTAACTCTAAAAGACCCTGAACGTCTCCTCTATGCTCCACTGAATGTAATGCAAGGCAGACTGTGTTGCAATACATTCTTACCTGGCCGTACTGGCCAGTGAAACTGACAGGGGAACACGGAAGTGACGTTTTACATGCCACTTCCAGGTCAGCAACAAGAAGGGGAGGAGAGCTCAGCTCCACTCCCCTCTACCTGGTGGCACTCGCTATATCGGTCCCACACACAGGCAAGCGGAGCCCGGTGTTCTGGCAGATAGTGTCCTGCCATCATATAGTGTCCGCCCCGTACTGCGCATGCGCAGTACGGGGCAGAAGAAGCTTCGGAAAATCTCCGAAGATGAACGGCGCCTGCGCCATGAGTGGAGGTGGTAGCCCCACCATCCAAGCGGACATAGGGTTGGGAAGATTAGAGGGCCCCTCACGGGCGAGCTTTGCTCGCTGCGATTCGGGCTCGGCCTCGCTGTGCTCGGTTCTTTTATACTCCTACTCTGTGTCCACTTGGATGGTGGGGATAGAACCTGGACTGACGGCGCAGGCGCCGTTCATCCTTGGCTATTTTCGGAATCTGTCTGTGCTGTGTACTGCGCATGCGCAGTACACAGCGGACACTATCCGATGGGGGACCTTATATGATAGGACACCGGGATACATAGCGGGGGGGGGGGGTGTTACCAGGCGGTATGAAAGCAATCCGATACATAGCGCGGGGGGGCGTTACCAGGGGGTATGAAAGCAATCCGTGGCCACTGGAGGTGCCGGACTGCATTCATCTGACAGGCAGCAGTGTGGCAGCGTAAAGGTTAATGTAGGTAATTTGTAATTTGTGGGCCTGCCACTAATAAAGATCTACAAGCTCCAACAAGGGGATTAGGCAACTAGTTTCCTAGGTGTCTGTAGAGGTTCTCATTTATCCATGTCATGGTACATCTGGTGGTAGGTGGTCACATTCAGCTGGACCTGTTCTGTAATGTTGAAGAGGTTTCATAGCTTCTCCAAGCCACTTCTTCTTAGAACTAAAAAATGGTTTGGAGAAGATATGAAATGTCTTCAACGTTACTGAACAAGTCCAAAAGTGCCCTGGACAAGATAGGAAACGTCTTCAACAATACTGAACAAGTCCAGAAGTGGCTTGAACAAGATAAGAAACATCTTTAACATCATTGAACAAGTTCAGAAGTGGCTTGGACAAGATACAAAACGTTTTCAATATTACTGAACAAGTCCAGAAGGGGTTTGGACAAGATACGAAACGTCTTCAACATTACAGAACAATTCCAGAATTGACTTGGACAAGATAGGAAACATCTTCAGCATTACTGAACAAGTCCAATAGTGGCTTGGACAAGACAGGAAACATCTTTAACATTACTGAACAAGTCCAGAAGTGACTTGGACAAGACAGGAAACGTCTTCAGCATTACTGAACAAGTCTAGAAGTGGCTTGGACAAGATATGAAGCATCTTCACCATTACTGAACAAGTCCACCTGAATGTGACTAACTACCACTAGATAGCTTCTCAGGTGCATATTAGCAGTTGGTCTATGCCTATCATGATGACATTAACTAATCATAGTTCTTGCAGTGCTAGAACAGAAAGTTCCATCATGCCCATACCAACCAAATGCAGTTTGGCAGGATATGATGAGATCTGTGCACTTCAACTGGCCATGATGGGTTTATTAAACCTTGACGGGATGTTTCAAGACCATGGTAGGACATGTAGATCTCAGGTTGCCCAGTGTGTGTCCTGAAAGCTTCTGAAAAGCCACAAGCTTCATAAAGTCCAAGTCAACCATATGCTTGTGTTTTTTATTAGCCGAGTCTACAGTTTGTCTATTTTTTCAGGTCTGTGCCGCAAGGAGGAGCTACAAATCGTAGTAGGCTCATCCCAAGCAGCTATTCAGAACACTGGAGCGTATGGTTCCTCAAGACTTGTAATAGTTTATTAGAACATGTAATCCCGAAAACGTCAAGTCCATTCTAAAATGGTTACTTTTCATCTGGTATCCTATGTATAGTGTTTGCCCGTTCTGCATCCTTGTTATATCTAGAGCAGCCTTTCTCAACCGTTTGAACGCAGAGAATCCTTGAAAAAATGTTCCGGTCTCAGGGAACCCCTGCTCAAAATGACTATATCTACAATTCATAATACATTAGTGTGATGTTCAGTGGAAAGAATGCTCCTTACATTGGTAGACAATGGGAAGAAGTACCCCCTTACAGATAGCTAAAACAATCAATGGGCTCAGTGTGATCTTATCTGAGATGCAGAAATTGCGTATTGCTTAAGGAACCCCTAGAACCCTCTGGAGGAACCCTAGGGTTCAACGAAACCCTGGTTGAGAAACACTGATCTAGAGAATTACTAGTTTTCAGTTTCTGGTGAATAAGGCAAGCCAAGGTTATTGTTCTTCAACAGTTGTAGGACCACACTAGGACATGCATCTTGCAGTTGCCAGGTAATAAAAATTCTCAGGAAGCCCAACTTAAATCTGAGACTAAACCGCGAGACAAACAGCTAAATACACAGATGAAATGCTGGAGCTCTTTTATCTGACAAAGGATTTGTATTTCTGCCCTTCCATTGTTGAGCTTTACACAGCTCTGCCACACAGTACAGTCTTGACTGGCAGGGAAGAAGATCTGATGTTTCTCTGCTACAGTTCACTAACACTTACAGGCAGTGGCGGCCGGTGCTCCATTTTTTTGTGGGGGGGGGGGTTGGGGAGCGGCGGCAAACAAACCGCCCCCCCCCCCCCGTCGCTCGCCCGTGATAAGGCCTATGGTGTGGTATGATCTCAGTCCCTACCAGTACATACCGGTATAGAAGGTAGAAGGTACAGCTCGGGAGAGACAGCGGGGTCGTTTTTCTCCTGCTCCTAGGCAGTCGGAGCAGCCTCAGTTCAGTGTCTGTCCGGTTGTTGGGGGATGGGGGCGTTGCTGGGCTCGGTTCCCTGGAAGAAGGGATGGGTAGGGAAGTATTTGCACCGCGGTGCTGTATCAAGCGGGTCCCCGGGCTCCCAACTCCGGAGGATCCCCCCGCAGGAGAAGCACACGGGTCCCCAGTGCCCAGAAAGAAGAAGCCGGTTCGGGCCAGTTGATGGGGGGGAGGGGGGTGGACGGACGGACCGAGGACCAGACCAGTCATCAGAGCAGAGGAACGGAGGAAATTTTGAAGACCAGACAGTCGCTTCTCCTTCTGTCCAATCGGATCTTAAGACCCGGTTCCTGATTGGCCGGAAGCAGGAAGACAATAGCGAATCTTTATTTGCTATTGTGACACAAGTGGGAGGACTCGGGCCGCAGTGCTCTGCTCCCCGAGCCCACCCTTTTTGAAGCCAATTAGAGCCTCAGGCTTTAATCATGTGCTTCTAAAAAAAATAAAAAAATGTAAATCCACGCGTCCGGCTCCCTGCATGTAGATTAGGGGCTGGCACATGGAGATTAGGGGGCGGCGCCCCTGCGCCCCTAATAGATTGTCCGCCACTGCTTACAGGTCTTGTCCCTCTTTCAGATTGTGACTGGACAGTAAAAGGAGAAACAGCAGATTTATGAGTTCATCTTTTTCACTCTGCTCTCTCCTCCCATCAGCATGTTTCTTGCTAACACATGAGCACCGCAGCATGACTCACTGCTCCTAGTGCTGCTTATGCTTCTTCCAGTCTAAACTCCTTTGTGGAGGGACTGCAATGGGCTGATACAAAGTCAAATTGAAGCAAATAGGCTTGTTTCACATAGTTGGCAGGTCTGAAAATCAATTTTTTCAATCTGGAGGGGGATCTTATGTTGAAATACCATGCTGCAACCACCATAGCCATGGGTGGCACGTGGTTGTGGCATGGTCCCATTAGATTGCTTTTCAAATCAAGGTTTAGAACAGGTGTGACCACCATTGCAACCACAATAGCTGTGGTTGGCACTTGGTTGTGGCCTGGTTCCATTGGATTGTTTTTCAGTTTGCGGTTTAGAACTGGTGTAAGGGCATTCGGGGGGCAATACTGCTGCCACCTTGAATGCCTGTTTTTCGATCCAGAGGGTGATTTTACATTGAAATACTATGCTGTAACCACCATAGCTGTGGTTGACATGTGGTTGTGTCATGGTCCCAATAAATCCCTTTTCAGATCGTGGTTTAGAATTGGTGTGAGGGCATTTAGAGGGCAACACCTCCTTGAATGCCTGTGTTTTGATCCAGAGGGGGATTTTACATTTAACTACCATACTGCAACCACCATAGCCATGGTTAGCATGTAGTTGTGGCATGGTCCCTTTTGGATTGCTTTTCAGATTGCGATTTAGAACTGGTGAGAGGGCATTCAAGGGGGGGGGGGAATACTGCCACCTCCTTGAATGCCCGTCTTTCGATCCAGAGGGGGAATTTTATTTTGATATACTGTGCCGCTACCACCAAAGCTATGGTTGGCACGTGGTTGTGGCATGGTCCCATTGGATCACTTTTTATTTTGCCATTTAGAACTTGTGAGAGGGCATTTAGGAGGGCAATACTGCCACCTCCATGAATTCCCATCTTTCGATCCAAAAGGGGGGATTCTACAATGAAAGACCATGCCGCAACCACCATATCCATGGTTGACATGGTCCCATTGACTTTAATGGACACATTTGGCAGATATATTACCTGCCCAAAGCAACAAGGTGAATTCAAACAAGCATGACGGGAAGATGCCAGTCTGAACTGCCCCATTCTGCATTTAAGGTATACAAAAGATGTGAGTGACGCCACCGTGGGGCAAACACCAGTTTTTTTTCTACCAAAGTCCTCTGCCTATGTGAACTTAGCCTTACACTGCATGCTCTGGATAATGTAATAATGACTATAGAGCTGTGTTAAATTGTATCGCCTGCATCCACCTGGAGTTCAGCTTTAACCAGCGGATTGCTTTTCAGATCAAGGTTTAGAAACTGATGTGACCACCATTGCAACCACCATAGCCGTGGTTGGCACGTGGTTGTGGCATGTTCCCACTGGATTGCTTTTCAGATTGCGGTTTAGAACTGGTGTAAGGGCATTCAGGGGGGAATACTGCTGCCTCCTTGAATGCCTGTTTTTCAATCCGGAAGGGGGATTTACATTGAAATACTATGCCGTAACCACCATAGCTGTGGTTTGCACGTCGTTGTTCCATGATCCCATTGGATCGCTTTTTAGATCGCAGTTTGGAACTGGTGTGAGGGCATTTAGAGGGCAATACTGATACCTCCTTGAATGCCTGTGTTTTGATCCAGAGGGGGATTTTACATTTACCTACCATGCTGCAACCACCATAGCCATGGTTGGCATGTATTTGTGGCATGGTCCCTTTCGATTGATTTTCAGATCGCAGTTTATTATTATTATTATTATACATGTTTTATATAGCGCCAACAGTTTACGTAGCGCTTGGTTTAGAACTGATGAGAAGGTATTCGGGGGGGGGGGGGGGGGAATACTGGCTCCTCCATAAATGCCCATCTTTTGATCCAGAGGGGGGATTTTACATTGAAATACTGTGTCGCTACCACCATAGCTGTTGTTGGCACGTGATTGTTCCATGATCCCATTGGATCGCTTTTTAGATCGCAGTTTGGAACTGGTGTTATGGCATTTAGAGGGCAATACTGATACCTCCTTGAATGCCTGTGTTTTGATCCAGAGGGGGATTTTACATTTACCTACCAAGCTGCAACCACCATAGCCATGGTTGGCATGTATTTGTGGCATGGTCCCTTTCGATTGCTTTTCAGATCGCGGTTTATTATTATTATTATACATGTTTTATATAGCGCCAACAGTTTACGTAGCGCTTGGTTTAGAACTGATGAGAAGGTATTCAGGGGGGGGGATACTGCCATTTAGAACTGGTGATAGGGCATTTAAGAGGGCAATACTGCCACCTCCATGAATGCCCATCTTTCCATCCAAAAGGGGGGGATTCTACAAAGAAAGACCATGCCATTTAGAAATGTTCAACTGGTGATAGGGCATTTAAGGGGGCAATACTGCCAACTCCATGAATGACCATCTTTCAATCCAAAAGGGGGGGATTTTACAATGAAATACCAGGCCGCAACCACCATAGCCATGGTTGTCATGGTCCCATTGTCTTTAATGGACAAATTTGGCGGATATATTACCTGCCCAAAGCAACAAGGTGAATTCAAATGAGCATGGCGTGAAGATGCCAGTCTGAACTGGCCTATTCGGCAGTTAAGGTATACAACAGTTGTGAGTGACGCCACCGTGATGGTAAACACCAGTTTTTTTTTTTACCACGGCTCTCTGCCTATGCGAACTTGCTCTGAATGATGCAATAATGACTATAGAGCTGTGTTTAATTGTATCGCCTGGAGTTCAGCTTTAACCAGCGGCTTGGACTTATAGTGCTTTGTAGTCACCGGCCACAGAGCGCTATAACAAGGCTGCCCAGTGTCAGAGCGGGACAGGAAACGAGACATGTATGTCAAGCCTATGGCGTGCCTCAAGAAAGCCTCAAACACATAAATTGGCCAACTTGTCATAACAGTAATCACCATATTGAAAGAGCGAATGGAGCTCCGCATTCCACGGGGTGCGCGCCTGCCAGAGAGGTGTTTACACATACAAGTAGCGGGAATAAATATCAGCGCACAGCCGCACCGTCTTCAAGCCGTCCGCCCACACAGCTCAAAAAATTGTATATGAGTTTGTTCTCCAAGAGGGAAAAGTGCTTCGCCTTTTCCCTGATATAGTCCTCGGATTCCACCCATCCTGAGCACAGCGCCTGGTAGAGGAGAGGGGCAGACGTTGGCTCGGACTCACGCTAGGCTCTCCTAATAAAGATTGCGATTGTGTGGGTGACAAAGACGCAGAGAAATAAGAGCGTCAATAGAGCACCGGAGAGCTGGAAGATTCTACCGCGCTGGAGAAAACGTGGAATGTGCTGACAGGATGTGGAGATGCGTGAATGAGAATAATAAAAAAAAAATAAAAAATAACGGCAAGAGCTTACAATCTACAAGGGAGGAAAGAAATGTGAATGAATGCCTGAGAAAACCATTGAAGGACATAGAGAGAGAGAGAGAGAGAGAAGCGGAGGGAGTGAGCTGGAGAGCAAATGGGAGAGGGGAGAGAGAGATGTGGAGGAGATGAGAGGGATGGAGGGGATGGAGGGGAGAGGACCAAAGAGAAATAAGTGAAGGAGAGAAGAGATATAGAGGAGATGGTGGAGATGAGAGGGATGGAGGGGATGGAGGGGAGAGGACCAAAGAGAAATAAGTGAAGGAGAGAAGAGACATAGAGGAGATGGTGGAGATGAGAGGGATGGAGGGGATGGAGGGGGAGAGAGCGAAAGAGAAATAAGGGTAGGAGAGAAGAGACATAGAGGAAAGGAGAAGGATGGAGGGGGAGAATGAAAGAGAAAAGAGGGGAAAAGGAGAAGGGAGGAAGAGAGATACAGAGGGGATAGAGGAGATGAGAGGGATGGAGAAGGTGGAGGAGATGAGAGGGATGGAGAAGGTGGAGGAGAGAGAATTAAATAGAAATAATGGAAAGAGAGGAGGAGAGACATAGAAGAAAAGAGAGGGATTGGGGGGGGAGAAATAGAAAAGGGAGAAGTAGGGAGAGAAATATGGTGGAGATGGAGGAGATAAGAGGGATGGAGGAGATGAGAGGAGATGGAGGGGAGAGAGAGAGAAAGAGAAATGAGAGACACAGAGGAGAGACACAGAGGAGATGAGAGGGATGGAGGGGAGAGAACGAAAGAAATGAAAGGGAAAAGAGGGGAAAAGGAGAAAGAGGGCGAGAGACAGAGAGGGGATGGAGGAGAGGGCAGAATGATAAAGAAATAATGGAAGGAGAGGAGGAGAGACATAGAGAAAAAGGAGAAGGAGGGAGAGATGCATGGAGATGAGAGGGGTGAAGGAGATGGGGGAGATAGGAGGGATGGAAAAGTTGAATGGGGGAGAACGAAATAGAAAAGGGAGAAGAGAGAGGAGTAGGGATATAGAAGAGATGAGGGGAGATGGAAAAGAAGAAAAGAGAGAAGAGGATAGGTGAGAAAGCAGGGAGAAAGACAGAGGAGAAATAATGAATGAGGAGTGGGATGAGGAGGGGGATGGGGGGGGGGTGTAATAAAAGAGGGAAGAAGGAGTGGGAGGGATAGAGACATAGGGGAAATGAGAAGGATGAAGGAAAAGGGGAAAAAATTTTATTAGAGGGAGGGGGACATAGAGGAGAAATGGAGGGGAGAGAATGAAAGAAAAAAGAGGGAAGAAATAGAGAGAGGGAGAGACATGGAGGAGAAGAGAGGGATGGAGGGGTGAGAATGAAAGAATAGAGAAGGAAGAACAAGAAAGAAGGAAGAAGAGGGAGGGAGAGACATGGAGGAGATGGAGGGGGGGGGGGGGGGAGCGAAAGATTGAAGAAGGAGAGGTAAGGAGGGAGAAACATAGAGAAGAACAGAGGGATGGAGGGAGGAGAATGAAAGAGTAAAGAGGGGAGAAGGAAAGGGAAGGAGAGAGACATAAGAGAGGGACAGAGGGGATAGAGAGAAAGAGGGGAGAAGGGGGGAGAGAGACATGGAGGAGAAGAGAGGGATGGAGGGAGGAGAATGAAAGAGGGGAGAATGAAAGGGAGGGAGAGGGACAGAGTAGATAAGAGGGAGACTAAGCATAGACACAGGAAGGGGGATAGATGGAAATGAAAGGGAGAGAGTGGAAGGGTGTGAGAGAAAAAGAGAAGCCTAGTGGAGAAGAGAGGGATGGAGGAGGAGGGGAGGGGGGAAGAAACAGAAAATAGGGAGTAGGAAAGGAAGATAAGGAGAGGGGTTTACAGAGATAGGGTGGAAAAGAGATAAGTAGAGGGGGGGGGGGCATAAAAAAAAAGAAGGGGGTCAAGGAGGACAGATGAGAGACAAATTGTGTGTGTTGAGGGGTAAGAAGATGGGGGTGATGGGGTGAGGGGGGTGATGGGGGGGGGGGATTATAATGAGGGGCAGAAACAGAAGAAGAGGGAGACGGGGAGGGCAGACAGGAAACGTAGAAGCAGCAGGGAAGGAAGAATGAAGAGGCAGTGAGAAGATTTGTGGCTGTGCCCGTGGTATGACAGAGATGGATCAGAATGTTCATTAGGAGTGAGGAAGCCTGGGGAACATATTTCAAACTTCATATTAACATGTATATTAATTAGTCCATTCACTCTCTCCTGGCAAGATAATGTTCAGAGGATTATTATGGAACTGACAGGCCACCACTATATTCCAAGAATAACACCGAACAATCATGTAATGTGTAATATAGCAATAGGTGTAGTAGGCATGATTTTATATATATATATATATATATATATATATATATATATATATATATATATATTTATATATATTCAGCAGCAGCTGCTGAAATCACTTGGCCAGCTGATCCTTCTGGGAAGAGGAGCCAAATTACATAAACTTGAATTATTGCTGTGGCGGAGTACTGTCCCGTATTAAAAAGGGGTCAATTGACTTCCATCTCCAAAATAGCAAATTGTCCATTTACAGCGAAGGGAAGCTCAGCGGAGCGACTCATCCTGTGCGATGGATTTTGTTAGCCGGGGGGGGGGCAGAGGAAAGCCGTCGTGCTCATGCGGCTGCCCTGCCTGGCATCCATTGAGCTCAGTAATCCTACTTGTCAATATCTATTTACTTCTATTTAAATAGCTAATTGTAAAACTGGGAGGCTGGCCTGGGGAAGTGTGGGGGGGAAGAATTTCTGGAATTGAGTTAGATTTTAGGAATGGAGGGGGGGGGGGGGTATAGAGGACATACAATGAGTATTCTTATTTAACTTAAGATCAACATGTAACATGCTGAAACCCCCACCAGCCACCCAACCAACCAACCAACCAGTCACAATTAGCTTCTCAGCGATCCAACATTCTAATTGGTTGCCCTAGCTCACTCTGCGCATCACATTACCATTCCTGTTTGCCTGATCCAGCTAATGTGAACTATTATTTATATTTATTTCAGGTACTTATACAGCACCGTCAATTTATGCATCGCTTTAGATATACATTGTACATTCACATGAATGAAAACTCAAATCTGATTGGTTGCTGAGGGATACTGCATTCTATTGGTTTTTGGACACAAATCTTCTATCAAGGTAAAGCAATATCCAAAATTGCCTATAGCAGCCAATCAACAATTAGCTTCTCGGCTCTAACTGACAAAGGCTGAAATCCCATTGGCTGCTCTGGGATTACAGCCTTTGGTACATCATTATAGCTCTTTGCATGGTCTGAACTGCCATTTCTAGGGGGGGCTTTAAGGCAACCCTGGCCCCTCCTTTCCAGGAGGACTAAAATATTTTGATTGTGATTACTGTTGCCCACCACTATTTGTGTTATAGCCCATGGCAGCCAAACAACAATTTGTATTGTGGCCCTATTTGGTGAAAGCTGTAATCCCATTGGCTGATCTGGGATTGCTTTCTTTGGTACATCACCACTAATCCTTGCATGGTCCATAGGGAGGATTTAATGAAACCTCCTCCCTCCACTCCAGGAAGGACCAAAATTGTTTGATGGCTGTTACAAGGCAGTATTCAAAATTTGCGATTTGCCCATAGCCACCAATCAACAATCAGCTTTGTGGTCCTAACTGGCGAAAGCTGAAACCCTACTGGCTTGTGGTTTACAGTCTTTGGCACATCACCACTGCTCTTTACACGGCCTTATTAGAGCCTCAATTTATGGGCAGATTTCATGCAACCCCCTCCATTCTGGGAGGACTAAAACCTTTTGATTGTGCCCTGATGTCTGCTGGTGACTCATTGCTAAGTTTGAACTCAATTCCTATTGGCTGTGTGCAACAGTGGCCACGAGCGGGCCCGGTAGAATGCAGGGGCGCCTGTCAATCAAGCATCTCACTGTACATGGCATAACGTTGCATGGTACACACAGTAATCATTACCTTGCTTCTGCTCCCGGGGGCGGTCATAGCTAGTTCCAAGGTTGTCTCCCTGGTCACCTCTCTGATGTACCACCATTGGATCTCCAAAGAAAAGGACGTGGATCCGCTGGCCCGAAAAGCACAAGGCATCTCTATATCCTCTCCCTCCCTCACTGTCACATCTTTGGGGACTTCAGTAAACGTCGCTGAGAGTGGGAGATAGAATTACATGGTGGTGGTTAACAGCACAGATTAATAGACAAGATTAGACCGCTCTGCCTTAATCTGATCAGGTTTTACCCCTGGGTCTGCAGCGTTTTGGTAAAATTAGACTCTAGTGGATTAAAAAAAAAAAAAAAAAAAAGTCAAGAAATAATATGTGTGTAGCATCCCACTCCACTGGTCTACAGAAGACAATATTCCTGCCTAAGATAGGAGCAACAACCCCTTCTTAATTCTAAGACCCCAAGAAAGTCCTGAAATCGGGTTCCCCCCATTCCAACTGCTGCCAGCCTGCCATAGGGGATCTCATTTCAAAACCACTTTTTAGAGCAAAAAAAGTCTCCATTGGAAGCCACATACCACTATGAAGGTGCCTCCACCAACATGGTCCTTACTCTCTCGTTCATATAGGCACATTGCACCAATTTCTTTTTTAAACACACCACTCTAAGTATACAATCCCCCGTCTGTATGTGCAGGCAAGCACTAAACGCCGATATATCCCAAAAAACTGTGCTTGTCTGCCTAAGGAACCTCCCTTCGAATCCCAAATATTCTACCAGTACCCACCTCTCTCCTTCTCCATCTATCATCTTTGGAATATAACTCAATGCTCAATTGCTCATGTATACATTTCAAGCAGATTTTTTACCGCACGCTTCCTGTGCAGATGCTATATTGTTCTCTACGTTGCTCAAAACTCTCATTTGAAATTCTAATTTTTTTTTTATTTTTTTTTTCCTTCCTAATGCAAAGTCAGAGAGATTTAAATCTGCACCTGTAATGCAGAATGCCCCTAAAAATGCTGCAGGACCCGACAAAGGAACAGGGGAAATCTGGTAAATGGGGGGGGGAAAGGTTTACATCAGAACAGACTGGCTGGAACGTCTTGTAAGGTCTATATTAGACAACGTAGTGTTGGTACTTACCGTGTGCACTAAATAGAAGAGGGGAATTCAGCATCAAGTAACAAAGCGCACTAAATAAACCTTGTTTTTCCATCTCATACATGTCAGTTTATGGCAAAAAAAAAAAAAAAAAGAAGAGCAAAAAAGACGAATTTTACAGGTGAATTCCAACGAGCCAGCTAGGAGAATTTCAATCCCATGGTCAAGGTAGAGAAAACGCAGAAGGTGCAGATAGAGGTAAAGGTAGTATTTCCCCCCCCCCTTCCTTTATGAAATTCAGATCACCCCCAATGTGATCCCTTTTTTTTTTTTTTAAGCAAAAACCAGTTATAACATCCACATTGAAGCTGTAGGGGTCTCCTTCTAGATCAGCTTGGGATCCCAGACCCAATCCTAAAATCGCCAAAATTTCTACAATATATATATATATATATTTTTGTTTTGCTATCCAAAAGCCATAAGGACAAGACGCACCATCGAAAACCCCATTTCAAGATTGAGCCTTGCAGTACAGAAGACCTACTGAGTCAACAAGCGGGCTTCATGTCACTCCACATCAGTGAATCAGTCGATCTCTTGCTGTTTTTTTTTTTTTTTTTGACCAGGATCTTTCCTTGTAGAAGAAGAGGTGATTTTTTTTGGTTTATCCGATATACCCTTCTACACCTTCTCCTGCTTGGGTCCCGAGCGAGAAAATGGGCAGATCTGAAATCAAACCAAGATATTTTTTTTTTTTTTATGTTTTTTTTTTTTTTCAATCCACAAAAAAATAAATATATATATATAAATCCACAAAAAAGACGATCAACCTAAAGAAACGACATCAGGATTTCATCCGGCTTGGAAAAGATAGATCTCCCCCCCCCCCCCTCTCCCCCTACCAACCGATGATCTACAAGTCATTGGGGCTTCTTTTTTTTTTTTTTTAAATAATCAAAGTGAGCTTAAAAAACGAGCCTCCACTTTACGAGCCAACAAAAAAAAAGAAACGGCAATAAAAAAAAAAAATGCTCATCTGTGCCCAGTTCATGTGTCTTCTCGGTTCCCCCCCCACTTCACTGGGAGAAGGAGGAGGGGGGAG
This sequence comes from Lithobates pipiens, assembly GCF_037356315.1. Lineage (NCBI taxonomy): Eukaryota > Metazoa > Chordata > Amphibia > Anura > Ranidae > Lithobates > Lithobates pipiens. The sequence continues at coordinate 9,973,978 of NW_027507686.1, read as the reverse complement.
GGATTGAGAGGGCACGTATGTTTAACCCTTGCAGGGCCAGACTTTAACAAGATCCCCACCATCCACCTCTTGGTTTGAAGATGGTATAACGCAGGTCAATCTACAACCCCTCTCTCTTTTTTAAAAGGGGGGGGGGCAATATAGAGACTATTGTGCAAGCCTTTAGTAGCTGCCATGGGGGCTCCTCTCCTAAATCAATACACAGGGGTTGAATACATTTGAGGCAACCATAGGGGAGGGGGGGGGGGAATTATTATTTGTTATTGAGTCTACGAAACCCAACTATTGGCTTTGTCGGGAGGCAACAAAAGCACATCGCCCTGCGAGCAAGTGCGTGCCATTTAAAAAAAGTGATTGCACCTAAACAAAAATCATTGGCTCGTTGAGCTTAACCCTTTGATAAGGGGAGGGAGAGGAGTGTGGGTGGGGGGGGGGGTTTCTTACCAAAGCAAAAGCCCCTCTTAAAAAAAAAATTTAATAATGAGATGTAACATAAATAAGCTCCTCTCTTTACATTCTAGCTGAATTATGCAAGTGCAAAGCTGCGACAGTAAATCCTACATGATTTTTTAATTTTTTTTTGGGGGGGGGGGGGGTGCTTTTATTGCACAAGCAACCTGTATGCTGCCCATATCCTAAGTTGCAAAATAAGGCAGCGAGCAAAAAAAAAAAAAAATGAAATAATAGTAATAGGCGAAAGTTCTACATGGTAACCTACCTGTACGAATAATACAGGTGATAATTAGGTCCCAGCCTGGTGGCAGTGGAATAATGAAGTTGGGAAGGGGGGTCTACTCGTCATATTGCAAAGGCTATGACTTCATTTCTGCAACCCCCCCCCCCCCCCCATTAGCCTGCTGCACTGAATTGGGGGGCTTGAAGGAGAGATTTTCTGCAGCCTGCTCAAGCCATAAGGAAAGGATAAGGAAAGATTGTGGATGGAGGATTTTTTTTGGGGGGGGGGGCAGGTACCCCTAGAAGTGTGTCAGCAGCAGACAGAAGAGATTGCTCACCTTTCAGCTCTGCCATGCAGTCTGAAGATAGACCAGGATTGCATTGGTGTCTGCGAGAGAGGAGAGGCTCCAAGATTTGCAGGGGACGACAGGAGCCGGGGCTAGCATCCTTCCAGGTCCAGTCTGCTGGCAGGGCTGCTTTTATTTGTTCTATTTCAGGAAGATGGTGGCTTGCAGTCGCAGCTTCCCTCCTTTCTGCAAAGTTAGCAGTCAGCGCTGTAGCCAGCTTTCCCCTCTACACCCCTCCCCTGCCCTATGCAGTGAGATGGAACAGGCTTGCTGGATGGCGCTGGAGCCAGCAGTAATGGGGGGGTAAGGGGGGGGGGGAGATAGCAGATCAACCTGTTCCTCTGAAGAGTTTACATGTCCTGATCATTAAACTCAATACAAAAAGGCCTTCCTACATGGGGTGTCCCCCCCACCCTCGCTTCTTATCCCTGGATTTGGATTTTGGGTTCCTCGGTGGATGCAGAGTCACAGAGAGGATGCTACAGACAGCACAGCAGATGCTGATGCTGGAGGAGGATGCAGGCAGAGTCTTTCTGTGGCAGATAGGGGGCGCACTGCTACCAAGAATTCACAGGCTGGCTTCGCTGCTGGAATCAAGAGGCAAGGTTGCCAACATGTTAAAATAATCAGGGCCGTTGCTGCAAAGCTGAGATCGTCTGCTTGGGCTAGTCACTTCTTGCATCATCACACGGGGCTCTGTAAGCTGCAATCCCAAAACGGCATTCATCACAAAGCTGGAATCGGAAAAAATGCGACCATTAATAAAAAGGACCAGGGCTGCTTTTGCATGCCTATCGGTGCGGAGACAGGGTCATAGGTGTGCACAGTTTATTGCATTAGGGTTAAGGTTGCCACCTCCTCCCTTTAAAACTGAACACATATGAATTACACAGGTTCGGTGGCTGATTAAGGTGGGAATTAAACTCACTTGGTGCCTTATCTGCATTAAATTAGCCTCAGAACCTGTGTTCATGTGTTCAGGTTTAAAGGGATGAGGTGGCAACTCAAATTAGGGTGTGCACCCCAAAGCTCAAACAAATATGCTTGTGTGTATATACTGACAGTGTAACTAGGGCAGAGATTGATGTCAGTAGGGGAGTGGATGGCGTCAGTAGTTTTTATTTGTATTATTTTATTTTGTATTATTATTTTATAATTTTATTTCATTATTTTTTTAATTTTAGGAACCCCATAGGAACCCCATTAGGGGGTTTTCTGTAATATCAGGGGTCCAAACAGGGGGAATCTGTGCCACGTGGGGCGATTAGGGGTGCCTGGCACACCCTGTGCACCCAGGCACACCCTGTGCACATGCCTATGGAAAGAGTCATTTAGCATTCAAGGTGAAAAAAGTGCCCCCCCCCCCCCAAATGAGCTGCAAACTACAGAGGACTCTGTAAACTGCACTCCCATCACTTCATTATCCACTCAATTGGATCAGTAATGTGACCCTAAAGCACTCTGAATTGTACCAGGGCTGCTTTTGCATGCCTACGAGTGCAGGGACAAGGTCCTTTAGCATCCAAGGTAAAAAAAAGGCCAAGGTTCCCCCATACATGAACTGTAAACTACAGTGGATTCTGTACCAGGGCTGCTTTGGCATGCCTACAAGTGCAGGGACAAGGTCCTTTAGCACCAAAGACGATAAAGGCCAAAGTGACCCCCCAAATGCCCCCCCCCCTCCCCACAATGAGCTGCAAACTACAGAGGACTCTGTATACTGACTCCCATCACTTCATTATCCACTCAATTGGATCAGTAACATGTGACTCTAAAGTACACCAAATTATACCAAGGCTGCTTTTGCATGCCTACCAGTGCAGGGACAAGGTCCTTTGGCACCCAAGGTAAAAAGGCTAAAGTGCCCCCCTACACGAACTGCAAACTACAGAGCATTCTGTATCAGGGCTGCTTTGGCATGCTTACCAGTACAAGGACAAGGTTCTTTAGCAACCAAGGCGAAAAAGACCAAACCCCCCCCAATGAGCTGCAAACCAGAGGGGAGTAAGGACCAGGTACTTTGGAACCCCCCCCCCCCCCCAGTAGCGGGCTGTTAAGGAGTGGGATGGGAAGCCGGCCGCTGCGTTCTTAACAACTTATGAGTCATCAACTTTCAAAGGGCTACCCTACTGACAGCTGAATGAGAAAAAAAACATTGCTGGCAATAGAAAAAAGTGAAAAAAAAACAGCATGGCCTCCCCCCAATCCATACTAGGTCCTTTGGGTCTGGTATGAATTTTAAGGGGAACTCCACATCAAAATAAAAAAAATGGCGCACGGTCCCCCCTTAAAATCCATACCAAACCCTTATTCGAACATGCAGCCTGACAGGAATAGAGGGGGAGGGGCGAGCGAGCCTCCAATCCTCTCCTGAACCATACCAGGACACATTCCTTGAACATGGGGGGGGATGCTTTGGGGTAGGGGGTATGCCACCCCCCCACCCCAAAGCACCTTGTCCCCATGTTGATGGGGACAAGGGGCTCTTCCCAACAACCTTGGGCGGTGGTTGTGGGGGGGCTGCGGGCAGGGGGCTTATCGGAGTCTGGAAGCCCCCTTTTACTTTGTACCCCTACCCCATTCACAAAAAAAAAGTTTCAAAAATAAATAAAAACAGGAGGCAGTTTTTGACTATTCCTTTATTAAATAAATAAAAACAATGTCCCCTGATGTAGATCCATCGTCAATCAAGACGCCCGCCGCACCGCAGAACCCAAAAAATAAACCTTCCCCCTGTGTTGGAAGGCAATATGATTTAACATCATATTTCTGGAGTTTCTTTCTGGTTGATGCAACCAAGCCTTTGCTTTCTTGGGGGCAGTCTGGAATGTCCGTGTAGCATATCTGAAAGAAGAGATTGGGCCTCCATCAATGCTGAACGATGCTTGGCTCCGGATCGTCTGTTGTTATGGCGCTATGCAAGCAAACTTGAAAGCTGACAAGATGATTGATGAATGTCCTGCTACAGAAGATCAAAGGCATTGAAGATTGACATGGACAATGCTGCCCCTAGAGGCCAATACAGCAGGACGGACAGTAATATAATTTATTGAGTGGGACTGCCCCATGAGTACTGTGATTTGTCAAAAGTCTAGATGGGATGGCAATGGGGTTGGGTCTGGATGGTGTATGATTGAAGTATAAAGGGCTGAACGAGTTAGAGAGCTCCCTCTCTTTTGCCAACATCTTGAGGAAAGCATTGTGATAAGTATCTTTGATGTTCTTGTATTATATGCTCTGTAGTTATACGCTTTGTAATATTTTTCTTTAGTATTTTCATGTTAGCGTTTTCTATTTTCTTGGGAAATAAATAAGAAGTTGTTTTATTAAGCAGTGTGCTTGGTTTCATAGCTAACCTTGTATTATTGTGATATCAACAATAACATGTGATCAGAGTTTTAATAGACTAGCTAACTATAGGAATAGACAAGGTAATACACAAATGCAATAAATAGAGGGAATCCATAACCACCCTCGAATATTATTTATTGTACTAATTACTTCAGCCTGCAACGAAGGCTGACCACAAAATGCCTACCCTGCTGTTTGACAGTTCCAAAATAGGCAAGGGGTGGGGCCACCTGGCGGCACCGACCTCCTTGTGACATCACCGACCCGGCATGCAGCTGCATTCTGACTAGGCTTACTGAGGCCAAGTGCAGGGTGTATCAAGATGGGCTCTTGTATAGTTACTCTCTTTATAGTGTAAATTAGATTTTTTAATGCCAGGCTGCCAGCAATTATCAGTGCCACTGCCTACCAATCAATTCCCACCTATCATTGCCCATAATTGCCACCTATCAGTCAGTGCCACATATCAGTGCCCATAAATGCCACCTATAAGTGCCCATAAGTGCCAGCCATCAGTTCCCATCAGTCAGTGCCACATACCAGTGCCACCTATCAGTGCCCATAAATGCCACCTATAAGTGCCAGCCATCAGTGCCCATCAGTCAGTGCACCTATCAGTACTGCAAATCAGTAAGTGCCACCTATCAGTGCCACACATCGCTGCTTATCAGTCAATACCACCTATCAGTGCTGCAAATCAGTGCCCGTCAGTAAGTGCCGCCTATCAGTGCCAACCATCACTGTCTGTATTGTATTGTGTATCTGTGTATTGTGCTCAGAAAACTGTCACTTGACATAAAAAAAAAAAAGTATTGGTAATCGGTATCGGCAAATACTTGAAAAAAAGTATCGGTACTTGTACTCTGTCTTAAAAAAGTGGTATAGGTGCAACCCTACTTTTAGTCATTCTGAATGACTGAAGGCCAAAGTCATTCTGTGCCTGCTCCACTGCTGCTGCTTACACTTTGTTTATTCGTAAAATTTGAAAATTCGTAAATTTGTAAAATGAATGTTATTATTATTGTTATTTATTACTAATAATTTGCTATGTTCCATTCGTTTAGATTATTATTATTATTATACATGATTTTAGATTAGATACGTTTAGATTAGTTTACCTACGGCATTCGTAATTTCGAATAAATTCGTAATTTAGAATAAATTCGTATTCGTTATGATTACAGCCACATTTTAAAGGACATTCCAATACCTATATTTTAATAGTTACGTTATTATTAGTTGGTTATTATTTCAGATTTTCGAATTTTCGGCTTTTCAAATTTTTTGATGTTCGTTCTTATTTTCGGATTTTCAAATTTTCGGATTTTCGAATTTCCAAAATTTCCAATTTTCCTAAATTTCCTGACGCTGCTTTGTTAATGTTGACTTACCCTTGAATGAGTCATTCTCTAGGCGACGCAGGAGCAGAATCATCTTGGTCTTCAGTCATTCTGTACCTGTGCCAATGCCATGCTTATCACTTCTTCAGGGCCTTAGGGGGAAATCTAAACAAAGAGGTACTAGGTGGTAAAACGTTTACATGTGCACTACATAAAATACAGTCAAAATCAGGCTGCAGATGCAGCTTTTTCTGCTTTAGGTTTAGGGCCAGAAATGCAATCCGGATGCGTTTCAGATGCTTTTCTGCATGCGTGTTTTTTTTAACACGCTTTGATGCGTTCGAGTGCGTTTTTGATACAGAACAAAAAGCCGCATTGGACTGCATGTATCGTGAACTGGCCCCTAATAGTGATGGACGAACTTCCGACGGGACGTTTCGCGAACGCGAAACGCGAACGGGCACAAACGTTCGCGAAAACGACCGTTCGCCGCGGGCTCCATTGACTTCAATGGGAGGCGAATTTCGCAAACCTTTAGGTCGAATTTGCGGCCACGGGGTAATTATTAGGGGGTAGCACGTAGTCCCACCACCTGGACAATAGCATAATACATGTATGAGGTGAATTTGGGATCGATAACTACAAGCATTTTTTTTTTATTTGGGAAATTGTTCTGACAATTCAGGACTATGGAGCTAATGAAGGCAATGGAGGAGAGGGAAGGTCAGGGACCAGGGTAGGCAAACAAGAGGGTGCAGGAGATACAGAGCACTGACAGCAGCACCGTAATACAGAGCACTGACATCAGCACCGTGACATACAGCGCTGACAGCAGCTCCGTGACATACAGCGCTGACAGCAGCTCCGTGACATACAGCGCTGACAGCAGCTCCGTGACATACAGCGCTGACAGCAGCTCCGTGACATACAGCGCTGACAGCAGCACCGTGACATACAGCGCTGACAGCAGCTCCGTGACATACAGCGCTGACAGCAGCTCCGTGACATACAGCGCTGACAGCAGCTCCGTGACATACAGCACTGACAGCAGCTCCGTGACATACAGCGCTGACAGCAGCTCCGTGACATACAGCGCTGACAGCAGCACCGTGACATACAGCGCTGACAGCAGCTCCGTGACATACAGCGCTGACAGCAGCTCCGTGACATACAGCGCTGACAGCAGCTCCGTGACATACAGCACTGACAGCAGCTCCGTGACATACAGCGCTGACAGCAGCTCCGTGACATACAGCGCTGACAGCAGCACCGTGACATACAGCGCTGACAGCAGCTCCGTGACATACAGCGCTGACAGCAGCTCCGTGACATACAGCGCTGACAGCAGCTCCGTGACATACAGCGCTGACAGCAGCTCCGTGACATACAGCGCTGACAGCAGCTCCGTGACATACAGCGCTGACAGCAGCTCCGTGACATACAGCGCTGACAGCAGCTCCGTGACATACAGCGCTGACAGCAGCTCCGTGACATACAGCGCTGACAGCAGCACCGTAAGCAGCCCCAGGAGGAAGTCAGCACAGCACAGGGATGGTGTGATCCCCTCATAATAAGAACCCCCAGGAGGAAGTCAGCACAGCACAGGGATGGTGGGAGCCCCTCATAATAAGAACCCCCAGGAGGAAGTCAGCACAGCACAGGGATGGTGGGAGCCCCTCATAATAAGAACACCCAGGAGGAAGTCAGCACAGCACAGGGATGGTGGGAACCCCTCATAATAAGCAGCCCCAGTAGAAATATGACACCGCTCAACCTCTTCAAAGAGGAGGGTAGGGGCATATAGTACGGTGTGCTTTTTTGGGTCAGGGAAGTGAGCCAAATGAATTAAGAAGGTCTGTGTGCTTGATTCCAAAAATTGTTTATAGACATATACATGGTCTACTGATCACATGTGTTGAATTCCTCCGAGATCCATGCCTCATTCATTTTTAGAAATGTGAGGTAGTTAACACTGTGGTGAGCTAGGCGAGTACGCTTATCGGTCACAATCCCCCCTGCTGCGCTGAACGTCCTTTCGGACAGGACACTGGATGAGGGGCAAGCCAACAGTTCGATTGCAAATTGGGCAAGCTCTGGCCAGAGGTCAAGCCTGCCCACCCAGTAGTCTAGGGGTTCATCACTCCTCAGAGCGTCCACATCGGCCGTTAACCCAATGTAGTCGGACACCTGACGGTCTAGGCGTTCCCTGATGCTGGATCCGGATGACACCTGTCGATGGGTCGGCTGAAAGAATGACCTCATATCCGAAGTCACCAACACATCTTCAAACCGGCCTCTTCTTGCAGGCGCTGTTGGATTGGTACCCGCAAATCCTTCTCTGGGAGTGGGAATTGCTCCTCTGCCAGCGCACGCAAAAGCAGAATGCAGCATTTCTCGAAGCAAGGCCTGGAAGTGCTGCATTCTGACAGCCCTCTGCGACGGCGGTAACATTTCCGCCATTTTGTGTTTGTACCGGGGATCTAAGTACGTTGCCACCCAGTACTGGTCCTTGACCCTCATGCTTTTTATACGGGGGTCCCTATTAAAACACTGGAGCATGAAGGCCCCCATTTGCACTCAAGCGGAAGGTATGTGGTGGTGGTGGTGTTGTTGGTGGTAGTGTCTTTGGGGGTGCACATAGCAGAGAGTGAAGAAGAGGGTGCAGATCGAGAGGATGAGGAGGGTGCAGAAGAATAAGGCTGAGTGAGCCACTCAACCAAGTCTGGTGCGTCCTTTAAAGTAATTGAACGCACCTTCTGCAACTTCCCACTTTGGCTCAAGGCTGTTGCTCCTGCCCTACCCCTACCACCCCTGCGGAAGGGCCTGCCTCTTCCTCTGCCTGTCATTTTTTAAATCACCCTGTGACAAAACTCTTAGTCCCTATACCGCTGAAGGACTGCTGCAGTATAGGGCAGCGGTCAGCAGTAGTGCACGTCAACCCTATGTATTGTGGACCGATAGCGGTCCTTACAGAACAGCAGACTGTACTGCACTCAGGCCTATGTACCGTAGCACCCTATACCAAGTTACCAGTCCTTATAAGAACTTTTGTGGACCAAGCAGGTTGTGTGTTAGTGATTAGCAGACTGTGCGTCAGTCCCTATACCGCTGAAGGACTGCTGCAGTATAGGGCAGCGGTCAGCAGTAGTGCACGGCAACCCTATGTATTGTGGACCGATAGCGGTCCTTACAGAACAGCAGACTGTAACGCACTCAGGCCTATGTACCGTAGCACCCTATACCAAGTTACCAGTCCTTATAAGAACTTTTGTGGACCAAGCAGGTTGTGTGTTAGTGATTAGCAGACTGTACGTCAGTCCCTATACCAATGAAGGACTGCTGCAGTATAGGGCAGCGGTCAGCAGTAGTGCACGGCAACCCTATGTATTGTGGACCGATAGCGGTCCTTACAGAACAGCAGACTGTAACGCACTCAGGCCTATGTACCGTAGCACCCTATACCAAGTTACCAGTCCTTATAAGAACTTTTGTGGACCAAGCAGGTTGTGTGTTAGTGATTAGCAGACTGTACGTCAGTCCCTATACCAATGAAGGGCTGCTGCAGTATAGGGCAGCGGTCAGCAGTAGTGCACGGCAACCCTATGTATTGTGGACCGATAGCGGTCCTTACAGAACAGCAGACTGTAACGCACTCAGGCCTATGTACCGTAGCACCCTATACCAAGTTACCAGTCCTTATAAGAACTTTTGTGGACCAAGCAGGTTGTGTGTTAGTGATTAGCAGACTGTGCGTCAGTCCCTATACCAATGAAGGACTGCTGCAGTATAGGGCAGCGGTCAGCAGTAGTGCACGGCAACCCTATGTATTGTGGACCGATAGCGGTCCTTACAGAACAGCAGACTGTAACGCACTCAGGCCTATGTACCGTAGCACCCTATACCAAGTTACCAGTCCTTATAAGAACTTTTGTGGACCAAGCAGGTTGTGTGTTAGTGTTTAGCAGACTGTGCGTCAGTCCCTATACCAATGAAGGACTGCTGCAGTATAGGGCAGCGGTCAGCAGTAGTGCACGGCAACCCTATGTATTGTGGACCGATAGCGGTCCTTACAGAACAGCAGACTGTAACGCACTCAGGCCTATGTACCGTAGCACCCTATACCAAGTTACCAGTCCTTATAAGAACTTTTGTGGACCAAGCAGGTTGTGTGTTAGTGATTAGCAGACTGTGCGTCAGTCCCTATACCAATGAAGGACTGCTGCAGTATAGGGCAGCGGTCAGCAGTAGTGCACGGCAACCCTATGTATTGTGGACCGATAGCGGTCCTTACAGAACAGCAGACTGTAACGCACTCAGGCCTATGTACCGTAGCACCCTATACCAAGTTACCAGTCCTTATAAGAACTTTTGTGGACCAAGCAGGTTGTGTGTTAGTGTTTAGCAGACTGTGCGTCAGTCCCTATACCAATGAAGGACTGCTGCAGTATAGGGCAGCGGTCAGCAGTAGTGCACGGCAACCCTATGTATTGTGGACCGATAGCGGTCCTTACAGAACAGCAGACTGTAACGCACTCAGGCCTATGTACCGTAGCACCCTATACCAAGTTACCAGTCCTTATAAGAACTTTTGTGGACCAAGCAGGTTGTGTGTTAGTGTTTAGCAGACTGTGCGTCAGTCCCTATACCAATGAAGGACTGCTGCAGTATAGGGCAGCGGTCAGCAGTAGTGCACGGCAACCCTATGTATTGTGGACCGATAGCGGTCCTTACAGAACAGCAGACTGTAACGCACTCAGGCCTATGTACCGTAGCACCCTATACCAAGTTACCAGTCCTTATAAGAACTTTTGTGGACCAAGCAGGTTGTGTGTTAGTGATTAGCAGACTGTACGTCAGTCCCTATACCAATGAAGGGCTGCTGCAGTATAGGGCAGCGGTCAGCAGTAGTGCACGGCAACCCTATGTATTGTGGACCGATAGCGGTCCTTACAGAACAGCAGACTGTAACGCACTCAGGCCTATGTACCGTAGCACCCTATACCAAGTTACCAGTCCTTATAAGAACTTTTGTGGACCAAGCAGGTTGTGTGTTAGTGATTAGCAGACTGTACGTCAGTCCCTATACCAATGAAGGGCTGCTGCAGTATAGGGCAGCGGTCAGCAGTAGTGCACGGCAACCCTATGTATTGTGGACCGATAGCGGTCCTTACAGAACAGCAGACTGTAACGCACTCAGGCCTATGTACCGTAGCACCCTATACCAAGTTACCAGTCCTTATAAGAACTTTTGTGGACCAAGCAGGTTGTGTGTTAGTGATTAGCAGACTGTACGTCAGTCCCTATACCAATGAAGGACTGCTGCAGTATAGGGCAGCGGTCAGCAGTAGTGCACGGCAACCCTATGTATTGTGGACCGATAGCGGTCCTTACAGAACAGCAGACTGTAACGCACTCAGGCCTATGTACCGTAGCACCCTATACCAAGTTACCAGTCCTTATAAGAACTTTTGTGGACCAAGCAGGTTGTGTGTTAGTGTTTAGCAGACTGTGCGTCAGTCCCTATACCGCTGAAGGACTGCTGCAGTATAGGGCAGCGGTCAGCAGTAGTGCACGGCAACCCTATGTATTGTGGACCGATAGCGGTCCTTACAGAACAGCAGACTGTAACGCACTCAGGCCTATGTACCGTAGCACCCTATACCAAGTTACCAGTCCTTATAAGAACTTTTGTGGACCAAGCAGGTTGTGTGTTAGTGTTTAGCAGACTGTGCGTCAGTCCCTATACCGCTGAAGGACTGCTGCAGTATAGGGCAGCGGTCAGCAGTAGTGCACGGCAACCCTATGTATTGTGGACCGATAGCGGTCCTTACAGAACAGCAGACTGTAACGCACTCAGGCCTATGTACCGTAGCACCCTATACCAAGTTACCAGTCCTTATAAGAACTTTTGTGGACCAAGCAGGTTGTGTATTAGTGTTTAGCAGACTGTGCGTCAGTCCCTATACCGCTGAAGGACTGCTGCAGTATAGGGCAGCGGTCAGCAGTAGTGCACGGCAACCCTATCTATTGTGGACCGATAGCGGTCCTTACAGAACAGCAGACTGTACCGCACCCAAGCCTATGTACCGTAGCACCCTAGACAGACCAAGTTACCAGTCCTTATAAGAACTTTTGTGGAACAAGTGAGTTGTGAATGATTAGCAGACTGCAGCAGAAGGGCAGCAGTCAAGTATAATATTCTTTCTATATTTGGAAGAAAGAATATTATACGTGTACAAGCCTATTACCGTACCACTGATACCAGTCCTGAAAAGAACCTTTGTGGAACTAATAGTAACAGCAAGTCTTTAAAATTATCCTCACTGCCTGACACACTGCTTCCTGCCTGTCCCTATACAAATTGGCAAAAAAGAGTAGGCTGGAACGATTAGCTGGAACAGCTCTTTTGTGGACCTGATAGTAACAGCTAATGATGATGATGATGATGATGATGAAGAAAGACTAATCTGGCTGAGCTGTCCCTAAAATAGCAGCATACAGCGCTCTGTCCCTTTATCTAAACTGACAAAAGAAACTCAGGCTGCTGACCTAACACCTATACCAGTCCTGAAAAGAACTTTTGTGTACCAAATAGCTAGCGTTTTCTCTGTCCCTACTCCACACAGGATCCTTTCCCTACAGTGACAGAAGAAAGAATGTAAAATGGCCACCGGATCGGGTGTATTTATAGGTTAGGGGGAATGTCCAAGTGTCCATGAGCTGTCATGTCTCAATTGGTTGTCCTGTAACACATGATAAACGTGTCACGAAAGGTTAAAGTTCTTGTATACATTAAACACGTAAGTCCGCCGGGGCGAACGACGGAAAAAGGCGTTCGAACCCGCGGACGGCGAAAGTCGGAAATTCGCCGCGAAACGACCGCCGGGCGAACCGTTCGGCCATCACTAGCCCCTAATGTATAAAACATAAGAGCAAACATTTATTATATTGCAGCTTACCAATTCTCAGATGTGATGGCTGCATTCGTTTTCTTTTTTAGGCTTTTCTTAAGTTAGCACTTTTTTTTTTTCTTTTTTGTGGTGTGGGAACACATAACAGTGCTCAGCACATAACAGTGCTTTTACTGACACTTTTATGTTTTAGATTCAATAGTTTATTGTAAATAGTAGTGTGGTGATTACCTATTATACAAAAGAACGACATGTGGCATTATTAAACAGCACCAGATTTCAGTTGTGCCCCACCAGGCCGGTCCCCCATGAGCCTATTTGCTGAGTTTATTTCCCCATCTCTGCACTCAGTGCACTGATTGGAGCACTAATGGGAACTGATTGGCAGCACTGATAGGCAGCACCCATGGATACTGATAGGCAGCACTGGTGGGCTCTGATTGGTGGCATTGGTTGGCACTAATAGGTGGCAGTAATAGGCACTGATTGCCTGCACTGGTGGGCACTGATAGGCAGCACTGATGGGCACTGATTGGCACTGATAGGTGGCTCTGATTGGCACTGACAAGTGACATTGTTTGGCACTGACAAGTGGTGCTGATATGTAGCATTGGTTAGCACTGAGAGGTGCCACTGATAGGTGGCATTGGTTGGCATTGATTGACACTAATAGGTGTCATTGGTTGGCACTGTCAGGTGGCACTGATTGGGTGCATTGGTTGGCACTGATTGGCACTGATAGGTGGCATTGGTTGGCACTTATATGTGGCATTAGTTGGTACTGACAGGTGGCACTGATAGGTGGCATTGGTTGGCACTGACATGTGGAACTGATTGGCACTGATAGGTTGCATTGATTTGCACTGACATGGGGCACTGATAGGTGAGATTGGTTGGCACTGATTGGCGCTGTCAGGTGGCACTGATTGGTGGCATTTGTTTGGCGTGGACAAGTTGCAGTGATAGGTGGCATTGGTTAGCATTGATTGGCACTGATAGAGGAGTGGGGGAGTTTCACATTAAGTAGATTGCCAGGCTAAAGGCCCGTACACACGATCAGACTTTTTGACAACAAACATGCAAATTAGCTGTTTTAGAGCAACATCCGACCGTGTGCACGCTCCATCGGACAAACTTTTTTGGTTTTCATCGGACTTTTGTTGGCTGTGCAAACGGACAAACTTTCTGGCAACAAAAGTCCGATGGAGCAAAGTCTGATCGTGTGTACAGAAAACCATAGGAGTTTTGTACAAAGAACCAATGCAAAAGATCAGACAACAATACAGAAGTGGCGGTAAAGAGCAGAAAAACCACGTGATTTGGTGAAAGTTTGGCTGAAAAAGTCCTGCTGTGTGTATGCAATACAAGTTCACCGCCGACGCCCTTTGTACAAAAATCCAAGGGAAAGTTTGTACAAAGTCCTATCGTGTGTATGAGGCTTAAGAGCCACTAAATTGTACCTGCTAATTCCATCAGTTGAGACTGAACCAGCTGATATTAATTTGCACCGGCAAGGGGCAGGATTACTTTCTAATTACTGATAGATTTCAGCTTTTTGAACCTCCCTTTCTTCACGTGTTCAATGCTTTTTCCCTGTGTCCTTCCATTTTTATTACACAAAACTTCATTTCTGAACTTATTTGTTTTGGTGTCTTTGTATGTATGGATTGCATGACACCGTGGTGAACATTTCATGTCAATGGCAACTTTTGCAATGTATTTACCTAGAAAAATGGTCACGTGTTCAATACTTATTATTATATAATGAGCACATAATGAAACAATACATGCCGCAGCAATGTTTCTTTCCAAGAGAAATTTCATACCAACCACCATAAAGAGGTGATCCCCGATGTCACCTGCAGCAGAATACAATGTAACAATGTATATCAACAACATGACATGAGTATAACACAACACGGGGGAGAAGATACACAAAGTACAAAGTTACATAGAAATATTTGAACTAAGGGAAATGCATTACTGACACCCCTTGTAAGAAAAGCAAAGAACCTTGAATAGGATTCTATGGAACATTTTTTAATATAAAGGAATATTCTTGCGGCACACTGAATATATTGTATATATTGCTTTGCATGAGAATAAAAAAAAGCAACACTGTTCCCACATGAAAATTTATTTCGTTTTTTCTTCTTTTGGTGGTATTGACACTGGGTTTTTAATGTTTTGCTATATAAACGAAGACTGTAAATAAAAAAAATAAAAAATAAAACAACAAAAAAAAAAACAACAATATTGTTTGCTTTTTGCTATAAAACCAATGAAACAAATAAAAATCTTCATACATTTTGTCCAAATTTTATTCTGCTACATGATAACAAAAATCCCTATACATGTATATTAATTGGTTTGTGTGAAAGTTCTAGCATCTACAGACTATGGCAAATACAGTGCCTTGAAAAAAGTATTCATACCCCTTGAAATTTCCACATTTTGTCAAGTTACAACCAAAAATGTAAATGTATTTTATTGGGATTTTATGTGATAGACCAACACAAAGTGATACATAATTGTGCGGTGGAAGGAAAAAGGATAAATGGTTTTCAACATTTGTTACAAATAAATATATAAAAAGAGTAGCGTGCATTTGTATGGTGCCCCCTTTACTCTGATACCCCTAACTAAAATCTAGCGGACCCAATTGCCTTCAGAAGTCACCTAATTAGTGAATAGAGCCCACCTGTGTGTTATTTAATCTCAGTATAAATACAGCTGTTCTGTAAAGCCCTCAGAGGTTTGTTAGAGAACCTTAGTGAACATAAAGCATCATGAAGGACAATGAACACACCAGACAGGTCAGGGGTAAAGTTGTGGAGAAGTATAAAGCAGGGTTGGGTTATAATAAAAAATATCTCAAGCTTTGAACATCTCACGGAGCTCTGTTCAATCCATCATCGGAAAATGGAAAGAGTATGGGCACAACCGCAAACCTACCAAGACATGGCCGTCCATCTAAACTGACCGGGCCGGGCAAGGAGAGCATTCATCAGAGAAGCAGCCAAGAGGTCCATGGTAACTCTGGAGGAGCTGCAGAGCTCAGGGGGGAGAATCTGTCCACAGGACAACTATTAGTCGTCTCTCCACAAATCTGCCCTTTATGGAAGAGTGACAAGAAGAAAGACATTGGAGAAAGAAAGTCATAAGAAGTCCTGTTTGCAGTTTGTGAGAAGCCATGTGGAGGACACAGCAAACATGTGGAAGAAGGTGATCTGGTCAGATGAGACTAAAATTTAACTTTTTGGTCTAAAAGCAAAACGCTATGTGTGGGGAAACTAACACCGCCCATCCCCCTGAACACACCATCCCCACCGTGAAACATGGTGGTGGCAGCATCATGTGGTGGGGATGGTTTTCTTTAGCAGGGACAGGGAAGCTGGTCATAGTTGATGGGAAGATGGATGGAGTCAAATACAGGACAATCTTAGAAGAAAAACTGTTAGAGTCGGCAAAAGACTTGAGACCGGGGCGGAGGTTCACCTCCCAGCAGGACAACGACCCGAAACATACAGCCAGAGCTACAATGGAATGGTTTACATCAAAGCATATTCATGTGTTAGAATGGCCCAGTCAAAGTCCAGATCTAAATCTAATTGAGAATCTGTGGCAAGACTTGAAAATTGCTGCTCACAGACGCTCTCCATCCAATCTGACAGAGCTTGAGATATTGTGCAGAGAAGAAGAATGGGCAGAAATGTCCTCTCTAGATGTGCAAAGCTGGTAGAGACACCCCCAAAAAGACTTGCAGCTTTAATTGCAGAGAAAGGGGGTTCTACAAAGTAATGCCCCCCCCCCCCCCACGCTTTTCACATATTTGTTTGTAAAAAATGTAGAAAAACATTTATCATTTTCCTTCCACTTCACAATTATGTTCCCCTTTGT
Source organism: Lithobates pipiens (assembly GCF_037356315.1). NCBI lineage: Eukaryota > Metazoa > Chordata > Amphibia > Anura > Ranidae > Lithobates > Lithobates pipiens. Next base: position 9,957,454 of record NW_027507686.1, on the reverse strand, counting down.
GTTGGTCTATCACATAACCCCACCCCCCAAATATACGTTTTTGGATGTAACATACCACAACAAAATCTGGAAAATTTCAAGGGGTATGAATACTTTTTTAAGGCACTGTATACTGAAATTCTTATTACAAATGGCGGCAATCATAATGGGACTGTGATAGACTTTGACGGACAATCTGACACTAACTGACACTGGGGAGTTACTGACTAACTGACACTGACATCACCAGTGACACTTATACAGTGATCAGTGATAATACTATACACTGTCACTGTACTAATGACACTGGCTGGGGAGGGGTTAACATCAAGGGCAATCAAAGGGTTAAATGTGTGCCTAATGATGTGTAAAGTGTGTTGCTTTTACTACTATAACTCTCAGTTTCTCAACCCTGATTTGTGGGCATGCCAACATGCCAAACTGTGCCCACCCAAGATGTCTGAGCGTTATGTGACAGCAAGAATCCCCGCCTCCCCAAAAAAAATTTGGATCTGAAGTTTGTATATCGTACAGAATTTGTATGCATAAAAATTCGTATTTCGGATTCATACGAATGTACGAATTTTCTATCCGTACGAAACTAATCGCACATGTCTAGTTGTCGGTAAATCCGACCGCGTGTTCGCTCCATCGGACAATTGTTGTCGGATTTTTCCACGGAAAAAAATGTTGGATGGCAGATTTTAACATTTTCCCCGGACAAATGTTTGTTGTCGGATTTTCCGAGCGTTCGTACACAAGTCCGTCGGACGAACGTCTAAAGTACAAACACGCATGCTCGGAAGCAAGGACGAGCCGGAATTGGACAGTCTTGTAAACGAGCGTTCGTAATGGAGAATTAACATTCGTGACGCGGCAAATTATGAAATCTGGAAATGCAGCGCACAATTCTCTTCTTCTTTAACCACTTGCCGGCCAGCGCACGACGATGTACGTCGACAGAATGGCACGGGCAGGCAAATGGGCGTAAATGTACGTCCCTTTAAATTTGTCGCCCTGCCATCGGGAGCGCGGCGGCGACGGCGCGCTCCCGCGCTGGTCGGGACCCCCGTGAGTCCGGTCGCGGGACCCGCGGACTCGATCGCCGCGGGCATCCCCGCGATCGTCTCACGGAGCGGCCGAATGAAGAAATGCCGTTGTAAACAGCATTTCTCCATTCTGCCTAGCAACTAGTGACGCTGATCTCTGCTCCATGTGATTGGAGCAGAGATCAGTGTTCACTAAATGAAAGCCCAACCCCCCCACAGTTAGTAACACACCCCTAGGAACACTTAACCCCTACACTGCCACCAACTGGTTAACCCCTTCACTGCCAGTGTCATTTACACAGGAATCACTGCATTTATATAGCACTGATTGCGGTATAAATGACAATGGTCCCAAAAATGTGTCAAAAATGTCCGATGGGTCCCTCACAATGTCGCAGTCCCAATAAAAATCGCTGATCGCCGCCATTACTAGTAAAAAAAAATAATAAAAAATTATTAATAAAAATGCTATAAAACTATCCCTATTTTGTAAACGCTATAACTTTTGCGCAAACCAATCAATAATCGCTTATTGCAATTTTTTTTACCAAAAATATGTAGAAGAATACGTATCGGCCTAAACTGAGGGAAAAAAAATTTTTTTATATATTTTTGGGGGATATTTATTATAACAAAAAGTTAAAAATAATGCGTTTTTTTCAAAATTGTCGCTCTATTTTTGTTTATAGCGCAAAAAATAAAAACCGCAGGGGTGATCAAATACCACCAAAAGAAAGCTCTATTTGTGGGAAAAAAAGGACGTCAATTTTGTTTGGGAGCCACGTTGCATGACCGCGCAATTGTCAGTTAAAGCGACGCAGTGCCGAATCGCAAAAAGTGGTCTGGTCTTTGACCAGCAAAATGGTCCGGTCTGAAAGTGGTTTTAATGGGGTGGTAATGAAGCTGCTTTGCTGGGGATACTGATGGAGTTATTGCAATTGATTTTTCAAAGGTTTTTTTTCTAATGATATCAAAAATAATATTATTGTGCTATTTTTTTTTTCTTGGCCAAGTTACCACAACACCATTATCCTGTAGTTTTTAAGATCAAAGATACAACTATGTCGGTGTCCCTTGTCAATGTTACATTGTATTTTTTTAAATGCAACTGCCGACTCCCCAACTGTCATTTGAAGTAAAACACACAGCCAAGTATTATGCCCCGTACACACGGTCGGACAATCCGATGACAAAATCCGTCGGATTTTGGCCCAAACTTGTCTTGCATACACACGGTCGCACAAAGTTGTTGGAAAATCCGATCGTTCAGAACGCGGTGACGTACAAGACGTACGTCGGGACTATAAAGAGGGCAGTAGCCAATACCTTTCGTCTCGTAATTTATTCCGAGCATGCGTGGCACTTAGTCCGTCAGAATTGTCTACACGCGATCGGAATTGAAACGATTGGATTTTGTTGTTGGAAAATTTTAGATCCAGATCTCAAACTTTGAAATTCCGATGGAAAAAGCCAGATGGAGCCCACACACGATCGGATTTTTTTCCAACAACAAGGTCTGATCACACATTTTCCATCAGATAGTCCGACCGTGTGTGCAGGGCATAATTCTCCACAATTTTTTTTTATACTGCATATTCTGACTCCGATTGTTGTGAATCGACTATCCCTTGTGAGATCTCTATGCCTGGCCTGTATAAGATATAATCACTGAGGACAATCCTCATCAGATAGCTTGAACTCACCAAATACCGATTCCATCCACAAGATGCTTTTATTCTGAACATCAGGTTACAGCAGATGACAGGATGCAAACAGAGAGGAATAGGTTGTAGTATTTATGCGGTCAAAAGATGATGTTCTCTTTTGAAAAAATAAAAAATGTATGGCTAAAAAAATAAAAAAATAAAAATAAAATAAAAAAAACAATATTGTCTGTAGCTTATGATGCAGAATACATGTGCCCTGCTACATGTGGCTTGTAGCTGCATCCATGACACAGGAAGTACAATAACAGGAAGAAGGGTGGAGCATTACAAATAAAGGAAGTGTGTCATAACATAAGGGAAAAAGAACATAAGGAACAAGTGCATTACCACAAAAAGGTCACTAGATGGCAGTATGTGAACTAAATATAAAAGTCCATAGAAAATGGTTAAGGAAAACAATCTATGATAAATTCTATGCCCCGTTGGGGCAGCACAGTGCATTAAAAAAAGAAAACAAATAAAATTAGACGTGCTATCTGCTAATAGAATTTAACCAAAAAGTGCATTCTATGCACCAAAAAATATAGAAAATATACCAAATCAAATCATTATTCAACCAAAAAAAATTATGTCAAAACAATAACTCCAAGGCCAATAATAAATAACGCGTTATCTCCTCGGATTCCGCAACATGTCTGGTTGACGAACGGCTGTTCAGAAACAAACTGAAAAGCACTAAATAAAAAGCCCAAAGGGTGGTGCTAAAGAGCTGAAAAACCATGTAGTACGTCACTACGTTCGTGATTGTTGACCGACAATTCCTTGCCGTGTGTATGCAAGACAAGTTTGGGCCAACGCCCTTTGGATAAAAGTCCATGTACGAGGCTTTAGTGGTGACAGCTTCCCCTCCGACCATAGTCTGAACCTTCGCAACTCGGTTGGACTCCAATCCTGCAGTCCCAACCCTACGCTGCTTCTCCTGCTCCTGGATAGGCCTCAAGCAGCCTAGCAGCCAGGTGTCCCCGGGATAGGCCTCTGGCTTCTGGCCTAGCAACCCAGGGGGTGACATAAAACGCGTCCACCCAGACAGCCGTCCAGGGGGCACAGAACACCGATCACCTGACTCCACCCAAAATAAATAGGCCCTCCCAGCAGGCCAAGGGACTGAAAGAAACCACCGCCAATTGGCTGAGACACCCCAGCCATTCATGATCTGACCTTGTTAAGCCCTTGTCAATCTAATGTCACCTGCCACAGTGCCACCTAGTGACAGAAGAGAAAAATGGTGCAGCAATTACAGAATTTAGGGAGGAATCAGTGGATCTTCTATCAATCAGCCAGGACAATTACTACCTGGCAAACTAAATTTGTTAGCGACCCTGTCTAAACACCAGGGTGCTACACCGCCCTCCCTCAGTACTTCAGAAAAGGCAAGTAATAAAGAAAAAAAAATTGTTATCCAAAATCGAGTGGTGGTCTTTCCTTTAAGATAAAGTTGTAAAAGTGAGTGGAACTCCGCTTTAATAAATTGTGGGTAACAGTACAGAAAAATCAAGTTGGTCTTGATGGGCCTGTGTCTTTTTTCAACCTCACCTACTATGTAACTATATCAGATGAGCACCTGAACGACCACAACATATAGGGATATACAATGTAATACTGACATATAATCACACACATAGGATGGACTTGATGGACTTGTGTCTTTTTCAACCTCACCTACTATGTAACTATATTAGAAGTATTTTAAATCTGACCTCCCTTCCCTTCAGTCTTGCACAGCTGTTTTTTTTAATCACTTTTATGGCCATCACAAGGAATGTAAATATCCTTTGTGACAGTAACAGGCAGTGGCAGATGCTCTTTATGGAGGGTTCTGGGGTCAATGAGACCCCAAATTCCTCCTTTGCCCTTGAAAGCATTCAAAACCCCTAATTATAACAAGACTCCGCCTACAGAAAAAATGGTGTACCTATACATTTTATGACAATGTTGGCCAACAAAAATAATAATAATAATAATTGTAATAATAATAATATTAGTAATAATAGCCCTACTAAATATTTTAACAATAACTACAATAATAATATTAATAATTGTAATAATAATAATATTAGTAATAATAGTCATATAAATTATTTTAATATTAACTACAAAATAATAATAATAATATTAATAATTGTAATAGTAATAATATTACTAATAATAGCCATAATAATTATTTTAATAATAACTACAACAATAATAATGCTAATAATAGCAACAAGAAATTAATTATTAACCACTTCCTGCCGCAATATAGAAAAATGACGGCCGGAAAGTGGTTCTGTTATCCTGATTGGGCATAATAATAATAGTAATATTATTATTATTACAATTATTATTATTATGCCCAGTCAGGATAACAGAATAATTATTATTATTATATGACATCCATCAAGATAAGCCGCTAGTGATTGCCCGTCGGGGCGCGTGGCGCGGTGATCAGTGGTGTGGTGTGTCAGTCTGACACACCGCATCTCCGATCTCAGTAAAGAGCCGTAGACCTTTTACCACGTGATCAGCCATGTCCAATCACAGCTGATCACAGTGTAAACAGGAAAAGCCATGTATCGGCTTTTCCTCCACTCGCACTGACAGTTGCGAGTAGAGGAGAGCCGATTGGCTGGCCCCCTGACAGGGGGGGGTCTGCGCTGATAATCAGCGCATTGATTATAAGTGCAGACCCATTGAGGATGCCCACCCATGACCACCAGGGATGCCCACTTATGACCACCAGGTAAGACCGCTAGAGCCTACCAGGGATGCCAACCAGTGCCCATTAGGAATGCCACTCTGTGCCCATCAGTGATGCCTGTCAGTGCCTCCTGATCAGTGCTGCCTATGAGTGCTATCTAGCAGTGCTGCCCATCAGTGCAGCCTATAAGTGCCCTCCAGTGCCACCTATGAGTACCCATCAATGCCGCCTATGAGTGCTGTATATCAGGGCCCATCAGTGCTGCTTTTCAGTGCCACCTATCAGTGCTGCATATAAGTGTCCATCATTAGCGCCACCTCATTAGTGCCACCTCATCAGTGCCAATCAGTACTGTCTCATCAGCGCCTGTCAGTGAAGGGGAAAAATCACTTATTTACAAAGTTTTATAACAGAAACAAAGAAAAACTTTTTTATTTTCAAAATGTTTGATCTTTTTTGTAGCGCAAAAAATAAAAAACCCCAGTAGTGTTCAAATACCACCAAAAAGAAAGCTCTATTTGTTGGGGGGGGGGGGGGGGGGACGATAACAATTTTGTTTGGGTACAGCGTCACGTCATTTAAAATGTGATAGTGGTAAAAGCTGAAAATATGACTGGGCATGAAAGAGGGGAAGGGCCCTGTATTGAAGTGGTTAATAATAATCATAATAATAATAATAATAACAATATCCACACCAATAATAATAATAATATTAATAATAATAATAATAATATTAATAATAATAACAATGCATTTACTGATAAGGAGACCGGCCACTGCTCTCTGGTCGACATGCTAAGGAGTGCGGAGCAGATCCGCTGCCATAAGGGACCTCTACGTGTAAGCGGCCGCTCGCCTGCACTCGCCCATCGTGTCACAGCAGCAGGAATAATTCAGCATTTGGAGACGCTCCAGCTCTAATGTGTATTTAGTCAGCAGTTTTTGGTATATCTAGATGCGCACCTGCTGACGAATTCAGCCTTAAAGCAAACCTGTCCTGACAGAAATATGGAAAGAGCCGGCTTTGTTTTCTAACAACCAGAGCTGACTGTTGCTGATCTAATGGCCTCAATGGAGGCAATTCACAAAGAAGCACAAAGAGATCCTTTTATTTTATGACCATTTTTGTATCAAAATTGCCCAATTCCCTAAAAGAAATATAGCATGGGTCCTGAATCTGTATCCTGAATCTTCTCCAAATGAAATTACTATTTAAAGGGTAACTCCACTTCCATGGGAAAAAATAGCAAAAATAAAATAAATAATTATATATATATATATATATATATATATATATATATATATATATATATATATATATATATACAGGGCTGGTGTAAGGATTTTTGACACCCTAGACAAAATCTAATTTTGCCGCTCTCATTGGTCCCACCCCTGACCCCACCCCCTTTTCCCTGCCCATGTGACAGAAAATGGCGCTATAGCGGAAGCATCGACTCTGCTTCCTCTATCGCTGGCTCCAGTGCGGCGCCTCTAATTACACTAACGGTCAGACAAAGCAGCTGCCTGAGACTGAGTTAGTTACAAGCTGCAGCCTACAGAGCATGCAGACGTGGAGGGAAGCCAGCAACCGATGCCACTAGGCAGCAGTGCGCCCTAAGCGGCTGCCTAGTTTGCCTAGTGGTAGCACCGGACATGTATATATATATATATATATAGTGTGTACCAGTGGTTCTCAACCCTGTCCTCAAGTATCCCCAACAGGCCATGTTTTGGGAATTTCTCTTAGATAAATTAGCTGTCCAAAATACCAAGCCATTGACTCTGATTTAGAGCACCCGTGCAAGATAAAGGAAAACCTGCAAACATGGCCTGCTGGGGGTACTTGAGGACTGAGGTTGAGAACCACTGGCGTATACAATTGCGACACAAGTCATATTTTAATTGAACGTTATTAAAAATTACCTTTTCTTCTCAATCTGCAGCCACTGTAATTTTATGTAGAATACAATATGGCCACCCGAAGGTGTTCTGTACAGAGAATGTTTACAGAACGCCCACCAGAAACATCATTTTTCCGCTTGTGTGATTGGCTCGCTGATTTTCCTAGAAGGCTGCACTAAGATACAAGTCAGATTTTTGGGGTAGCACTCTCTAGTGCTAGAAATGTAGACAGGGTTTTTTCTTTGGTTAGGTGAGTAGGTAAAGTAGTGAGTAGGTAAATTTGTGCAGGCACGGGGCTGGCAGCCAAGCCTGTGTGCGTGTTTTGTCCTGGGTTGGGCAGAAATCCAGGGAGAGCTGGATGACTTACAAGAAGCATCACTAAGAACTCCCCCCTACTTCTCGCATGTTCTGGTGCCTTCTAGAAGAATAGGAGAGGAAGTAAGGTGGAGCTTCCTGGAGTATTATGAGGGTCCTGACCAATCCCCAACTTGGATTGGCAGGGGGCAGGCCCCCTCAAATACTCAGGGTCAGCCCAGCTGGGGAGGAGAGTTCGGGTGGAAACTGTAGATGGAGTGTTAGGCTGTTGTGGCCTTTAAGGGAGCTCCTCAGTCTGGGGGGGGGGGGGCTGGTGGTGACCTTGGGGGCTTGGGCTCGGATGTGGATGGGATCTTCCTAAAATGGAGGTGTCCTGGACAGGAGGCACTGGAGCAAGGAGGACAGCAAGAGAAAAGGGAGCTCCCCAGTCTGGGGGGTTGGGGTGAGCAAGGAGGACAACAGGAGAACACCATCAGGGAAGTCTCCATGAGGGCTGGTGAGTGACACACAGTCAGAAGGACTGGGAGGCCCGCCCAGGAGGACTGGGATGGAGCAGTCTGGGATGGGTGCAGAGCCAGTAAGGAGGACTGTGGTGGCACGGGTAGTGGAAATAGGCAGCTGCAACCAGGAGGGCTGGCAGGGCCTAAAGAGGTGGTACTGGGAGCAGTAGCCACATATGGGACAGCTAGTACTAAGGACTATCTATTTTTGCAACACCATGGGGCCCGCGGTCCCTGCCTGCAAAGGGCATTTGCTTTGGGTCTGGCTGAGTCAGTGTCAGGCCCAAACCACAGTGCAAGCTGGTCCTGGGAGTGATAGTCTGCAAGCAAGTGTTGGAGCTGGAAATGAAGAGAAGAGGTTTTATATACCGGGGGTGGATATAGTTTTCAGGCCCTAAATTTCCTATCTTCAAGCAAGTGGGCATCCTATATGCATCTCATCCCCATCCAAGTTCTATTCCCCTAATAAAACAAAGAAAAGTACAAGGACTGTTTCTAGACTGAAGTGTGTCTGGAAATGAATGTGGCTGGGGGGGGGGGGGGGGGGGTACCACTACATTGGCATCCCCTGCAACAAAAACTTTGTTTTTTGTGAGATACTCCCAAAAGGAAATCCCATCTAAAGGGATGCTGACACTGACACTTTTCTCATTAGAGCTTTACAGCTGCAGCAACTGATTGATAATTATGAAACCATTCCCATTAGATTCACTTAGCACAGGGACACAGAGGAACAAATAGTGATTTCTTCAGACTAACAAAAGGTAGAAATCTGCAGCAAAGTTTGCTACAATCCCTGCAATGTACAGAGATCACCCAAAAGTGTAGTTATGCTTTAAAGTGTATTTCCAGCCAAAGGCATTTTTTGTTTTGTTTTTGTGTTGAGGGGAGAAGGTTGATATTGCTCTTTGTGCCCTTGTTGGGGAAATTCATTCTCTTTGGAAATCCAAAATTTTACAGTTCTCACCAGATCAGGAAATAAGTGTAAATCGTTGCAATGGGGACACCTGGTGACAACTGTTATTGGCCCTATTAACCTTCTAATAAAAAGTAGCCTTTAAGAGTAGCCTTCTAATATAAGTTGCCACTTGACCCTATGCAAGCGTTTAGAGATAGCTTAAATGTGTTCAGCAATGAGGTCTCTACCGGCTGAAGTTTCCCTGAAGCCCTCTAGAAGTCTCTTCAGACAACTCTAAAGATACTCCATCTTCCATAGCAGGCCTACTCTTAGCCCTTGTACACATGGTCGGAGATTCCGACAACCAAATCCGTCGGAGTAATTCAGACGGAGGTCCGGAAGTGATGTTGCATACACACGGTCGGACTAAATTGTCGGAAAATCCGATTGTACATAATGTGATGACGTTATTTCGTTATGACGGGACTACGTTCAGGCTAGTAGCCAATAGCTTTGGTCTAGGAATTTGATCTGAGCATGCGTGGCACTTTGTCCGTCGGAGTAGGCTACACATGATCGGAGTATGTCCGATAGGAGCATTTTGTCTGAAAAATTTACCGGCAAGTTGGAAAACTTGGTCCGTCAGATATTCCGATGGAAACAGTCCGATGGAGACCACACACAGTCGGAATATCCGTCAAAACGGTCCGATAGGAAACATTCAGTCGGAATCTCCGACCGTGTGTACAAGGGCTAAGACACTCCATACAGGTGGATATAACTCATACATTGTTACCGCTAACACTAAGTACTGGAGACAACTCAAAAGTAGAAGGCAGAAATAATCAATAGGTCTTGAATATTGGAGAAAGAGCAGAAAATATAAACAAACCTCAGGCTGGCTACAGCCTAGCAACAAACACACTAATTGTAGCTAGGAAGGCTCCAGTCCCTACAGAAGAGAGACGCGGCTATAGAACCATGAGAGCCTTGTGAACCAGAAATGTATTTTCGGAACTGTTATTTTACCTGGAGCTGCGATGGCACCTCCTGCCCCTTCTCTGCAGACATCTCATACAACATCACTATTATGCCAGCCTTATTTTTAGAAGCAAAGAGCACAATCTTTGTGAATTGACAAGAACATGCAAAACTCCCGAAAAATCAATAATATGAGATTCATGCTGTAAATTCAGCAGACTGCTGCAATAAGACCTTCAGGCCGGAGTCACCTCCTTCAGTGGATGGTAATGCATGTTATGCTGCGTACACACGGGCGGACTGTATGGCGTACTTAGTCCGTCGAAACACATTTCAGCGGAAAATCCGCTCGTGTGTGGGCTTCAGCGGACTTTTTCAGCGTGCAGTCCGGAGTACTAAGAATTTCGTTTTTTTTTCGAAATTCTGTGCGTCGTACTTTGGTTTCAGCGGACAATACGGTCGTCAGTAGGCTAGTTCGACGAACTAAGAATGGCGCATGCCCAGAAAGGATTTACACGGCGGAAGGGTGCTTTGCTGTGTATTGGACTTCCTATTTCTAGTCCCGTCGTACGTGCTGTACACGTCATCGCGCAAGCTTTCGACAGACTGTTTGTGCATCCGTGTGTGGTCAAGTCCGTTCATTCGAAAGTAGGACGGACTGTCCGTCGGATTGTATGACGGACTAAGTAGGCCATACAGTCCGCCCGTGTGTACTCGGCATAAGATGTGCACTGCAGGGCAGCACAACACACACATGTGAATGCTCCGTGCAGGGCGGTACACTGGGCTGCCCAAAAGAAGTGAATGTGTGAATGTGTGAATGTGTGCGAACATACTTATATGTTTGTGTGTTTGTGTGATTTTTCATGTGTTGAGGTTATTTATGAACCTGTCCATAGCTTACTATCTCCTTTCTCTCTATATATCTCTCCCATCTGCCCATCTTTTTTTGCATCTCGCCCATTTATTTTTCCTTCTAAATGCTCCTTTCTTTTTCTATATGTCTCTTTCTCTCCTGTCGCTCTTTCTTCTCTCTTTTCTGGTTCTCGCTCTCTTTTTCCCTCTCTCTCTTCTCTCTCTTTTCACTTTCTATCTCTTTGTGTCTCCTGTCTCTCTTCTCTTTATTATGGTTCTCTCTCTCTTCTATCTCCTTTTCTCTCTTCTTTCTTTCTTCTCTCTCTTCTTATTCTCTTTCTCTCTGTCTGTTCCTCTTCCTCTGTCTTTCTTCTCTCTCTTCTGGTTCTCTCTCTCTTCTCTCCTCCCTCTTTTTTCTCTTTCTTTCTCTCTCTCTCTCTCTCATGTCTCTCTTTCTTCTCGCTTTTCTTTCTCTCTCATATGTCCTCTTTCTCTCTTCTCAACTTTCTTTCTCCCTTCTCTCTCTCTCTTCTTTTTAGCTTCTCTTTCTCTTCTCTTGTATCTCTCTTTCTTTTCTTTCTCCCTTTTTTCTCTCTCCTGTTTCTCTTCCTTTTCTCTCTTTTGGTTCTATTACTCATCTCTTTCTCTCCTTTTCTCTCCTCTTTCCCTTTTCTCTGTTTCACTCTCTTTATTTCTCTTCTTATTTTCTCTCTCTCTCTCTCCTTACCCTTTATTCACTCTATATTCTATTACTCTTTCTTTCTCTTTCTTCTCTTTCTTCCGGTTCACTCTCTCTTCCCTCCTACCTTTCTCCTCTTTCTTTCTCTTTTCTCTCTCTCCCTTATGTCTCTCTTTCTTCTCTCCTGGTTCTTTCACTCTTCTCCTTCTCCCTCTTCTCTACTTCACTCTCTTTCTTTCTTTTCTTATTCTCTCTCTCTATTTCCCCTCTCCTTTCTCTCTCCCTCCTCTCGCTCTCTTTTCTTTCTATCTTCTATTTATCTCTTTCCTATCTTTTTTTTCTTTCTTCTCTCTCTCCTGGTTCTTTCACTCTTCTCTTTCTCTCTCTTCTCTGCTTCACTCTCTTTCTTTCTTTTCTTATTCTCTCTCTCTCTCTCTCTCTCTATTTCTCCTCTCCTTTCTCTCTCCCTCCTCTCGCTCTCTTTTCTTTCTCTCTTCTCTTTATCTCTTTCCCATCTCTCTTTTCTTTCTCCCTTTTTTTTCTCTTTCTCTCTCTCTCTCCTGGCCCTTTATTCTCTTTATCTTCACTTAGTCTCTCTTTCTTCTGGTTCACTCTCTCTCTTCTCTCCTCCCTCTGTCTTTTCTTTCTTTCTCTCTCTCACGTCTCTCTTTATTCTCTCTTTTCTGGTTCTTTTTTTCTCTTTCCCTCTTTTCTCTCGTTTTTTCTCTTTGTCTCTCTTCTTTCTCTCTTTTCTCTCCCTTCTCTCTCTGTCCCTTTCTTCTCTTACATTCTCTCTCTCCTGTCTCCCTCTTCTCTCTTATTCTTCCTTTCTTTTCTCTCCTCCGGTTCTCCTCTCTTTCTCTCATCCTTTTTGTCGGAGTGAGAAGAGTATTATCCCATGTACGGGATGCCTGAATCTTGCTGACAGTATGACAGATGTAAGCAGTGCACAGGGTGACAGGTTAATGTAATAGGTAAGTGCAGCTACATTCATAAGCCCCGGTCCAGCGTAACCTAATTAATCCCATTAGAGGAAGAGAAGATGATGCATTTCTATCCTGAAGAGTCCACTGATTCTTTCTGGAGTGCTGGAGCTGACCTAGACCCCCAGGGGCCCATTGGACTGTCCATGTTTTATAAAGAGGACATTATAAACTCTCTTTCTCATGATGTACACATATACTGTATATATATATATATATATATATATATATATATATATATAAAATAATAAAAATATATATATATATTTATATATATATATATATATATATATATATATATATATATATATATATATAGTAAAAAGTATTGGGACGCCTGCCTTTACACATACATGAACTTTAATGACATCCCAGTCTTAGTCCGTAGGGTTCAATATTGAGTTGGCTCCGCCCTTTGCAGCTATAACAGCTTCAACTCTTCTGGGAAGGCCGTCCACAAAGTTTAGGAAGGTGTCTATGGGGAATGTTTAACCATTCTTCCAGAAGCGCATTTGTGAGGTCAGGCACTGATGTTGGACAAGAAGGGTTGGACTTGGCTCCTTATTTCCGGTGAAGGGAACTCTTAAGGCGTCAGCATACCAATAAATTTTTGACAATTTCATGCTCCCAACTTTGTGGGAACAGTTTGGGGATGGCCCCTTCCTGTTCCAACATGACTGCGCACCAGTGCACAAAGCAAGGTCCATAAAGACATGGATGAGCGAGTTTGGGGTGGAGGAACTTGACTGGCCTGCACAGAGTCCTGACCTCAATTCAACAGAAAACCTTTGGGATGAATTAGAGCGGAGACTGCAAGCCAGGCCTTCTCATCCAACATCATTGCTTGACCTCACAAATGTACTTCTGGAAGATAGGTCATACAATCCTATGGACACACTCCTAAACCTTGTAGACGGCCTTCACAGAAGAGTTGAAGCTGTTATAACTATAAAGGGTGGTCAATATTGAACCCTACGGACTAAGACTGGGGTGCCATTAATGGTCATGTGTGTTAAGGCAGGTTTCCCAAAAGTGAGTACACCCCTAAGTGAAAATTTCCAAATTGGGCCCAAAGTGTTAATATTTTGTGTGGCCGCCATTATTTTCCAGCACTGCCTTAACCCTCTTGGATATGGAGGTCACCAGAGCTTCACAGGTTGTCACTGGAGTCCTCTTCCCCTCCCCCATGATGACATCACTGAGCTGTTGGATGTTGGAGACCTTGCGCTCCTCCACCTTTTGAGGATGTCCCACAGATGATCAATAGGGTTTAGGTCTGGAGACATGCTTGGCCAGTCCATCACCTTTACCCTCAGCTTCTCTAGCAAGGCAGTGGTCATCTTGGAGGTGTGTTTGGGGTGGTTATCATGTTGGAATGCTGCCCTGCGGCCCAGTCTCTGAAGGGAGGGGATCATGCTCTGCTTCAGTATGTCACAGTACATGTTGGCATTCATGGTCCCCTCAATGATCTGTAGCCCCCCAGTGCCGGCAGCACTCATACAGCCCCAGAACATGACACCCCCACCACCATGCTTGACTGTAGACAAGACACACTTGTCTTTGTCCTCCTCACCTGGTTGCCCCCACACACGCTTGTCACCATCTGACACCAAATACGTTTATCTTGGTCTCATCAGACCACAAGACATGGTTCCAGTAATCCATCTCCTTAGTCTGCTTGTCTTCAGCAAACTGTTTGCGGGCTTTCTTGTGCATCATCTTTAGAAGAGGCTTCCTTCTGGGAGGACAGCCATGCAGACCAATTTGATGCAGCGTGTGTCGTGTGGTCTGAGCACTGACAGGCTCACCCCCCCCCCCCCACCCCTACAACCTCTGCAGCAATGCTGGCAGCACTCATACGTCTATTTCCCAAAGACAACCTCTGGATATGACGCTGAGCACGTGACCTCAACTTCTTTGGTGGACCATGGCGAGGCCTGTTCTGAGTGGAACCTGTCCTGTTATACCGCTGTATGGTCTTGGCTAGTGATGGACGAACTTCCGACGGGACGTTTCGCGAAAGCGAAATGCGAACGGACTCAAACGTTCGCGAAACCGAACGTTCGCCGCGGGCCCCATTGACTTCAATGGGAGGCGAACTTTGCAAACCTTCATGTCGAATTTGCGGCCACGTGGTAATTATTAGGGGGTAAAACGTAGTCCCACCATCTGGACAATGACATAATACATGTATGAGGTGAATTTGGGATCGATAACTACAAGCATTTTTATTTTATTTGGGAAATTGTTCTAACAATTCAGGACTATGGAGCTAATGAAGGCAATGGAGGAGAGGGAAGGTCAGGGACCAGGGTAGGCAAAGAAGAGGGTGCAGGAGATGATCACCAGCAGCGTGACATACCGGAATGACACATGCACCGTGATAGAGGCATCTGACAGCAGCACCGTAATACAGAGCACTGACAGCAGCACCGTGACATACAGCGCTGACAGCAGCACCGTGACATACAGCGCTGACAGCAGCACCGTGACATACAGCGCTGACAGCAGCACCGTGACATACAGCGCTGACAGCAGCACCGTGACATACAGCGCTGACAGCAGCACCGTGACATACAGCGCTGACAGCAGCACCGTGACATACAGCGCTGACAGCAGCACCGTGACATACAGCGCTGACAGCAGCACCGTGACATACAGCGCTGACAGCAGCACCGTGACATACAGCACTGACAGCAGCACCGTAAGCAGCCCCAGGAGGAAGTCAGCACAGCACAGGGATGGTGTGATCCCCTCATAATAAGAACCCCCAGGAGGAAGTCAGCACAGCACAGGGATAGTGTGATCCCTTCATAATAAGAACCCCCAGGAGGAAGTCAGCACAGCACAGGGATATCATAAGCAGCCCCAGTAGAAATATGACACCGCTCAACCTCTTCAAAGAGGAGGGTAGGGGCATATAGTACGGTGTGCTTTTTTGGGTCAAGGAAGTGAGCCAAATGAATTAAGAAGGTCTGTGTGCTTGATTAAAAAAATAGTTTATAGACATATACATGGTCTACTGGTCACATGTGTTGAATTCCTCCGAGATCCATGCCTCATTCATTTTTAGAAATGTGAGGTAGTTAACACTGTGGTGAGCTAGGCGAGTACGCTTATCGGTCACAATCCCCCCTGCTGCGCTGAACGTCCTTTCGGACAGGACACTGGATGAGGGGCAAGCCAACAGTTCGATTGCAAATTGGGCAAGCTCTGGCCAGAGGTCAAGCCTGCCCACCCAGTAGTCTAGGGGTTCATCACTCCTCAGAGCGTCCACATCGGCCGTTAACCCAATGTAGTCGGACACCTGACGGTCTAGGCGTTCCCTGATGCTGGATCCGGATGACACCTGTCGATGGGTCGGCTGAAAGAATGACCTCATATCCGAAGTCACCAACACATCTTCAAACCGGCCTCTTCTTGCAGGCGCTGTTGGATTGGTACCCGCAAATCCTTCTCTGGGAGTGGGAATTGCTCCTCTGCCAGCGCACGCAAAAGCAGAATGCAGCATTTCTCGAAGCAAGGCCTGGAAGTGCTGCATTCTGACAGCCCTCTGCGACGGCGGTAACATTTCCGCCATTTTGTGTTTGTACCGGGGGTCTAAGTACGTTGCCACCCAGTACTGGTCCTTGACCCTCATGCTTTTTATACGGGGGTCCCTATTAAAACACTGGAGCATGAAGGCCCCCATTTGCACTAAAGTGGAAGCGGTGTGGTGGCCTGGCTCCTGCTCATCATCCAGGATAATGTCGTCCTCTTCATTCTCCTCTCCCCATCCTCGCACAACAGGGATCCCAGAAAGGTTTAAAGCATGCTCTTCTTGCTCCTGCTCATCCGCCCCGGCACCATCCTCCTCTGACTCCTCATCAGACTCCTGTTGTTGACTTGTCTCAGATAGAGTAGCCCCCCCTGGGAATTCATCCAGCATTGCGACTTCCTCATCTTCCCGCTCCTGCTCCTCCACAGCCTGATCAATGACACGACGCAATGCACGCTCCAGAAAGAAGGCATAAGGTACCATGTCACTGATGGCGCCATGGCTGCGACTGACCAGTTTGGTGATCTCCTCAAATGGCCGCAGAAGTCTGCATGTGTCGCGCATGAGCAGCCACTGGCGCGGTGAAAAAAAACCCAGCTCCCCAGAACCGTTTCTTTCGCAGAGTTCATACAGGTAGACGTTAACTGCACGTTTCTGCTGGAGCAGCCTATCAAGCATATAGAAGGTTGAGTTCCATCGCGTCGGGCAATCGCAAATAAGACGTCTGACCGGCAGATGGTGTCGCCGCTGAATGTCAGCAAGGCGAGCCATGGCCGTGTAAGATCTTCTGAAATGGGCCGAGATTTTCCTTGCCTGCCGCAAGATGTCCTGGACCCCAGGGTATTTGACAAGGAATCGCTGCACGACCAAGTTTAAGACGTGTGCCATGCACGGCACGTGCGTGATTTTGCCCTGTTTCAATGCGCTAAGCAGATTGGCACCGTTGTCACACACCACTTTACCAACTGTCAAATTGAGCGGTGTTAGCCACTCATCTGCCTGTGAACGCAAAGCTGAAAGGAGTGCCGGGCCAGTGTGGCTCTTTGCTTCCAGGCACAACAGACGCAGCACGGCATGGCAACGTCTCACCTGGCATGTGGAATAGGTTCTGGGGAGCTTGGGCGGTGCAGCGGAAGAGACGCTAGCAGCGGAAAAGGAGGAGGCAGCTGAGGAGGAGAGGGAGGAGGATGGAGTAGGAGGAGGAGAAGAAGAGTCAGGCCTGCATGCAATCCGTGGCGGTAAAACCAAATCTACACGGGTGCCACGGGTTACATGCTTGACGGCCGTCAGAAGGTTCACCCAGTGGGCAGTAAAACTGATATACCTTCCCTGCCCGTGTTTGCTAGACCACGTGTCTGTGGTCAGATGTATCTTGGCACCGACACTGTGTGCCAGAGATACATTCACTTGCCGCTGAACATGGCCATATAGCTCTGGGATGCCCTTCTCTGAGAAATACTTCCTTCCTGGGACCTTCCATTGTGGTGTTCCAATGGCCACAAATTTGCGAAAGGCCTCCGAGTCCACCAGTTTATATGGCAGTAGTTGGCGGGCTATGAGTTCTGACAAGCCAGCCGCCAACCGTTGGGCAAGAGGGTTATCCGGCGTCATCATTTTTTTACGCTCAAACATTAGGCCCACGGAAGCCTGCCTTTTTGCAGAAAAATGTGAGCTTGGCGTGATGGAAGGTGGAGTGGAGGACAATTGTGAGGAGAGAGGAGAAGGAGAAGTAGAAGACGAGGCTGGACGGTGAGAGCCTGCAGTGTGGCTTTGTGTGTTCCGTTGCTCCCACTGGGCTCGGTGATGGCTGCTCATGTGCCTTCTTAAGGCGGTCGTCCCTAGGTGAGTATTGGGCTTACCGCGACTAACGCGTTGACTGCAAAGATTGCAGATGGCAACGCTATTGTCAGCAGCGGACACGTTAAAAAAAGCCCACACTGCGGAGCCATGTGCCGGTGTCCTGGGAGCGCCAGATGTGACCGTACATGGTCGATGACTCGCTCCTGATACATTTGCAGTCTGCTTTGTCCCTGCTGTGCAATGTAAGTCATTGCTGCTTCTCCTCCCTATCTGCTGGTCCATATCTCCCTCTGAACTCCCCTCCTCTTCCTCTCTTGTGGGCACCCACGTGACATCACTAGACACGTCATCATCAACGTCACCTTCCCCACCGCTATAAGTAGAGATCTCGGAGTAGGCAGCAACACCGGGGACCAACCTCCTCCTTGGGCTGATCTGGGTACTGTCGTCAGACTGCTGAGTAGCGCTTGTTGCTACCTCCTCTTCCTGATCCAATACCAAGAGTGGCTGCGCATCAGAAATGTCCTCTTGATATGGATCGGAAAATAATTCCAGTGACTCAAGCGGAAGGTATGTGGTGGTGGTGGTGGTGGTCGTGTTGTTGGTGGTAGTGTCTTTGGGGGTGCACATAGCAGAGAGTGAAGAAGAGGGTGCAGATCGAGAGGATGAGGAGGGTGCAGAAGAGTAAGGCTGAGCGAGCCACTCAACCAAGTCTGGTGCATCCTTTAAAGTAATTGAACGCACCTTCTGCAACTTCCCACTTTGGCTCAAGCCTGTTGCTCCTGCCCTACCCCTACCACCCCTGCGGAAGGGCCTGCCTCTTCCTCTGCCTGTCATTTTTTAAATGACCCTGTGACAAAACTCTTAGTCCCTATACCGATGAAGGACTGCTGCAGTATAGGGCAGCAGTCAGCAGTGGTGCACGTCAACCCTATCTATTGTGGACCGATAGCGGTCCTTACAGAACAGCAGACTGTACCGCACTCAAGCCTATGTACCGTAGCACCCTATACCAAGTTACCAGTCCTTATAAGAACTTTTGTGGACCAAGCAGGTTGTGTATTAGTGTTTAGCAGACTGTACGTCAGTCCCTATACCGCTGAAGGACTGCTGCAGTATAGGGCAGCAGTCAGCAGTGGTGCACGTCAACCCTATCTATTGTGGACCGATAGCGGTCCTTACAGAACAGCAGACTGTACCGCACTCAAGCCTATGTACCGTAGCACCCTATACCAAGTTACCAGTCCTTATAAGAACTTTTGTGGACCAAGCAGGTTGTGTATTAGTGTTTAGCAGACTGTACGTCAGTCCCTATACCGCTGAAGGACTGCTGCAGTATAGGGCAGCGGTCAGCAGTGGTGCACGTCAACCCTATCTATTGTGGACCGATAGCGGTCCTTACAGAACAGCAGACTGTACCGCACTCAAGCCTATGTACCGTAGCACCCTATACCAAGTTACCAGTCCTTATAAGAACTTTTGTGGAACAAGCAGGTTGTGTGTTAGTGATTAGCAGACTGTACGTCAGTCCCTATACCGCTGAAGGACTGCTGCAGTATAGGTGAGCGGTCAGCAGTGGTGCACGTCAACCCTATCTATTGTGGACCTATAGCGGTCCTTACAGAACAGCAGACTGTACCGCACTCAAGCCTATGTACCGTAGCACCCTATACCAAGTTACCAGTCCTTATAAGAACTTTTGTGGACCAAGCAGGTTGTGTATTAGTGTTTAGCAGACTGTACGTCAGTCCCTATACCGCTGAAGGACTGCTGCAGTATAGGGCAGCAGTCAGCAGTGGTGCACGTCAACCCTATCTATTGTGGACCGATAGCGGTCCTTACAGAACAGCAGACTGTACCGCACTCAAGCCTATGTACCGTAGCACCCTATACCAAGTTACCAGTCCTTATAAGAACTTTTGTGGACCAAGCAGGTTGTGTATTAGTGTTTAGCAGACTGTACGTCAGTCCCTATACCGCTGAAGGACTGCTGCAGTATAGGGCAGCGGTCAGCAGTGGTGCACGTCAACCCTATCTATTGTGGACCGATAGCGGTCCTTACAGAACAGCAGACTGTACCGCACTCAAGCCTATGTACCGTAGCACCCTATACCAAGTTACCAGTCCTTATAAGAACTTTTGTGGAACAAGCAGGTTGTGTGTTAGTGATTAGCAGACTGTACGTCAGTCCCTATACCGCTGAAGGACTGCTGCAGTATAGGTGAGCGGTCAGCAGTGGTGCACGTCAACCCTATCTATTGTGGACCTATAGCGGTCCTTACAGAACAGCAGACTGTACCGCACTCAAGCCTATGTACCGTAGCACCCTATACCAAGTTACCAGTCCTTATAAGAACTTTTGTGGACCAAGCAGGTTGTGTATTAGTGTTTAGCAGACTGTACGTCAGTCCCTATACCGCTGAAGGACTGCTGCAGTATAGGGCAGCGGTCAGCAGTGGTGCACGTCAACCCTATCTATTGTGGACCGATAGCGGTCCTTACAGAACAGCAGACTGTACCGCACTCAAGCCTATGTACCGTAGCACCCTATACCAAGTTACCAGTCCTTATAAGAACTTTTGTGGAACAAGCAGGTTGTGTGTTAGTGATTAGCAGACTGTACGTCAGTCCCTATACCGCTGAAGGACTGCTGCAGTATAGGGCAGCGGTCAGCAGTGGTGCACGTCAACCCTATCTATTGTGGACCGATAGCGGTCCTTACAGAACAGCAGACTGTACCGCACTCAAGCCTATGTACCGTAGCACCCTATACCAAGTTACCAGTCCTTATAAGAACTTTTGTGGAACAAGCAGGTTGTGTGTTAGTGATTAGCAGACTGTACGTCAGTCCCTATACCGCTGAAGGACTGCTGCAGTATAGGGCAGCGGTCAGCAGTGGTGCACGTCAACCCTATCTATTGTGGACCGATAGCGGTCCTTACAGAACAGCAGACTGTACCGCACTCAAGCCTATGTACCGTAGCACCCTATACCAAGTTACCAGTCCTTATAAGAACTTTTGTGGAACAAGTGAGTTGTGAATGTTTAGCAGACTGCAGCAGAAGGGCAGCAGTCAAGTATAATATCCTTTCTATATTTGGAAGAAAGAATATTATACATGTACAAGCCTATTACTGTACCACTGATACCAGTCCTGAAAAGAACCTTTGTGGAACTAATAATAACAGCAAGTCTTTAAAATTACCCTCACTGCCTGACAACACTGCTTCCTTCCTGTCCCTATACAAATTGGCAAAAAAAGAGAACGATTAGTGGTTACTGGAACAGCTCTTTTGTGGACCTTGATAGTAACAGCTAATGATGATGATGATGATGATGATGATGAAAGACTAATCTGGCTGTCCCTGTAGCATACACCGTCCTTTCCCTTTCTCTAAACTAACAAAAGACACTCAGGCTGCTGCAAGAATCAGCAGCACAGCAAACCTATCAACACCTAACACCTATACCAGTCCTGAAAAGAACTTTTGTGTACCAAATAGCTAGTGGTTTATCTCTCCCTACTCCACACAGGAACCTGTCCCTATCGTAACAGAAGAAAGAATGTAAAATGGCCACCGGATCGGGTGTATTTATAGGTTAGGGGGAATGTCCAAGTGTCCATGTGCTGTCATGTCTCAATTGGCTGTCCTGTATCACATGATAAACGTGTCACCAAAGGTTAAAGTTCTTGTATACATTAAACACGTAAGTCCGCCGCGGCGAACGACGGAAAAAGGCGTTCGAACGTGCGGACCGCGAATGTCGGAAATTCGCCGCGAAACGACCGCCGGGCGAAACGTTCGTCCATCACTAGTCTTGGCCACCGTGCTGAAGATCAGTTTGAGGGTCTTGGCAATCTTCTTATAGCCTAGGCCATCTTTATGTAGAGCAACAATTCTTTTTTTCAAATCCTCAGAGAGTTCTTTGCCATGAGGTGCCATGTAGAACTTCCAGTGACCAGTATAAAAGAGTGAGAGCGATAACACCAAATTTATCACACCTGCTCCCCATTCACACCTGAGACCTTGTAACACTAACGAGTCACATGACACCGGGGGAGGGAAAATGGTTAATTGGGCCCAATTTGGAGATTTTCACTTAGGGGTGTACTCACTTTTGTTGCCAGCGGTTTAGACATTAATGGCTGTGTGTTGAGTTATTTTGAGGGGACAGGAAATTTACACTGTTATACAAGCTGTACACTCACTACTTTACATTGTAGACAAGTGTCATTTCTTCAGTGTTGTCACATGAAAAGATTTACAAAAATGTGAAGGGTGTACTCACTTTTGTGAGATACTGTATATATACTATGAGATCATTCCTCTTCTCTCCCTATGTCAGGATGGAGCTGACAATGAAATTAAGACTGCCTTTCCCAGGTTGTGATGTTGTACTGCTGGCGTACTTGGCACACACAGAGCTGACTCACTGTCCGTGGGCATCCAGCGCTATCAGATTTTTCCAGTGCTGGTTGTTTCTTTCCTAATGGAACAAAACTTTGTTCACTTCAGAGACGATCAACGGAGGAAACAATAAAAAAGGGGCTGCATGGCGAACCTGGGTGGTTTTGAAGCACCTGATTAGAGCCATAGGCTCTAATAGGCGTCAAAAATGGTGACCTGCGAGCGCAATGCTGGGCGCTCGCAGGTCACTCAGCTGTGTCGAATATTCGCTTTCCTAACACTAAACCGCCTCTCCGCCAATCAGGTGCTCGGATCTGTTACCTCTCACCTAATTGGCTGAAACAACAGGCGCTGCTATTGGACACCTATCAGGAGGAGAGGACGGGAGATGAGGACGGCAGGAGGTGCACGAAGGACCCCATTCAATGCCGTCACTCGCTGCCCCACCAAGACAGGGTAAGTGCCTGGCAGACAGCGAGCGGGTGGGGGTCACACTCGGGGCATTCAAGGGCACACTGGTAGCATTTAATGGGCACACTGGCAGCATATGATGGGCACAGTGGCAGCATTTGATAGGCACACTGGCAGCGTTTGATGGGCACAGTGGCAGCGTTTGATGGGCACAGTGGCTGTGTTTGATGTGCACACTGGCAGCATTTGATGGCACAGTGGCAGCATTTAATGGGCACAGTGGCAGCATTTGGCACAGTGGCTGCAATTGATGGCACAGTGGCACCACCATTTAAGGGCACAGTGGCAGTGTTTGGCACAGTGGCAGCATTTGATGGGCACAGTGGCAGCATTTGAGGGCACAGTGGCAGCGTTTTATAAGGACAGTGGCTACAAATGATGACATACTGGCAGAATTTGAGGGCACAGTGGCAGCGTTTGATGGCACAGTGGCAGCATTTGATGGGCACAGTGGCAGAATTTGATGGCACAGTGGCAGGGTTTGATGGGCACAGTGGCTACAATTGATGACACAGTGGCAGCATTTGATGGCACAGTGGCAGCGTTTGATGGCACAGTGGCAGCGTTTGATGGGCACAGTGGCAACGTTTGATGGCACAGTGGCAACGTTGGATGGGCACAGTGACAGCGATTGGCACAGGGGCTGTGTTTGATGGGCATAGTGGCAGCATTTGATGGCACAGTGGCAGCATTTAATAGGCACAGTGGCAGCGTTTAATGGTCACAGTGGCAGCGTTTGGCACAGTGGCAGCGTTTGGCACAGTGGCTGCAATTGATGGCACAGTGGCAGCGTTTGGCACAGTGGCAGCATTTGATGGGCACAGTGGCAGCATTTGAGGGCACAGTGGCAGCATTTGAAGGGCATAGTGGCAGCATTTGATGGGCACAGTGGCAGCAGTTGATGGGCATAGTGGCAGCATTTGATGGCACAGTGGCAGCATTTAATAGGCACGGTGGCAGCGTTTAATGGGCACAGGGGCAGCGTTTGGCACAGTGGCAGCGTTTGATGGCACAGTGGCAGCGTTTGATGGGCACAGTGGCAACGTTTGATGGCACAGTGGCAACATTGGATGGGCACAGTGACAGCGATTGGCACAGGGGCTGTGTTTGATGGGCATAGTGGCAGCATTTGATGGCACAGTGGCAGCATTTAATAGGCACAGTGGCAGCGTTTAATGGTCACAGTGGCAGCGTTTGGCACAGTGGCAGCGTTTGGCACAGTGGCTGCAATTGATGGCACAGTGGCAGCGTTTGGCACAGTGGCAGCATTTGATGGGCACAGTGGCAGCATTTGAGGGCACAGTGGCAGCATTTGAAGGGCACAGTGGCAGCATTTGATGGGCAGAGTGGCAGCATTTGATGGGCACAGTGGCTAAAATTGATGACACAGTGGCAACATTTGAGGGCACAGTGGCAGCGTTTGATGGGCACAGTGGCTACAATTGAGGGCACAGTGGCAGCGTTTGATGGGCACAGTGGCAGCGTTAGATGTTTTTTTTTTTTTTTTTTTATGTTGCGCCCCTATATAGTATTTGCATCTCTCCTCAGCGTAGACAATCCACACCTACAGCCAATGCCCCTCGAAGGACTATCAGCATCCTGTAGATTCTACATCACGGAGGAGGGGAGTCACGCCGGCTCAGAAACGGATGAAGGATGAGGACGTCGCACCCAAAGCAGCATTACACAAATTGCCTCGGCGTAGAAGCCAAGGCTGCCCGCCGTCGTAGGGTTATAGCGCCGCCAGGTAATGCGGCGTCGCGGGGGGGGGGGAAGATGGTCGGCCTCGGGGGCCTGGGAATTAATAGGCCTCCTGGTCCCCAGGTGAGTCAGGAGACAAATTGGATGTCCGCCGGTTCACAGGCCGGTCCTCAGGCACAGAATGAAAAATCTAAGAGCGGCGTCTCTGCGTCTCGCGGGACGGCTGCGTTGATGATGAGAAAGGAATGACTGATTCATCTAATGTGGATAGGCAGCAACCTCCCGGGGGGCAACTATGGGTGGGGTATCTTTGCACTGACGGAGCTCGGGGATTGTTTCGTTCGTTGACACAACACAACACATCTGCAAATAGTCATTCAATTTCCTTATTTCATTTTAATGCGGAGCCCTGGAGAATTCGGTTTAAAGCTCAACTCCGGCCTAAGCAGATATTGTCTACAAAGGATAGAGGCGATAGAGGGATAGAGGCGTGTGTTCTCACTTGAACCTTGGTGTCTATGTGCATCACATTCGTTGGACAAATGTCACAAGCGTTCGCCCAGTCATCACACGTTCTGCCCATATTTTGATTAACCACTTCAGCCCCGGTAGATTTACCCCCCCCACCACCTTCCTGACCAGAGCACTTTTTGCGATCCGGCGCTGCGTCGCTTTAACTGACAATTGCGTGGTCGTGCGACGTTGCACCCAAACAAAATTGACGTATTTTTTCCCCCCCACATATAGAGCTTTCTTTTGGTGGTATTTGATCACCTCTGTGGTTTTTATTTTTTGCGCTATAAACCAAAAAAAGAGCGACAATTTTGAAAAAAAAAATAAAAAAACGCATTATTTTTTACTTTTTGCTATAATAAATATCCCCCAAAGATATAAAAAAAAATATTTTTTTTTCCTCGTTTAGGCCGATACGTATTCTTCTACATATTTTTGGTAAAGAAAAATAAAATTGCATTATGCCCCGTACACACGACGGAAAATGTGCGATCGGATCGTGTTGTTGGAAAATCCGATCGTGTGTGGGCCTCCATCGGACCTTTTCTGTCGGAATTTCCGACACACAAAGTTTGAGATCCGGATCTAAAGTTTTCCGACAACAAAATTCGGTCGTTTAAAGCAGGAGTCCGCCGGGACTCCGCGTTTTTTTTTTTTTAAAAGCCAGCAGCTACAAATACTGCAGCTGCTGACTTTTAAAATAGTGACACTTACCTGTCCAGCGCGCCCGCGATGTCGTCACCCGAAGCCGATCTGTAGATCGTCTCTCGGGTGCTGCCGCCGCCATCTTGGGTATAGGAATCAGGAAATGGAGCCTTTCGGCTTCATTTCCCGGTTCCCTACTGCGCATGCGCGAGTCGCGCTGCGCAATAAGGACGGTCCCCGCTGCCTCTGGGATCTGTGTGTTTTCCCAGCAGGCAGCGGGACACTTGCAGAAAGGGGCGGGCACTTGCGGAAAGGGGCGTAATCTACGCCCCTTTCCGCAGAGAGCTATCTCGGAAGTGGGTGCAGATACCTGTACTGTACATGTATCTGCACCCCCCTCCCCCCTGAAAGGTGCCAATTGTGGCGCCGGAGGGGGGGAGGGTTCCGATGAGTGGAAGGTCCACTTTAGGGTGGACCTCCGCTTTAAATTCCGATCGTGTGTAGGCAATTCCGACAGACAAAGTGCCACGCACCACGCATGCTCAGAATAAATTACAAGACGAAAGCTATTGGCTACTGCCCTCTTTATAGTCCCGTCGTACGCGTTCTACGTCACCGCGTTCTGAACAATTGGATTTTCCGACAACTTTGTGCGACCGTGTGTACGCAAGACAAGTTTGGGCCAAAATCCGTTGGAAAAAATCTGACGGATTTTGTCGTCGGAATGTCCGACCGTGTGTACAGGGCATTAAGCGTATATTGATTGGTTTGCGCAAAAGTTATAGCGTCTACAAAATTGGGGATAGATTTATGGCATTTTTACTTAATTTATTTGATTAGTAATGGCGGCGATCTGCGATTTTTATCGGGACTGCGACATTATGGCGGACACAGACACTTTTTACACTATTTTGGGGCCATTGTCATTTATACAGCGATCAGTGCTATAAAAATGCACTGATTACTGTGTAAGTAACACTGGCAGTGAAGGGGTTAAAACTAGGGGGCGATGAAGGAGTTACGTGTGTCCTAGGGAGTGATTCTAACACTGGGGGGAGGGGCTACAACTCCCATGACAGCGATCACTATTCCTGATGACAGGGAGCAGTGATCTCTGCCGTGTCACTAGGCAGAACGGGGAAATGCTTTGTTTACAAAAGCATCTCCCCGACCTTCCGCTCCGTGACACGATCGTGGGCACCCGGCGGACATCAACATTCTGCCGACATATATTGGCGCGCGCTGGTCGGGAAGCGGTTAATGTGTTGAATTACTATGATCAGCTCCTTCTAGTGGCTGTAACGTGGTAGTTTTCTGATTGCGGTATTTCAGGAAAAAAGAAAATACATATTGGCCTAAATTTATGAAGAAATTAGATTAAAAAAAAAAATTTATTGGATGTGTTTTATAGCAGAAAGGAAAAAATATATATATATATATTTTTCAAAAAAACGTTGCACAACCGCGCAATTGTCAGTTAAAGTAACGCAGTGCTGTATCACAAAAAATGGCCTGGTCATGAAGGTGGGGTAAATCTTCTGGAGCTGAAGTGGTTAAAGTGATATTAACCACTTCAATAC
The DNA here is from genome assembly GCF_037356315.1 of Lithobates pipiens. NCBI lineage: Eukaryota > Metazoa > Chordata > Amphibia > Anura > Ranidae > Lithobates > Lithobates pipiens. Next base: position 9,930,249 of record NW_027507686.1, on the reverse strand, counting down.
CTTAGGGCGTCATATGACGTTCTTGACTTTGTGAGGCGACATCTGAATGATGGGTGCAGCTACAGGCATCATTCAGATATCATTCTTTCCAGCCGGCGATTCTGTGCATGATAAGAAGGATCATAGCGGCAGTTCCGCTGCTTGATCGTTCTTATAGGCGACGGGAGAAGACATCCCCCTCTCCCACTGCCATCCGGTGCTTCTCTGGCCTCTCCCGTGCCATCAGAGGAGAAAGAATCGGCCGGCGCCGCATGATGACCATAGAGATTTCCGGTGTCCAGATGGTCACCAGTCATCTCTATGACCATCGGAGGCCCGGGTGTGACGTTATGACGTCACGCCCGGGTTCCCGGAAGTAAACAAAGCCGCGGTCGCGGCTGTCAGCATGAGATCGTGATTTTTTTTTCTTAATATGATGCTTTCCAGCCTGGAGGAGAGATGTGGCGTCTTATTGACCCAGCATCTCTCCATAAAGAGGACCTGTCACAATAGATTCCTATTACAAGGGATGTTTACATTGCTTGTAATAGGAATAAAAGTGATAAAAAAAATGTAAAACAAAAGTGTAAAAATCAAAAAATGAAGTAAAAAAATAAATCAAAATAAAAAGTAAAACGCCCCTGTCCCCGGTAGCTCACGTTCAGAAGCGAACGCACATGTAAGTCCCACCCACATATGTAAACGCCGTTTAAACCACACGTGAGGTATCACCGCTAGGGATGAGCCGAACACCCCCCTGTTCGGTTCGCACCAGAACCTACAAACAGACCTAAACTTCGTGTGAACTTTAGAACCCTATTAAAGTCTATGGGACTCGAACGTTCACAATCTAAAGTGCTCATTTTAAAGGGTAATATGCAGATTACTGTCCTAAAAAGTGTTTGGGGACCCGGGTCCTGCCCCAGGGGACATGGATCAATGCAAAAAAAAAGTTTTAAAAACGGCCGTTTTTTCAGGAGCAGTGATTTTAATAATGATTAAAGTGAAACAATAAAAGTGTAATATTCCTTTAAATTTCGTAGCTGGGGGTATCTATAGTATGCCTGTGAAGGGGCGCATGTTTCTGGTGCTTAGAACTGTCGCTGCACAAAGTGTCATTTGTGCAGGAAAAAAAGTCTTTTAAAATCACTTGCGGCTATTGTCGGGTCCCCATAATACAGAGAACACTCAATGAGTGTTCTCTGTATTAGCCGACAATTCATTCATTCATTGATAAAAAAAAAAAAAAAAAAAGCGTGGGGGTTCCCCTAAATTCAATTACCAGGCCCTTCAGGTCTGACATGAATATTAAGGGGAACCCTGTGTCAAATATAAAAAAAAATTGACGTGGGGGTCCCCCTAAATATCCATACCAGACCCTTCAGGTCTAATATGGATATTAAGGGGAACCCCGCATCAAATTTAAAAAAAATTGACGTGGGGGTCCCCCTAAAAATCCATAACAGACCCTTTATCCAAGCACGCAACCTGGCAGGCCGCAGGAAAAGAGGGGGGGACGAGAGAGCGGCCCCCCCTCCCTCCTGAACCGTACCAGGCCACATACCCTCAACATAGGGAGGATGCTTTGGGGGTCTGTGACCCCTCAAAGCACCTTGCCCCCATGTTGATGAGGACAAGGGCCTCATCCTCACAACCCTGGCCGGTGGTTGTGAGGGTCTGCGGGCGGGGGGCTTATCAGAATCTGGAAGCCCCCTTTAACAGGGAGACCCCCAGATCCCGGCCTCCCCCCCTGTTTGAATTGGTAAGGGGGTACAAAAGTACCCCTACCATTTCACAAAGAAAGTGTAAAAATGGTTAAATAAGACAAACACACTTTTGAAAAATTCCTTTATTAAAAATAAAAAAAATTAAAATAAGATTCCAGCGGTGCTAATCCACTCTTGCTATCCAGCGACGGATCTCCGGGGTCCAGCGATGGATGATCATATCCAGCAACGGGGGATCTCTCAGTCCAGCGCTGTCCATACATCCGTCTTCTGTCTCCACTGCGGAGACACTGCGGAGATCCCAGCGCTGACGTTTCTTATATTAGGAGGGCGGGGCCACCCGTCTCCTGACCCCGCCCCCTCTGACGCTGGAGAGGGAAGCCAGGGGTTCCCCAGTGATGTGTGGGTGACCCCGCCCCCTCTGATGTAACGCAGGTTTCCGTTAATAAAGGAATTTTTCAAAAGTGTGTTTGTCTTATTTAACCATTTTTACACTTTCTTTGTGAAATGGTAGGGGTACTTTTGTACCCCCTTACCATTTCAAACAGGGGGGGGCGGGATCTGGGGGTCCCCTTGTTAAAGGGGGCTTCCAGATTCTGATAAGCCCCCCGCCCGCAGACCCTCACAACCACCAGCCAGGGTTGTGAGGATGAGGCCCATGTCCTCATCAACATGGGGACAAGGTGCTTTGAGGGGTCACAGACCCCCAAAGCATCCTCCCAATGTTGAGGGTATGTGGCCTGGTATGGTTCAGGAGGGAGGGGGGCGCTCTCTCGTCCCCCCCTCTTTTCCTGCGGCCTGCCAGGTTGCGTGCTCGGATAAAGGGCCTGGTATGGATTTTTAGGGGGGACCCCACGTCAATTTTTTTTTTAAATTTGATGCAGGGTTCCCCTTAATATCCATATCAGACCTGAAGGGTCTGGTATGGATATTTAGGGGGACCCCCACATCAATTTTTTTTTTAATTTGACACGGGGTTCCCCTTAATATCCATGTCAGACCTGAAGGGCCTGGTAATTAAATTTAGGGGAACCCCCGCGTTTTTTTTTTTTTTTTAATCAATGAATGAATGAATTGTCGGCTAATACAGAGAACACTCATTGAGTGTTCTCTGTATTACGGGGAGCCGACAATAGCCGCAAGTGATTTTAAAAGACTTTTTTTCCTGCACAAATGACACTTTGTGCAGCGACAGTTCTAAGCACCAGAAACATGCGCCCCTTCACAGGCATACTATAGATACCCCCCAGCTACGAAATTTAAAGGAATATTACACTTTTATTGTTTCACTTTAATCATTATTAAAATCACTGCTCCTGAAAAAACGGCCGTTTTTAAAACTTTTTTTTGCATTGATCCATGTCCCCTGGGGCAGGACCCAGGTCCCCAAACACTTTTTAGGACAGTAACTTGCCTATTACCCTTTAAAATGAGCACTTTAGATTTCTCCCATAGACTTGTATAGGGTGTTCCGGCTTTTCGAATTTGCTGCGAACAGCCCAAATTGTTCACTGTTCGCTGAACAGGCCAACAGGCAATGTTCGAGTAGAACATGAGTTTGACTCGAACTCGAAGCTCATCCCTAATCACTGCGTACGTTAGAGCGCGTGCAACAATTCTAGCACTAGACCTCCTCTGTACCTCTAAACTGGTAACCTGTGAAAATATTTCAAAGCGCCGCCTTTTTGCTTACAGTATTACATGACTGAGTAATTGTCATTCAAAATGTGAGAGCAATGAAAGCTGAAAATTGGTCTGGTCACAAGGGGGGTTTAAGTTCCCTGTAGGCAAGTGGTTAAGTGGGGCCGGACTGTGACCAATGGGAGTAGAAAATGTCCCAGCATTGTTGGTTTTAACAGTAGTAACATTGATGGTGTCAGTGGGATGAATAGTGCCCCATCACTGGTGAAAGTTGAAGTAATAGTGCCTCATCATTAGTATCAGTGGGGGAGGAATAGTGTCCCATTATTTGTGTCAGTGGAAAGAATAGTGCCCCATCATTGATATCAGTGGGAGGATTAGTGCTCCATCACTGGTATAAGTGGGAGGAATAGTGCCCCAACATTGGTATAAGTGGGATAAATAGTGCTCCATCAGTGGTGTCAGTGGGATGAATAGTGCCCCATCATTTGTATCAGTTGGAGGAATAGTGCCCCATCATTGGTGTTGGTGGGAGGAATAGTGCCCCATCATTGTTGTCAGTGGGATGAATAGTGCCCCATCATTGGTGTTGGTGGGAGGAATATTGACCCAACATTGGTGTCAGTGGGTGGAATAGTGCCCCATCATTGGTGTTGGTGGGAGGAATATTGACCCATCATTGGTATCAGTGGGAGGAATAGTGCCCCATCATTGGTGTTGGTGGGATGAATAGTGCCCCATCATTGGTGTCAGTGGGAGGAATAGTGCCCCATCATTGGTGTTGGTGGGATGAATAGTGCCCCATCATTGGTGTCAGTGGGAGGAATAGTGCCCCATCATTGGTGTCAGTGGGAGAAATAGTGCCCCATCATTAGTATCAGTGGGAGGAATAGTGCCCCATCATTGGTGTCAGTGGGAGAAATAGTGCCCCATCATTAGTATCAGTGGGAGGAATAGTGCCCCATCATTAGTATCAGTGGGAGGAATAGTGTCTCATGGAGCACATGGTGGCGCATGCACCCACAATGCCGCATCTTAAAGGGGATGTATATGTATGCCCATTTTCCCAGCCGTGCCATTGTGCCGACGCATATCGTCGTGCGCTGGTCGGCATGTGGCTAAATTATCGCCCCGCTGTAGTCTTCAAGTACAGTGGCGCTGTTGCTCCATTTTTGGGTGGCTCTCTTTTGAAGACGATCTTCACATACAGACTGAAGAAGAAGAGAAGGTCAAAGCCGAGGTCAATCGTCATCCGAAACGAATCCCCGCATAACTTTATTCATCTGACTTGTGTGTCGGCACCCAACGTCTTCTGTTCATCTCGCCGCGGAATTGTCCCGCCCACTTTGATGCCAAGATGACCCCCGGCGGTAATGTCTTCTTTGTAGACGGTTCCATTGTGGAGCGGCAATAATAATAATAATAATAATAATAACAATAATAATACTGGTAACGTTGTCATTATTTCAAACGTTAATCCGCACACACACTGTGTATACAGAATATACCTAATCACAATTTATAATAAAAAACTATTTTTATCCACCCAGCTCCGAACAATCAGCCTCCAGTCCAGCGATGTCAGATAAGGTCAGTCCATGAATGCTCAGTACATGGTTCATTTATTTTTTTTTTTTTTTCGTTCAACCTGAAAAAAACAAAAAAAAAGACTTGATTTTCTCATCCTCATTGAATGTTTAGATGGTGGAATCAAGTCATTTCCCTCCCGCTGGGCTATTGTATTCTGACAGTGAGCAGTGCAGGATTTGGGGAAAAAAAAAAAAACAGCAGGCTGGTTGTACACAGGTTGAAAAAAAATCGCAATAAGCCTATATTGATTGGTTTGCGCAAAAGTTATAGTGACTACAAAATAGGGGATAGATTTATGGCATTTTTATTGATCATTTTTTTTTATTAGTAATGGCGATCTGCGATTTTTCTTGTGACTGCGACATTATGGCGGACACATTTTTAACACTTTTGACACTATTTTGGGACCATTGTCATTTATACAGCGATCAGTGCTATAAAAATGCATTGATTACTGTGTAAATGACACTGGCAGTGAAGGGATTAAACATTAGGGGGCGATGAAGGTGTTAAGTGTGTCCTAGGGCTGTAATTTTAAGTGGGGGGGGGGGGGGGGTGGGCTACCTAGGACATGACAGCGATCACCGCTCCCGGTGACAGGGGAGTGCTATAAAAATACACTAATTACTAAATGACACGGGCGGGGAAGGGATTAAACAGTAGGGGGAGATCAAGGGGTTAAGTGTGTCCTAGGGAGGGATTCTAACTGTGCAAGGGATGGGCTCAGTACAATATGACAGTGATCGCTGCTCCTGATCACAGGGAGCAGTAGATCCCTGTCATGTTGCTAGGCAGAACCTTGTTTACAAAGGCATCTCCCCATTCTTCCGCTCTGTGACACGATCACAGGCCCTCGGCGGACATCGAGTTTGCGGGTCCCACGGTCACGCTTATGGAGCACATGGTAGCGCTTGCAACCACAATGCCGCATCTTAAAGGGGACGTATATGTATGCCCATTTTCCCAGCCGTGCCATTGTGCCAACGCATATCGTCGGCATGTGGTTAAATTATCCCCCCGCTGTAGTCTTCAAGTACAGTGGCGCTGTTGCTCCATTTTTGGGGGGCGGCAAACAAATCAACCAACACCCTCCCATTTGGTCGGTCATTCGACCGGTCAAACCCCCCCCACCACCTATTGTTCGCTCGTCCGCCCACCTTCCCCACACTTACCCCATCTAGGTCACAAGCAGCTTCGGCTCCTTTCCGCGTCTCCTCCTCCTTGTGGCTTCCTCCTTGGCGGCCCCACCCAGCATCTCCTCCTCCTCGGTGGCCAATGCCGTCGATTCTCCTCTCAGCCAATCAGGTCTTAAGACCCGCTTCAAGATTGGCCCAGGAGGAGAAATAGGAAGACAATAGCAAATATTATTTCGCTATTGTCACACAACTGGGTGGGCTCGGGGCACAGTGCTCTGCGTATCGAGACCACCCTTTTTTGACAGCTGACGTAGCATCTTTGTACACTATAATTCCTTATGAGTTGGGCTTTTTGGCAGTGGAATTCTACCTTAGGCGGGATTCTGGTCTTTTTGATAAACAGATTTGTTTCATCATGGAACTTCTACGACTTGCAGCTACACACAATTACTTTTGGTTTGACCAAAAGTTTTTTCATCAAGATAGAGGTGTGGCTATGGGGGCTAAATATGCCCCCAGTCTCGCTAATCTTTGTATGGCCATGTGGGAGGAGGATGTCGTCTATGTTTGCCATAGGCCCCAGCTCAAGCTGTGGGCCCGGTACATCGACGACATCCTCCTCCTTTGGGAAGGGGACCGTGTGGATCTAGACGTCTTTATGGAATTTCTGAATTCCAACACTAGGGGGATTAGTTTAGGTTTCGAGGCTAGTCAATCTAGTATTAACTTTTTAGACTTAACTATTTCTAAGTCCTCAGATCGATTTGTTACCTCTACTTATTTTAAGAGCACAGAAAGGAATTTGTATATTCCAACTGACAGCTGCCACCACCAATCTTGGCTGAAGTCGATACCAAAGAATCAGTTTTTGAGGATTAAAAGAAATAGTACTGAGTCAGAACAGTTTCTGACTCAGGCTGAAATTCTGTCCAGGCAGTTTTTGGATAAGGGTTATGAAGAAGATTTGTTAAAAACTACCCTTGAAAATGTAATGGCTATAGACAGAAGGGACCTCCTAAGAGAGAAGGTTAAAACATCCTCCAATGACCAAACTGGTTTTGTTCCTTTTGTAACCACCTATTCGGTGCAACATTACGGCATCAAGAAATTAATTAACAAACATTGGCACATTTTGAATAATGACCCAGTTTTGAACACCATTCTACCGGACAGACCTCGGGTTATATACAAATGGGCCCCATCTCTCAGAGATAGGTTGGCTCTCAATGTTTTAAACCGTCCCGTTTCAAAAAGAGGTTTCTTTGAAAATCTGACATTTTTTTAATCAGTGCCGTAGATGCCGGGTTTGCTCCCTTAATGGTTGCCCCCATAGATGAACTCATATATTCGTTTCTTCGAGTACATTACGTGAGCACACTATCAAACCTTTTATTACGTGTTCAACTGAAGGGGTCATCTAATTACTCCAATGTCCTTGCGGACTTCAGTATGTAGGGAGGACTAAACGACCCCTGTCTGTTCGACTAAAAAAACATATTACTAATATTAAAAATGGTTTCCCTAAACACTCAGTATCAAGACATTATCTTGAGAGCCATAATAAGGACCCTGCCAAAACAATATTTTTAGGTATAGATAAATATAATGTACATTGGAGGAGCAGCTCTCTTGTTAGGGGCATATCGAGGCTGGAAATGTCTTGGATCCATCAGTTAAAGTGTTATGCCCCTTTTGGCCTTAACATAGATGGGGACGTTAATTCATTTATAGACAATTCCTAAATTATCTAGATTAGATTATACTTGTGGATACTTATTGGCTTTTGATTATTTAGTTTTCTTTTATAAGGTTTTTTTAATCTATGTTTTTATATGAGCTTTGATGATTTTATTATTTATGCTTTTAATATTTGATTTATCTATTGGAAGATATCCTGTAAACTTGGTTTGAGCGGAGTGGGGTGATCATTTTTCCCTTATATGTTCAGCTAACTCACGATTTACAATGTTGTGTATTGTGGCCCTGTTTGTGCCTATGTACATTATTTATTTACTTTTTCTTATTTTATTTTTCTTATTTTTTATTTTATTTCATTTTATTTATTTATTTTTATTTTTTTCATTTTCATTTTCATTTTATTTTTATATTTTATTTATCTATTTATATTCCTTTTTATTTTAAAGAAAAAAATATATTTTTCTAATTTCATTTTATTTAATTTATTATTATTTCTTTGTATATATAAACTATGGGGCCATGGCCGCACCGATCGCGTCTAGTCAATTAATTTCCTTTTAGAATTCCAGCTTTTGAGGATAAATAAAAAGAATACAATACTATGATAGAAAAAAACTTTACAGAAAAAAAGAAAAAGCTTCAGCAAAACACCATTAAATATCACCATGGAAAACAAACATAAAATAAAGAATATTACTGCGCTGAATATGAGTGTTATAAACACTCCCAATGAGCTTAATTTTAGTGGTAAATGAGCACACATGAAACCTGTGAATAGTCCATGAACCACGTAAACAACCAAAAATTTGTCCTATATCAATCCAAGAATTGAATGAATGGTGACAGTGATTCAAAACTTAAATATAGAAAAAAACAAAAGTGTAAAGATAAACTTTCAATCCATTTATCAGATTAGATGTTTATCGCAAATCTTGGAAGACAGCGCTTGCTGGAGTGTGGGTCGTTACCGGAGTGGAGTGGAGTCAACAGCATGTGCGGAGATACCCTCTCCGGGGGTGAACAAATCCTCCGTACCCACACTTTCCTCTGAAAGTATCCGGAAGCGGGCCGGTAGGACGTCCCTGTATTCGGATGACTCGGGTAATCCCGAGTTCTGCCGGTGGTCTCCGAAGGTGGCCGATCAGCATCCACCGTCACTGGCGTTGCGGGAGAAGATGGACAGGCCACCCGGCCAATCACTGCCGCAGTACCGCATCTCCTCACTGTTAGGCGGAGAAATCTTCACTACTGGAACGCGGGGAGACTTTCCAGCCAATAGATCTCTCCTCATGTGTTTGGACTCTTGAGGATAAAATAGTTTTTCAATTTAGGTAAGGGTATGTATTGTGTCATTTGGGAAATTAGCCAGATTAATAATGGAAATATTTTTTGGCTATTAGAAAACAACCTACCGTAATAGTATCAATTAACTTTTTGGTTAGGCACATACATTATTTGGGTTGAAGTTTTAATTTTATATTATAGGTATTTGCTATTTTTATTGCCCACTTCCAACATGGCGGACGCAATATTCTTAGGTCCGCCATATCTGTTCATAATTTTTATATTATGGGTGTTTAGTATTTTCCATTCCTATTGCCCACTTGTAACATGGCGGACACGACATCCTTACATCCGCCATGTTTGTTTACATTTTTTTTCTCCCTCAGCTCAGAGCGAGGCTTGGTTTATTATGAATAGTATTTATATGTGGTGCGTCAGTGCGTCGCCCGTACCCCAGATGACGACATCGTGTGACGAAACGCGCGTCGGGTGGCTAGGACGTACTGACGCAGTCACGTAGGATCTGAGCGAACGGGTGCTCGCTTGCCGGCCGGCATATACGTTGTTTTTAACTATTGTGTTTGTAAGTATTTTTACCTTCTAATAAAGCTGCTTATCAGATTTACGCTATGGGAAGCCTCTCTGCTTTTTATTTTGAGAGATTCACATTTCACAATTGAAAGCCTTCCTGGGTGTGATTCCAGTCTAATCTTGACTGGCAGTCCTATTAACTTGAGACCCACTACGGAGATCCTGCTGTGTATTTTGTGTGAGCTATAGGCGCTTGCCATCTGGTAAGTGTGCATTCTTTGTGGTGTTTTCACTTTTTGGTGACGGAAGATTGCACAATTTGTTTCAAACACTAACTGGACTATATTTGAGTTTCATTCACTTTGGATTTGGGTCATTTCATCACGATTTATTTTTAAACCCTCATACAATTCATCTGTATTTATAATTATATTTATGTATATATATATATATATATAGATTCACTGATTTAAATATTCATTTAATTAATTTAATTAATTCATTTAGTAATTTTCATAATAATTTTCACCAATTAGTTAACTTAATATTTCTTATTCATATTCACTACCTCATATAAATGCTTAATCACTTGTGAGATTTATATATCCTCAACTCCCGTATCATCGCTTTGGGTGCCTAGGCTTTCGGCGCTGCACTTTTGACTGCATGGCTATGTGTAAGTGACCACTAGGTAGGGGTATTTCAATCTCCCCATGTTCCATCATTGCAAACATTAATTTACCACTACTCTGTATTTTCAGACCAATCACGAGCTTGCTCCTGACGAGCGGTATTAAGCCGCGAAACGCGTAGAGCCAATAATCGCCGTGTATTTTGGTACCCCAATTTCAACTAGCATCAATTCTTGAAAAATTGCATCAACTATGTTGTTTTTTTCTTTACTAATCCACTGCAACAACCAAGAAGTCATAGATTCAAAGTTGTTGCCTACATTGTATTATTTGTTTAATTTATTTCCATATTTGGTTGTCTTATGTATATAATGGAGGTGCGCTTTTATAACCTACTCTGTATTGGTCAGTAAGATTATATAAAACAAAATGTCAATGTTAATAATGTGTCTGTCTGTGCACCTCTTTAATATACATGTAATTTTGTCGCATCATATAATCGCATAACAATATTTCTCCTTTTTTTTCAATAAAAGACCCCGTACTTCATTTAAAGTCCCGCTTAGCTCTTGTTTTTAATTTTATATCTTATATCTGATAGGGATGGAGGCTATGACCTCATTTAAAGTCCCAAAATTTCCCCCTCCCCTTTTCCCATCATGTTACTTATATATCAATTGAGGTTTGCCCCTAGGGGTGATAAGCACTATCAGCGCAGCTATATTCTTTTTCTTTGCATTTTTGGTGTGCATCACACTTTAGTAGCTGCTGCTTTTTTTTTATGTTTGTTTAGTTTTTATTAGGCTGTTAGGAGATCAGTATTTTTTCCCATTTTCACCCTTTTTTTAAGCCAATTAGAGCCTCAGGCTCTAATCATGTGCTTAAAAAAAAACATTGAAATCCATGCGTTTAGCACTCTGCAAGGAGATTAGAGGCTGGGTGCATGGATTGGGGGGGGGGGGGGGGGCTGCATCACTTATGGATGGGCCACCACTATTCAAGACATTCCACAGATTTTCAATGGGGTTTAAGTCTGGGCTCTGACTAGGCCATGGAAGGACGTTCACCTTTTCTCCTTCAACCACTATGTGGTCATGTTTGCTGTGTGCTTTGGGTCATTGTCATCTTGGAAGGTAAACATTCTTCCCATTGACAACTTTCTGGCAGAGGGCAGCAGATTTTCCTCAGAAATTCGAAGATATTTTGCACCATCCATCTTCTGATGGCTCCTTCCAGCAGGATAATGCACCATGTCACAAAGCTCCAATCATCTCACCACTGGACAATGAGGTCACGTCACTCCAATGGCCTCCAACACTCACCAGATCTCAATCCAATAGAGCTCCACACTCACCAGATCTCAATCCAATAGAGTTCCACACTCACCAGATCTCAATCCAATAGAGCTCCACACTCACCAGATCTCAATCCAATAGAGTTCCACACTCACCAGATCTCGATCCAATAGAGCTCCACACTCACCAGATCTCGATCCAATAGAGCTCCACACTCACCAGATCTCGATCCAATATAGCTCCACACTCACCAGATCTTAATCCAATAGCGCTCCACACTCACCAAATCTCAATACAATAGAGCATCTTTTGGATGTGGTGGAAGGAGAGATTGGTATCATGGATGTGCAGCCGACAAATCTGCAGCAACTGCGTGATGCTATCATGTCACTATGGACCAAAATCTCTGAGGAATGTTTCCAATACCTTGCTGAATCTATGCCATGAAGAAAGAAGGCAAAAGGAGGTCCAACCTGGGACTAGCAAGGTGTACCTAATCAAGTGGCCAGTGAGTATATATATATATATATATATATATATATATATATATATATATAGGGTTTGATGGTATAAGGGCTGTAGATTTTGTTATGATTTGTTGCTAATGAAAAAAAAGTATCTTTGGAGCAAAAGGCTACAAATCTTCCGCTGTTTATAGTCCCCGCACTCCGATCAGCATGCGCGGTACAGATCCATTATGGAAGGTTTGTATTGACTTGGAAGCAAGATGAAACAATATAATTACAAATGTCTAAACGAAGGACAATGTTTAAAAAGCAATTGTTTCCATAGAGACCGAGTACGACGATGTCCTCGACCTTCGTGCAGCACGTGCGGGAAATTGCCCGTCATTTACATGAAAAGAACTTCATATTTATCTACTGTACAATAAAAGAGGACTTGTGAGAAGACGGTGCGCGGCGCTTAGATCAGCGTGTCCCGGTGTTAACTGAAACAAAGAGCCTTGGAAATGCCGGGTAGATGAAGAGTGAATACTGAAGGCTGGGGGTGGCCTGCATGTCACCTCTTCTGGAACAGCATCATGAAGTTGCCATGGCGGCGGCGGAGGCGGGCTGGGCGCCAACACCGTAGCAGTAAATGATGCTCTTCGTTTTGGCCCTAGACCGTCATTGGTTGTTCTCCACTCTATCCAAAACTAGAAAAAAAATAAAAAATAAAGTTTTGCCCTTATTTATACTTTACAGTGCATATATCCATTTATAATGATTTGAATGATTGTTTTTGGTTGTAGGCCGGGGTCCAATCTGCGACTCGTTAATGTTTATGTTCAGATTTTCTATTATTTGCTCTTTGAAGATACTCACTCACCTTTTCAATGTATCGGTACGGTTTACTTTATTAGGAACATTTATGTAATTTTGAACTTTCATAATATTGTTTTTTATTTTTTTATTTTCCTGTTGATGGTATGGTTTTGTTTTCCATGCAATAGGGGACGACTATACCATTTTTATTTATATTGATAAATAGTGATGGACGAACTTCCGACGGGACGTTTCGCGAAAGCGAAATGCGAACGGACCCAAACGTTCGCGAAACCGAACGTTCGCCGCGGGCCCCATTGACTTCAATGGGAGGCGAACTTTGCAAACCTTCATGTCGAATTTGCGGCCACGTGGTAATTATTAGGGGGTAAAACGTAGTCCCACCATCTGGACAATGACATAATACATGTATGAGGTGAATTTGGGATCGATAACTACAAGCATTTTTATTTTATTTGGGAAATTGTTCTAACAATTCAGGACTATGGAGCTAATGAAGGCAATGGAGGAGAGGGAAGGTCAGGGACCAGGGTAGGCAAAGAAGAGGGTGCAGGAGATGATCACCAGCAGCGTGACATACCGGAATGACACATGCACCGTGATAGAGGCATCTGACAGCAGCACCGTAATACAGAGCACTGACAGCAGCACCGTGACATACAGCGCTGACAGCAGCACCGTGACATACAGCGCTGACAGCAGCACCGTGACATACAGCGCTGACAGCAGCACCGTGACATACAGCGCTGACAGCAGCACCGTGACATACAGCGCTGACAGCAGCACCGTGACATACAGCGCTGACAGCAGCACCGTGACATACAGCGCTGACAGCAGCACCGTGACATACAGCGCTGACAGCAGCACCGTGACATACAGCGCTGACAGCAGCACCGTGACATACAGCGCTGACAGCAGCACCGTGACATACAGCGCTGACAGCAGCACCGTGACATACAGCGCTGACAGCAGCACCGTGACATACAGCGCTGACAGCAGCACCGTGACATACAGCGCTGACAGCAGCACCGTGACATACAGCGCTGACAGCAGCACCGTGACATACAGCACTGACAGCAGCACCGTGACATACAGCACTGACAGCAGCACCGTAAGCAGCCCCAGGAGGAAGTCAGCACAGCACAGGGATGGTGTGATCCCCTCATAATAAGAACCCCCAGGAGGAAGTCAGCACAGCACAGGGATGGTGTGATCCCTTCATAATAAGAACCCCCAGGAGGAAGTCAGCACAGCACAGGGATATCATAAGCAGCCCCAGTAGAAATATGACACCGCTCAACCTCTTCAAAGAGGAGGGTAGGGGCATATAGTACGGTGTGCTTTTTTGGGTCAAGGAAGTGAGCCAAATGAATTAAGAAGGTCTGTGTGCTTGATTAAAAAAATAGTTTATAGACATATACATGGTCTACTGGTCACATGTGTTGAATTCCTCCGAGATCCATGCCTCATTCATTTTTAGAAATGTGAGGTAGTTAACACTGTGGTGAGCTAGGCGAGTACGCTTATCGGTCACAATCCCCCCTGCTGCGCTGAACGTCCTTTCGGACAGGACACTGGATGAGGGGCAAGCCAACAGTTCGATTGCAAATTGGGCAAGCTCTGGCCAGAGGTCAAGCCTGCCCACCCAGTAGTCTAGGGGTTCATCACTCCTCAGAGCGTCCACATCGGCCGTTAACCCAATGTAGTCGGACACCTGACGGTCTAGGCGTTCCCTGATGCTGGATCCGGATGACACCTGTCGATGGGTCGGCTGAAAGAATGACCTCATATCCGAAGTCACCAACACATCTTCAAACCGGCCTCTTCTTGCAGGCGCTGTTGGATTGGTACCCGCAAATCCTTCTCTGGGAGTGGGAATTGCTCCTCTGCCAGCGCACGCAAAAGCAGAATGCAGCATTTCTCGAAGCAAGGCCTGGAAGTGCTGCATTCTGACAGCCCTCTGCGACGGCGGTAACATTTCCGCCATTTTGTGTTTGTACCGGGGGTCTAAGTACGTTGCCACCCAGTACTGGTCCTTGACCCTCATGCTTTTTATACGGGGGTCCCTATTAAAACACTGGAGCATGAAGGCCCCCATTTGCACTAAAGTGGAAGCGGTGTGGTGGCCTGGCTCCTGCTCATCATCCAGGATAATGTCGTCCTCTTCATTCTCCTCTCCCCATCCTCGCACAACAGGGATCCCAGAAAGGTTTAAAGCATGCTCTTCTTGCTCCTGCTCATCCGCCCCGGCACCATCCTCCTCTGACTCCTCATCAGACTCCTGTTGTTGACTTGTCTCAGATAGAGTAGCCCCCCCTGGGAATTCATCCAGCATTGCGACTTCCTCATCTTCCCGCTCCTGCTCCTCCACAGCCTGATCAATGACACGACGCAATGCACGCTCCAGAAAGAAGGCATAAGGTACCATGTCACTGATGGCGCCATGGCTGCGACTGACCAGTTTGGTGATCTCCTCAAATGGCCGCAGAAGTCTGCATGTGTCGCGCATGAGCAGCCACTGGCGCGGTGAAAAAAAACCCAGCTCCCCAGAACCGTTTCTTTCGCAGAGTTCATACAGGTAGACGTTAACTGCACGTTTCTGCTGGAGCAGCCTATCAAGCATATAGAAGGTTGAGTTCCATCGCGTCGGGCAATCGCAAATAAGACGTCTGACCGGCAGATGGTGTCGCCGCTGAATGTCAGCAAGGCGAGCCATGGCCGTGTAAGATCTTCTGAAATGGGCCGAGATTTTCCTTGCCTGCCGCAAGATGTCCTGGACCCCAGGGTATTTGACAAGGAATCGCTGCACGACCAAGTTTAAGACGTGTGCCATGCACGGCACGTGCGTGATTTTGCCCTGTTTCAATGCGCTAAGCAGATTGGCACCGTTGTCACACACCACTTTACCAACTGTCAAATTGAGCGGTGTTAGCCACTCATCTGCCTGTGAACGCAAAGCTGAAAGGAGTGCCGGGCCAGTGTGGCTCTTTGCTTCCAGGCACAACAGACGCAGCACGGCATGGCAACGTCTCACCTGGCATGTGGAATAGGTTCTGGGGAGCTTGGGCGGTGCAGTGGAAGAGACGCTAGCAGCGGAAAAGGAGGAGGCAGCTGAGGAGGAGAGGGAGGAGGATGGAGTAGGAGGAGGAGAAGAAGAGTCAGGCCTGCATGCAATCCGTGGCGGTAAAACCAAATCTACACGGGTGCCACGGGTTACATGCTTGACGGCCGTCAGAAGGTTCACCCAGTGGGCAGTAAAACTGATATACCTTCCCTGCCCGTGTTTGCTAGACCACGTGTCTGTGGTCAGATGTATCTTGGCACCGACACTGTGTGCCAGAGATACATTCACTTGCCGCTGAACATGGCCATATAGCTCTGGGATGCCCTTCTCTGAGAAATACTTCCTTCCTGGGACCTTCCATTGTGGTGTTCCAATGGCCACAAATTTGCGAAAGGCCTCCGAGTCCACCAGTTTATATGGCAGTAGTTGGCGGGCTATGAGTTCTGACAAGCCAGCCGCCAACCGTTGGGCAAGAGGGTTATCCGGCGTCATCATTTTTTTACGCTCAAACATTAGGCCCACGGAAGCCTGCCTTTTTGCAGAAAAATGTGAGCTTGGCGTGATGGAAGGTGGAGTGGAGGACAATTGTGAGGAGAGAGGAGAAGGAGAAGTAGAAGACGAGGCTGGACGGTGAGAGCCTGCAGTGTGGCTTTGTGTGTTTCGTTGCTCCCACTGGGCTCGGTGATGGCTGCTCATGTGCCTTCTTAAGGCGGTCGTCCCTAGGTGAGTATTGGGCTTACCGCGACTAACGCGTTGACTGCAAAGATTGCAGATGGCAACGCTATTGTCAGCAGCGGACACGTTAAAAAAAGCCCACACTGCGGAGCCATGTGCCGGTGTCCTGGGAGCGCCAGATGTGACCGTACATGGTCGATGACTCGCTCCTGATACATTTGCAGTCTGCTTTGTCCCTGCTGTGCAATGTAAGTCATTGCTGCTTCTCCTCCCTATCTGCTGGTCCATATCTCCCTCTGAACTCCCCTCCTCTTCCTCTCTTGTGGGCACCCACGTGACATCACTAGACACGTCATCATCAACGTCACCTTCCCCACCGCTATAAGTAGAGATCTCGGAGTAGGCAGCAACACCGGGGACCAACCTCCTCCTTGGGCTGATCTGGGTACTGGCGTCAGACTGCTGAGTAGCGCTTGTTGCTACCTCCTCTTCCTGATCCAATACCAAGAGTGGCTGCGCATCAGAAATGTCCTCTTGATATGGATCGGAAAATAATTCCAGTGACTCAAGCGGAAGGTATGTGGTGGTGGTGGTGGTGGTCGTGTTGTTGGTGGTAGTGTCTTTGGGGGTGCACATAGCAGAGAGTGAAGAAGAGGGTGCAGATCGAGAGGATGAGGAGGGTGCAGAAGAGTAAGGCTGAGCGAGCCACTCAACCAAGTCTGGTGCATCCTTTAAAGTAATTGAACGCACCTTCTGCAACTTCCCACTTTGGCTCAAGCCTGTTGCTCCTGCCCTACCCCTACCACCCCTGCGGAAGGGCCTGCCTCTTCCTCTGCCTGTCATTTTTTAAATGACCCTGTGACAAAACTCTTAGTCCCTATACCGATGAAGGACTGCTGCAGTATAGGGCAGCGGTCAGCAGTGGTGCACGTCAACCCTATCTATTGTGGACCGATAGCGGTCCTTACAGAACAGCAGACTGTACCGCACTCAAGCCTATGTACCGTAGCACCCTATACCAAGTTACCAGTCCTTATAAGAACTTTTGTGGACCAAGCAGGTTGTGTATTAGTGTTTAGCAGACTGTACGTCAGTCCCTATACCGCTGAAGGACTGCTGCAGTATAGGGCAGCGGTCAGCAGTGGTGCACGTCAACCCTATCTATTGTGGACCGATAGCGGTCCTTACAGAACAGCAGACTGTACCGCACTCAAGCCTATGTACCGTAGCACCCTATACCAAGTTACCAGTCCTTATAAGAACTTTTGTGGACCAAGCAGGTTGTGTATTAGTGTTTAGCAGACTGTACGTCAGTCCCTATACCGCTGAAGGACTGCTGCAGTATAGGGCAGCGGTCAGCAGTGGTGCACGTCAACCCTATCTATTGTGGACCGATAGCGGTCCTTACAGAACAGCAGACTGTACCGCACTCAAGCCTATGTACCGTAGCACCCTATACCAAGTTACCAGTCCTTATAAGAACTTTTGTGGACCAAGCAGGTTGTGTATTAGTGTTTAGCAGACTGTACGTCAGTCCCTATACCGCTGAAGGACTGCTGCAGTATAGGGCAGCGGTCAGCAGTGGTGCACGTCAACCCTATCTATTGTGGACCGATAGCGGTCCTTACAGAACAGCAGACTGTACCGCACTCAAGCCTATGTACCGTAGCACCCTATACCAAGTTACCAGTCCTTATAAGAACTTTTGTGGAACAAGCAGGTTGTGTGTTAGTGATTAGCAGACTGTACGTCAGTCCCTATACCGCTGAAGGACTGCTGCAGTATAGGTGAGCGGTCAGCAGTGGTGCACGTCAACCCTATCTATTGTGGACCTATAGCGGTCCTTACAGAACAGCAGACTGTACCGCACTCAAGCCTATGTACCGTAGCACCCTATACCAAGTTACCAGTCCTTATAAGAACTTTTGTGGACCAAGCAGGTTGTGTATTAGTGTTTAGCAGACTGTACGTCAGTCCCTATACCGCTGAAGGACTGCTGCAGTATAGGGCAGCGGTCAGCAGTGGTGCACGTCAACCCTATCTATTGTGGACCGATAGCGGTCCTTACAGAACAGCAGACTGTACCGCACTCAAGCCTATGTACCGTAGCACCCTATACCAAGTTACCAGTCCTTATAAGAACTTTTGTGGACCAAGCAGGTTGTGTATTAGTGTTTAGCAGACTGTACGTCAGTCCCTATACCGCTGAAGGACTGCTGCAGTATAGGGCAGCGGTCAGCAGTGGTGCACGTCAACCCTATCTATTGTGGACCGATAGCGGTCCTTACAGAACAGCAGACTGTACCGCACTCAAGCCTATGTACCGTAGCACCCTATACCAAGTTACCAGTCCTTATAAGAACTTTTGTGGAACAAGCAGGTTGTGTGTTAGTGATTAGCAGACTGTACGTCAGTCCCTATACCGCTGAAGGACTGCTGCAGTATAGGTGAGCGGTCAGCAGTGGTGCACGTCAACCCTATCTATTGTGGACCGATAGCGGTCCTTACAGAACAGCAGACTGTACCGCACTCAAGCCTATGTACCGTAGCACCCTATACCAAGTTACCAGTCCTTATAAGAACTTTTGTGGACCAAGCAGGTTGTGTATTAGTGTTTAGCAGACTGTACGTCAGTCCCTATACCGCTGAAGGACTGCTGCAGTATAGGGCAGCGGTCAGCAGTGGTGCACGTCAACCCTATCTATTGTGGACCGATAGCGGTCCTTACAGAACAGCAGACTGTACCGCACTCAAGCCTATGTACCGTAGCACCCTATACCAAGTTACCAGTCCTTATAAGAACTTTTGTGGAACAAGCAGGTTGTGTGTTAGTGATTAGCAGACTGTACGTCAGTCCCTATACCGCTGAAGGACTGCTGCAGTATAGGTGAGCGGTCAGCAGTGGTGCACGTCAACCCTATCTATTGTGGACCTATAGCGGTCCTTACAGAACAGCAGACTGTACCGCACTCAAGCCTATGTACCGTAGCACCCTATACCAAGTTACCAGTCCTTATAAGAACTTTTGTGGACCAAGCAGGTTGTGTATTAGTGTTTAGCAGACTGTACGTCAGTCCCTATACCGCTGAAGGACTGCTGCAGTATAGGGCAGCGGTCAGCAGTGGTGCACGTCAACCCTATCTATTGTGGACCGATAGCGGTCCTTACAGAACAGCAGACTGTACCGCACTCAAGCCTATGTACCGTAGCACCCTATACCAAGTTACCAGTCCTTATAAGAACTTTTGTGGAACAAGCAGGTTGTGTGTTAGTGATTAGCAGACTGTACGTCAGTCCCTATACCGCTGAAGGACTGCTGCAGTATAGGGCAGCGGTCAGCAGTGGTGCACGTCAACCCTATCTATTGTGGACCGATAGCGGTCCTTACAGAACAGCAGACTGTACCGCACTCAAGCCTATGTACCGTAGCACCCTATACCAAGTTACCAGTCCTTATAAGAACTTTTGTGGAACAAGTGAGTTGTGAATGTTTAGCAGACTGCAGCAGAAGGGCAGCAGTCAAGTATAATATCCTTTCTATATTTGGAAGAAAGAATATTATACATGTACAAGCCTATTACTGTACCACTGATACCAGTCCTGAAAAGAACCTTTGTGGAACTAATAATAACAGCAAGTCTTTAAAATTACCCTCACTGCCTGACAACACTGCTTCCTTCCTGTCCCTATACAAATTGGCAAAAAAAGAGAACGATTAGTGGTTACTGGAACAGCTCTTTTGTGGACCTTGATAGTAACAGCTAATGATGATGATGATGATGATGATGATGAAAGACTAATCTGGCTGTCCCTGTAGCATACACCGTCCTTTCCCTTTCTCTAAACTAACAAAAGACACTCAGGCTGCTGCAAGAATCAGCAGCACAGCAAACCTATCAACACCTAACACCTATACCAGTCCTGAAAAGAACTTTTGTGTACCAAATAGCTAGTGGTTTATCTCTCCCTACTCCACACAGGAACCTGTCCCTATCGTAACAGAAGAAAGAATGTAAAATGGCCACCGGATCGGGTGTATTTATAGGTTAGGGGGAATGTACAAGTGTCCATGTGCTGTCATGTCTCAATTGGCTGTCCTGTATCACATGATAAACGTGTCACCAAAGGTTAAAGTTCTTGTATACATTAAACACGTAAGTCCGCCGCGGCGAACGACGGAAAAAGGCGTTCGAACGTGCGGACCGCGAATGTCGGAAATTCGCCGCGAAACGACCGCCGGGCGAAACGTTCGTCCATCACTATTGATAAACAAATTTATTGATTATGTACAGGTTATTGATGCGAGGGGGGGTATTCCCCTCAGTTTATGCTTTTTCTGCCATTTTGGGGTTTAGGTGTTTTTGATTATTTTGTTGCTATATTTTTTTTGATACCAATAAATCTACCAAGTTATGACACGTGTGAGTGAGCAATCATCCCAGGCATGACTCAAGGTCCCTCCAGGTCTTCTTCCTATGGGACATGGGGTCATGTCTGGGATGATTGCCCACTCACACGTCAGCACTTGGTACTGATCCTGGGTTTTCCCATTGGGGTGACATGTCTTCCCCATACAACTCCTGAGCTAGAAACCTGGCAGTGGTTTCCATTTGGAAATGTAATCTTGGATTGCTATATGGAAATGGAAGAGTGCTGGGGGTGCAGAGGTGTGCTAGGGGGTGTGGAGGTCTTCTAGAGGTACAAAGATGTTCTGGGGAGTATGGAGTTGTGCTGGGTATATAGAGATATGCTGGGGGTTACGGGGGGGGGGGGGGGTATGGAGTTGTTCTAGGGGTATGTTGGCATGCAGAGCGAAATTGCATGGCGGGGGCAGGGCCATCTTTAATATTGATTGGACCCTGGGCAAACGTTTTCTTGGCCCCCCCCCATAGAATTTCGCTCTCCACTTGCTCTGAGACATATAATAAATAGCAGCTAGACTTAAAATCAATTTACTGTATCAGATCAGGCTGCGATTGTGATTCGTTGCTAGAAGTTACAGGATATCATTACCGCTTACTGACTGGTTGCTAGAGGTTACAGTGTATCATTACCGCTTACTGACTGGTTGCTAGAGGTTACAGTGTATCATTACCGCTTACTGGCTGGTTCCTAGAGGTTACAGTGTATCATTACCGCTTACTGACTGGTTGCTAGAGGTTACAGTGTATCATTACCGCTTACTGACTGGTTGCTAGAGGTTACAGTGTATCATTACCGCTTACTGGCTGGTTGCTAGAGGTTACAGTGTATCATTACCGCTTACTGACTGGTTGCTAGAGGTTACAGTGTATCATTACCGCTTACTGACTGGTTGCTAGAGGTTACAGTGTATCATTACCGCTTACTGACTGGTTGCTAGAGGTTACAGTGTATCATTACCGCTTACTGACTGGTTGCTAGAGGTTACAGTGTATCATTACTGCTTACTCACTGGTTGCTAGAGGTTACAGTGTATCATTACCGCTTACCGGCTGGTTGCTAGAGGTTACAGGATATCATCACCGCTTACTGACTGGTTGCTAGAGGTTACAGTGTATTATTACCGCTTACTGACTGGTTGCTAGAGGTTACAGTGCATCATTACCGATTACTGGCTGGTTGCTAGAGGTTACAGTGTATCATTACCGCTTACTGACTGGTTGCTAGAGGTTACAGTGTATCATTACCGCTTACTGACTGGTTGCTAGAGGTTACAGTGTATCATTACCGCTTACTGACTGGTTGCTAGAGGTTACAGTGTATCATTACCGCTTATTGGCTGGTTGCTAGAGGTTACAGCACATGTTTTCTGCTTGTCGTGATTACTGTACAGTAATACTGCTCACTGATTAGAGATTACAGCACATCATCGCCTCACTGCAGGGGGCATGATATACATATAAATGCCGCCTTTATTTACATATCTATGCCAATGGATGCCGCTATTTATATATGAATGCCGGTTATTTACATGTTAACGCGATGCCTGCAAGTGAGTCATCTGTACACAACAATAGGGCAGAGCTGGACAGCATTAGTAGCAGCACTTCACACTGAGATATCGGGACACAGCACTGGACTAAAACTTCAAGGGACGAGGGAATTTAAACCAGGATAGTTGACAAGTATGAGGCAGCTGCTTTGGACCCCACAAAAATGATAGGGCCCAGGACAGCTGCCCCTTTTGCCCTGCCTTAAAGACGGCCCTGGGTGGAGGGCCAAGAAAATGTTTACCCAGGGTCCAATCAACAATAAAGATTGCCCCGATAGCATACACTCCACCATACACTCTACACTCCTCTCCCTGCACATACTACCCACCACCATACACTCCACACTCCTCCCCTCTCTGCGTTAATGAGCATTTAGTGGTTTTTGTGGTCAGCAAAACGACTCCTGAACGCGATTTTATGGCGTTCAGAAAACAGCCAATAAGCTCCACTGCTGATAAAAGTTAAAAAACGTCCACGTGTGCATGGACACATAGGATAACATAAAGTGTAGTTTATGGGCTGTTAAATAAAATGCCCAAACGCCAAAAAACATCTGTTTATGAGCTCCAGTGTGTATGGAGCCTAAATGGCTTTGATCCATTAGGCTCCATGCACACTGGAGCTCATGAACTGAAGTTTATTGGAGTTTGGGCGTTTTTTTTTTTTTAAAAGCCCATAAACTCCACTCTATTTTAGCCTATGTGTCCATGCACATGTGGACATTTTTTTTAGCTTTAATGAGCAGTGGAGTTTATGGGCTTTTTTTCTAAACGCCAAACATTTGCGTTCAAAGTGCTGTTTTTTACCACCAAAAAAACTCCCAAAAACGATAAACGCTCATAAATGCGTGTTAATTAGCATTTGGAGTTCTATTTTTTTCAATGCATTGTGGGAGTTTGGAATGCATTGTGGGATTTTTGGAGTGTCCTCTGTGTATTTTTATTAAAAACGCTCATAAACGCTAGTACAAAACGCTGTTAAAAGCACGTTTATCAACCAGCGCTTTCTGCCAGCAATCCAAAAAGCTTTTTTTGAGCTTCAGTTTGCATGGAGCCTAAAAAAATAAAAAATAAAAAAGCTAAAAGACGCTAATGCTAATGTTAAAAAATCGCTAATAAACGCTATTGCAAAAATGTTAAAAAATGTTGAGCCTTAGGAGCAGTTGGGCTTTTTTTTTTTCCAACTGCTTCTGAACTCCCCTCTATGTTATCTTATCAGTCCATGTACACAGGGTCGTGTACAGTCATTTCTAGGCAGTAGAGCTGCATGATTAATCGTTAAGAATCGTTATTGCGATTTGTTTTCCTCCATTGTGATCTTGACAAAGTATTTCCCGATTCTTTCTATGCAGAGAGTCCTCTCTGCTCTGCTGAAGCCGACAGCCGTCAAAAGAAAGAAAAAAAAAAAAAAAAAGGGCAGTCTCCCAAGAATCACAACATTCTTTAGCAGTAGAACTTAAGTATAAACATTGTAACGATTTGTCCTTTAGATCAAAGGAATACACTTTGGTGTGTAAATGAGGGAAGTTTAACCACTTAAAGTGGGAGTTCCGCCGGGAGTTCCGCCGGGAGTCCGCCGTTTTTTCTTTTTTAAAAGCCGGCAGCTACAAATACTGCAGCTGCTGACTTTTAAAATAGTGACACTTACCCGCCCAGCGCGCCCGCGATGTCGGCACCCGAAGCCGGTCTCTCAATCGTCACTCGGGTGCTGCCGCCGCCATCTTGGGTATGGGAATCAGGAAGTGGAGCCTTTCGGCTTCATTTCCCGGTTCCCTACTGCGCATGCGCAATAAGGATGGTCCCCGCTGTCTCGGGGATCCGTGTGTTTCCCAGCAGGCAGCGGGGGACTTTCGGAAAGGGGCATAGATTCTGCGGAAAGGGGCGTACCTTCTGCAGAATCTACGCCGGAAGTGGGTGCCGATACCTGTACTGCACCCCCCTCCCCCCTGAAAGGTGCCAATTGTGACGCCGGAGGGGGGGAGGATTCACTTTAGGGTGGACCTCTGCTTTAAACACTAAACCTTTTTTCTGAAATTTTTTTAACTTGAAACCAATATATATATATATATATATATATATATATATATATATATATATATATATATATATATATATATATATATATATATTGGTTTCAAGTAAAAAAAAAAAATTCTAGCAAAACAAAAAAAAGATTTTAACTTGAAACATATATATATATACATATATATATATATATATATATATATATATATATATATATATATACATATATATATATATATATATATATATATGTATATATGTGTGTGTGTGTGTTTGGGAGTTCTAAGTAATTTTCTAGCAAAAAAAAAATATTTTAACTTGAAACCAACATATATATATATATATATATATATATATAATATATTTGTTGGTTTCAAATTAAAATAATTTTTCCTGACAGACTCCATGGCAGCAACGTGTGGGTTAAGTCCCGCCTCCACTACCCATAGGACACTACTCCCATAAATCTTTGCTCCCTGCCCCTGGCCGTGTTCTTTTTTTGTCCTCCTCCGAAGGACCCAGAAGTGGTCTTCCTACCTGAAGATTTATCATCCCCACGATCGAGGTCGGCCGGTCTGCGACTCTGGGTCTGGAAAGTCGCATTACTCCGCTAAGCCCTAGCTATTAGCAGGGTATGGAGTGGGCAGTGGAAGAGGCGCTGTGAAGAAGCCCATGTCCTGGCCACTGGCAGGCAGGCTGCGCATTGGTCGGATAGCCAGCTATTAGCAGGTGACCTGTTTTGCCCCCTGGAAAGTCCGGTGTCATCTTACCTTATCTTCGGCCGAGTGATCGATCGTGGTGGGAGTGGTGAGAGGTTCTAAAAGTTCTTTATGGCAGCAGTTTTTGTATCTTATTATCTGTCTTCGTTTGTTTCTGTTTGTTTGTATGTGCAGGCATGGCGGCTGGTTCTTCCGCGTTCCAGCCGCCGTTCTACTTCCGGGTTTGCGTTTTCGGCCGTACTGCGCATGCGCGAACGCGGTTGAGATCGAGGCTTGGTTTCGCGCATGCGCGATAGCGGCAAATTGCCGCTGTTTCGCGCATGCGCACAGGCACGGCGGTGACATCACAGGGGCGGGCTATTTAAATGTGGAATTTGTCTGCAAGCTTTGGGAATGCTTGCGGGCTGTTGCGGTGACTTCCCCCTGCCTCTGTGTTGCATCCACTGGTAAGTGGCATTCTGGGATAGGGAGGCTATCCCTTCCCTGTCCCTTGCACTGATCCCTTGTCATCTTTTCAGCGCGTATGGATATCGCTGAGGACATGGATTCCTTACCGCCTGCTTGTGGCCAGCCCTCTCATAAAAGGTATTTCTAATGATCACCTGAAGGTCTGGTGGGGGAGGGGTATTTATCTGTTAGCTCTGTCCTGATGTCTTGTCTCTTGTGGTTTCTTGTCTTGTTCCTTTTTCAGCCCTTCCAGGTCAGAACAGCATCGCAGCTCTCATAGAGGGAGCGACTCCTCCAAGTCGCATCACCGGCACTCCTCTTCCAAATCTAAACATTATGGTTCCTCCTCAAGATCAGGACACCGTAGTGAAGAAAGATCGCACTCCTCGAGGACTCAATCTAGTCACTCAGCTAGTGCCTGTTGGGGGTGCAGAGCTCTTGTACCGGCAGGAAAATATTTATGCGACCCTTGCTACGCCAAGGCTTCCAATGAAAGGGGTGACGCGGATCAACAACTTAAAACCCTGGTGGAAAAAGTTAAGGAGTCCCTCAGAAATATTGAGGGCCAGTCCTATGTTTCCCCGGCAGAGCCGCCACTTTCTCCAGGAAGGGAGACTCAGCTGCAGGATACTTGGGAATCCTCTGCGCATAGCCACCCCTCAGCTGCCATATCTGACAGTGACTCTGATAAAAGTGATCCCTGTGTGGGCTTTGATTTCGCTCTACTGCCTCCTCTGGTCAGAGCTGTTAGAGAGACACTGAACTGGGAAGATTCTGTGGCTGCTCCTTCCAAACAAAGAAAATTCTTTAAGCAATTAAAGAAGGAACGGATTAATTTTCCTTTTATCTCTGAGCTAGGTGAGATTATCACAGATGAATGGGGCAAGGTGGAGAAGAAAAATTCCATGCTATCAAAGGTTTCGAAACTCTATCCTTTCAATGAAGAAGAGGTGAAGCATTTGGAGTCAGCGCCATTGGTAGACGCAGCAGTCATGCGGCTGGTGAAACATGTCACTCTTCCCTTAGAGGATACCGTGTCTTTTAAGGACGTTCTGGACAGACGAATTGATGCTGATTTGAAGAGAGTGTATCTCACAGCAGGAATGGCCTGTAAGCCAGCGCTAGCTCTGGCCGCTATGTCCAAAGCAATGGAGATATGGACAGATAGTGTAGAAGAGACACTTAGAAATATCTCTGAAGATACAGCTAAGAGCTCGCCTATCCAAGAGCTTAGGCTGGCCTCCGCCTTTCTTGGGGAGGCCTCTATCGACATTATACGCCTGGTGGCTCGGGTGATGCTTTCTTCTGTTACGGCTAAACTGGCTCTTTGGCTCCGCCCCTGGCTGGCAGACCCAGCCTCAAAACAAGTATGGTGCCGCATCCCCTTTGAAGGGTCCTCCCTTTTCGGCAATAAGTTGGATGAGGCTATTACCCGAGCCACTGGTGGGAAGTCGGGGTTCCTCCCCCAGGACCGGCGTTTGCAAGCCCAGAGAAGGTCTTTTCCAAAGAGACAGTACCAGGAACGAGCCAGGGAAGCTCGCAGTTACAGACCAGGCCGTGAATTTTACAGGTCCTGGAAATCAAGACAATCCTCTTTTAAAAAATCTACAAAAAGTGATTTGAAGGGAGAGAGGGAACCAACTAAATCCTTTTGAGGTTGGGCCCGCTCAGACAGGGCAGGTGGGGGCTCGTCTTTTCCACTTTCGCCATGTCTGGGCGGCCTCGATCCAAGACTTCTGGACCGTCAAGACCGTCTCCTCAGGTCATGTTTGGACCTTCAAGGAATCTCCCAGACTCAGATGGGTCCCCACCTCTCTCCCGGCCTCAGACGAAAAAAGGCTAATTCTTCTAGCCTACGTGGAATCTTTGTTGGCTCAAGGCGCCATTATCCATGTTCCAGTCATTCAGCGAGGCATGGGAATCTACTCTCCTTTGTTTATGGTCCGGAAAAAGAGCGGGGCCTGGAGGCCGGTCATAGATCTAACCCACTTGAACAGTTTTATCAAAAAAGAAAAATTCAAGATGGAGTCTTTATCCACAATTCAACAATCTGTCCAAGCAGGGGACTGGATGGTCTCCATAGACCTCAGGGACGCCTATTTTCATGTCCCAGTTGCAGAAAATTACCAGCAGTATCTCCGCTTCTCCGTGGGCGAAAGCCATTTTCAATTTACTTGCCTTCCCTTCGGGCTATCAACTTCTCCTCGTGTATTTTCAAAAGTATTGTTGGCAGTGGTAGCTCTTCTGAGAACCAAAGGGATTCGTCTACATCACTACCTAGACGACCTTCTGTTGTTGGCTCAAGACAAGGATCAACTTCTAGTACACAGAAAGCAGGTCATCTCCACCCTACAGGAATTCGGGTGGATCTTGAACTTGGAGAAGAGCCAGCTGGTCCCATCTCAGCGGCTGGTGTTCTTAGGGGCCCTATTCAACACTGTCAGAGGCACCATCTCATTACCAGAAGAGAAGTTGTCAGTGGTCAGGGACAGAATCCGTCCAGCCCTCTCTGCCTCTCATCTCCAGGCTCTCCAGTGCCTGAAAATTATAGGCACTATGGTAGCGACAATCCCGATGGTGAGGTGGTCACAGTGGAGGATGAGGCCCTTTCAGAAGGGTTTCCTTCATCAATGGTCAGGCAACAAAACCCAGCTGATTCGGATCACCTTATCCATGAGGAATTCCCTTCTGTGGTGGCTCCAACGGGAAAATCTCTGCAACTGCCATTCCATTCTCCCCATCTCATGGGTCACCATAACAACAGATGCCAGCAACAGGGGTTGGGGCGCCCACTGTCTGGCGGAAGTGGCTCAGGGCACCTGGATTCTCCCCTCCAGAGGGACGGTGTAGAACATCCTGGAGTTAAGGGCAGCCTTTCAAGCTCTGCTAGCCTTTCGGCATCTGATTTCAGGAGCCTCGGTCTCACTCAGGCTAGACAATACCACAGCAGTGGCGTACATAAGAAGGCAAGGGGGTACCCGAAGTCTATCCCTTCTCCAGGAGGTGGAACCGATCATGACCTGGGCTCAGAGGAACCTGAAGGATCTGACAGCATCTTATGTCCCAGGGATTCAGAACGTTCAGGCAGACTTTCTTTCCCGGATACTTCTGGACAACAACGAGTGGTCTCTCCACGAGGAAGTGTTCAACTGGATCCTGACAATGGGGCTCTCCCCAGAAGTCGACCTGTTTGCCTCCCCTTGCAACAAAAAACTGGAGAAGTATTATTCAAGGTACAGGGATCCTCAAGCCTACGGGGTGGATGCCTTGACAGAGAAATGGTGGTTCCACAAGGCCTATGCCTTTCCCCCAACTCCTATTATTCATCAGTTCCTGAGGAGACTCAGGTCAGAGTCAGCAGAAGTGATAGCCATAATTCCCTATTGGCCCAACAGACCCTGGTTTCCGCTTCTGATGCTCCTCAGTGTCATGGATCCAATTCCTTTACCATCCAGGCCAGACCTTCTGTCCCAAGGGTCGAGATTACATCCTTGCCCGGATCTCCTGCGCCTAAAGGCTTGGTTTTTGAAAGGGGACGGTTGAAGGCTTTAGGCTGTCCTGAAGAAGTCATTCCCACTCTTCTTAGTGCTCGAAGAAGCAGTACTAACCGGGTATATGAGAGAATTTGGGCGAAGTTTACAAATCACTTGTCTTCAAGGTCCAGTTCCTGTAATACCCTGACAGTCCGGGACGTCTTAAGCTTCTTGCAATCAGGATTGGATATCTCCCTTTCGGTTAGTTCTCTCCGGGTCCAGGTTTCAGCAATTTCAGCTTTTTCTGGAGTCGCATGGGCCAATCATCCCTTGGTCCAACAATTCTTCAAAGGAGCAGTCAGGCTTAGGCCACAAAGGAAGCCTAGATTCCCCAAATGGGACCTTCCATTGGTTCTAGATTTCTTCTCTCAACTTGACAGAACGCTCTCAATCAGAGAATTAACCCTTAAAACCTCTTTTCTGGTAGCCATAACTTCGGCGAAGAGAATCTCCGAAATTCAGTCTCTAGGTACAAAGGAACCTTTTCTCACCTTCTTTCCAGATAGGGTGGTCCTAATTCCGATGTTGGGGACAAATCCCAAGGTGACCTCTGTTTTCCATGAAAACCAGGAAATCACTCTTCCTACCTTCAATTCTGCTGGAAGTCAAGATCCACATCCACTCGATTTGGGAGTTACTCTAAAACAATATCTGGATATTACAGCTTCTTTTCGTCAATCTGACTTCCTCTTCGTACTATTTAACGGGAAAAGTAGAGGCGCCAAGGCCTCCGTTAGATCCATCGCTGCTTGGGTGGTTCAGGCAATTCAATGGGCTTATAGAGAGAAGGGCTTGGCTCCTCCTGAGGCGGTTACAGCTCACTCTACCAGAAGTCTCTCAACCTCATGGGCGGCTTCGCGCCACGTTGCACCTGATGTAATCTGCAGAGCGGCCTCCTGGTCTTCTATTCATACTTTCATGTCTCACTATTGTGTTGAGCCAGCTTCCTTATCCTCTGTTGATTTTGGTTTGAAAGTCCTGTCGGCCGACAGTGTTAAATAAATCTTTTGTTCAGCATTTTTGCCCACCCGGGTGTGTCTTGGCGAGTTATTTCCCACACGTTGCTGCCATGGAGTCTGTCAGGAAAATGGAAAATT
Organism: Lithobates pipiens; assembly: GCF_037356315.1. Taxonomy (NCBI): domain Eukaryota; kingdom Metazoa; phylum Chordata; class Amphibia; order Anura; family Ranidae; genus Lithobates; species Lithobates pipiens. The sequence goes on along the minus strand of NW_027507686.1, from coordinate 9,899,916 downwards.
CCTATCAAAATACTTACCGTAATTTTCCTTTCCTGATGGACTCCATGGCAGCAGGAGTTCCCTCCCAAATGGCTGGAGTAGGCTAGTTACCGAACACGGCCAGGGGCAGGGAGCAAAGATTTATGGGAGTAGTGTCCTATGGGTAGTGGAGGCGGGACTTAACCCACACGTTGCTGCCATGGAGTCCATCAGGAAAGGAAAATTACGGTAAGTATTTTGATAGGAATTTTCCATTTTTTTGCTAGAAAATGTATTAGAATTTAGGTTCTAGGTAATTTTCTAGCAAAAAACCCCCAAAATTTAACTTGAAGCCAATATATATATATGTTGGTTAAAAGTTAAAATCACTTATGTTTAGGGGTTCTAAGTAATTTTCTAGCAAAAAAAAAAAAAGATTTTAACTTGAAACCAATATATATATATATATATATATATATATATATATATATATATATATATATATATATATATATATACATACATATATACATATATATATATATATATATATATATATATATATATATATATATATATATATATATATATATATATATATATATATATACATATATATATATATGTTGGTTAAAAGTTAAAATTACCCGATACCAAGTTATTGATATTAGCGCACTAATAATTTATAAGTTTTTTTACATTTGTACTAGTGAGGGATCACTAACATTTTGGTGCAGCTTTTTTTTTTTTTGTACAACGTGAAAGATTTTTTTCCCTGCGAGAATTGCTGAGTTTAGAGGCATTCTAAACGTGGCTTAACGTGGCTTAACGCGGTAACTCGCGTTTAACCACCTTTCGTTTACAGGCGTTTTTCATTTTTGACTATTTTGAAAAAATATATATATATATTTATATATATTTAACAAAACAAAAAAAAAAAAACATTTCTAAATGCAAACGTGGGAAAAACACCACAAGACGCCGCTAATCGCGACATTTAAAAGCGGAATTTTTTTTAACGTGGGTTACTACCCCGTTTCCCCTAAAATAAGACCTAGCGTGATTGTCGGTGATGGCTGCAATATAAGCCCTACCCCCCCAAATAAGCCCTACTCTGTTTCCTCAAAAATAAGCCCTACCCTGAAAAGAAGACCTACAAGGACTTTAACTAGGGCTTATTTGGGGGGGTAGGGCTTTTATTGCAGCTATCACTGACAATCACACTAGGTCTTATTTTAGGGGAAACAGGGTATCTGTAAATCGTTCAGGGGAGGTTGTAAAACGTCCCCGTGTATATGAAGCCTTAGCGATATCTTTCTTAGAACACCCACTATATAATTGAAATAAAAAGCATGTCATTATTTTATGGCAAAGCGTAAACAGTTTTTAGCGAGCGCGGCAAGACGTATAAATCATCGCTTTTCAGCTGCGGCAATATGTGTAGCAGCCCTTGTTGTAAACAATATTCTGAATGCAAACAATATTAAAACTCTTTAATCTCACATTCCTGGTACAAATCAGCTTTCTACCTTCCATAAGACACAGCGGGGTTCACGCATTGAAGTAAGAGGCTTTCTTTTTTTCTTTTTTTTTTTTTTGGTGCTTTTTATATTTATATATTTTTCTGTTTTGCTATTCATGGATAGAAATTGAAGTGAGGATTATACTGAACAAAGCTCACTCCACACATATAAATACAATTTTTTTTTTTAAAGAATTAAAGAAGAACTGTTGGGCCTTAAAGGTTTACTAGGGGGGGGGGGGGGGGGGGGCACACTTTTCCCCGTCAAAGTTAAAAATGACAGGAGCATGGGGCTATGCGGGGCTTATTTTCAGCGGGATTGCTGGGGAACGCAGATCCGGCAGCTCTAGCACTGCATGTATGTAATGACAAGGGGTGTTAAGATATGCTGAAGGATCTATTGAGGCTAGCTGCTGGGGGGTCTATTGTTGCTGGAAAGGGTCTATAGTTGGGAGGGTCTGTTGTTACTAATGGGGGATCTATTGTTGCTGGAAGGGGTCTATAGTTGGGAGAGTCTGTTGTTACTAATGGGGGATGTATTGTTGCTGGAAGGGGTCTATAGTTGGGAGGGTCTGTTGTTACTAGTGGGGGATCTGTTGTTGCTGGAAGGGGTCTATAGTTGGGAGAATCTGTTGTTAGTGGGGGATCTATTGTCGCTGGAAAGGGTCTATAGTTGGGAGGGTCTGTTGTTACTAGTGGGGGATCCATAGTTGATGGAAGGAGTCTATAGTTGGGAGGGTCTGTTGTTACAAATGGGGGATCTTTTGTTGCTTGAAGGGGTCTATAGTTGGGAGGGTCTGTTACTAGTGGGGATCTATTGTTGCTGGAAGGGGTTTATAGTTGGGAGAATCTGTTGTTAGTGGGGGATCTATTGTTGCCGGAAGGGGTCTATAGTTGGGAGGGTCTGTTGTTACAAATGGGGAATCTATTGTTGCTGGAAGGGGTCTATAGTTAGGAGGGTCTGTTGTTACAAATGGGGAATCTATTGCTGCTGGAAGGGGTCTATAGTTAGGAGGGTCTGTTGTTACAAATGGGGAATCTATTGCTGCTGGAAGGGGTCTATAGTTAGGAGGGTCTGTTGTTACTAGTTTGGGATCTATTGTTGCTGGAAGGGGCCTATAGTTGGGAGGGTCTGTTGTTACTGGTGGGGGATCGATTGTTGCTGGAAGAGGTCTATAGTTGGGAGGGTCTGTTGTTACTGGTGGGGGATCGATTGTTGTTGGAAGGGGTCTATAGTTGGGAGAGTCTGTTGTTACTAGTGGGGGATCTATTGTTGCTGGGGGGGTTTACTGTTGCTGGAGGATCTACTGTTGAGAGAGGTGTCTATTGTTGCTAGGGGATCTACTGTTGAGGGAGGTGTCCAGGGCCAGGACAAGGGGTCAGGCAGAAGGGACAGCTGCCCTGGGCGCAGAGTGTATTGTAGGGATGGGGGAGGCAACCACAAGTTCCTTCTACTATAAGGCTGACATGAGTAGTGACAGCGGCATCACTACTTCTGTCAGCCCAGTGCTGGAAGCAGCAAGGAGAGGAGGAGAGAGCCGGGAGGAGGTGCGGGCTGTGCTCTCTCTTCCCCCTCCTCCTCATAATCTCGCACATAACGAAGGGGGGCAAGATTTGGCATCGCAATATTGAACCCTACGGACTTCTACTATCTAACACAGGCGGTTCAGTGTTAGAAAAGTGAATATAAATTTGCTGTTCTAACACACCTTGGGGAACTGCGAGCTCAATGCTCTGCACTCGCAGGTCACCTTTTTTGAAGTGTATTTTTGAAGCCTATGGCTCTAACCATTGCTTGCTGGGCACTTACCCCCCCCCCCCCCCTCCCCCCCTTCCTGACCAGACCAATTTTCAGCTTTCAGGAATGTCAATCTTTGAATGACAATTGCGCGGTCATGCTACACTGTACCCAAATGAACTTTTTTTCATTTTTTTTTCACACAGATAGAGCTTTCTTTTGGTGGTATTTCATTGCTGCTAGGTTTTTATTTTTTGCTAAATAAAATAAGAAGGGACCGAAATTTTGAAAAAACAGTTTCATAGTTTGTTATAATATTTTGAAAACAGGTAATTTTTCTCCTTCACTGATAGGCTGGGCTGATGGGCACTGATAGGCTGTGCTGATAGGCATTGATAGGCTGCGCTGATGAGCACTGATAGGCTGGGCTGATGGGCACTGATAGGCTGGGCTGATGGGCACTGATAGGCTGTGCTGATGGGCACTGATAGGCTGGGCTGATGGGCACTGATAGGCTGGGCTGATGGGCACTGATAGGCTGGGCTGATGGGCATTGATAGGCTGCGCTGGTGGGCACTGATAGACGGCACTGATGAGCACTGATGAGGTGGCACTGATGGTTGGCACTGAAGGGCACTGATATATGGCACTGATGAGCACTGATGAGGTGGCACTGGTAGGTGGCACTGAAGGGCACTGATAGGTGGCACTGAACGGCACTGATAGGTGGCACTGATAAGCGGCACTGATGATCACTGATGGGTGGCACTGATGGCCACTGGTAGGTGACACTGATAGGCAGCAATGATCTGTGGCACAGATTATTAGACAATGGGCATTGATTAGACACTGATGGGCATTGATGGATGGCACTGTGGGCACTGGTAGGTGGCACTGGTGGGTACTGATAGGTGGCACTGGTGGGTACTGATAGGTGGCACTGGTAGGTGGCACAGTGGGAGGTGACATTTATTGTGTGTTTTTCTTAAATTTGTAAAATATAATGGTTTTCTTATCCCATGTATAATAACTATCTATTATCAATTTACCTGTTCTCTTTTAGATGTATTTACAATTATAACATGGTGAATTATGTACTTGTTTGGTTACATCTATTACCGATAATTGCTCAAGGTTGAATCGTGTATGTGAGCCTCTGTTAGTGACCGGCGATGGTGGTTTGCCCCGAGTCTTGGGATCTCCAGACATGCAGCCAACTCATCACAATAATAACTTTTTACAATTTGGCAGTTTATATAAACAACATTTAACGAACGGCATTGTTGAGATGAGTTTGATTTCTTTTCTCTATGTTCCACTTTATAGGGCCGGTGTTCTGCCTTATAGTGTCCGGCTATCAAATAGTGTCCGCCCCGTACTGCGCATGCGCAGTACGGAGCAGACAAAGCTTCGGAAAATCTCCGAAGCTGAACGGCGCCTGCGCCGTGAGTGGAGGTGGTAGCCCCACCATCCAAGCGGACATAGGGTTGTGAATATTAGAGGGCCCCTCGCGGGCGAGCTTCGCTCGCCACGCTTCGGGCTTGGCCTCGCTGCGCTCGGCTCTTTTTTTATTCCTACTCTATGTCCACTTGGATGGTGGGGCTAGAACCTGGACTCGCGGCGCAGGCGCCGTTCATCCTCGGCAATTTTCGGAATCTGTGTTGCTGTGTACTGCGCATGCGCAGTATGCAGCGGACACTATCGGATGGAGGACGTTATATGACAAGACACCGGCTTAGAATCGCTTTTTACATATCTCTTTATGAGCATCTTAAAATTCACATATATATATATTTTTCACCTTTGGTTTCAGCCATATACATTTATTAATATGTTTTTTTGTAAGGAATAATTCACTTTTTTTTTTTTACACATATTTTTGATATTATATATTATTTATTTTTTCATTGATTAAGATCATTTGTATTTAAACACCTCCTTTTTCCTCCTTTTTTTTTTTTTTTTTCAACCCACTTTTTTTTAGTTTTATCACTCAGTGATTGAGTGTTGGAATCACATGTGTGGAGACTTCATGATGATCGGCTACCGGCGGTCACGGCTATTCACTTCCTAATTACACTATCACATGATGACACTTGTATAGTATATATTTGCTCCTCACTTAGAACAAACACTAGCTATGAGCAAGCGCTAATTTTAGCGTGAAACGCATCAGTATTTTGTTCTAATTTTTTTGCCTTTGCTGCTGTGATTTGTGTGATGTGAGGTTTTTTATTTGAGACAATAAAGGCACAGTTTACTTTGTTCGATCCGGAGTGCAGCTGTCCAGAGTTTTTCTATTTCATGACTGATGGGCACAGCCACAGCTTTCTGAGTGAGCGACCGATGTCCCTCTGACAGAAGATAGTGATCGCCTATTTTTTTCCCTCGTGCTAACAGCGTGAGGAAAAAAAAAACTACAGATTACAGAGCTTCTGTTTACATCACGTGATCAGCCGTCATTGGCTGACAGCTGATCACGTGGTAAGGGGCCGGGATCGACCCCTTACTCGGATCTGTGACCAGCCGAGTCTCATAGACTCGGTGATCGCAGAGCGTGCCGCGCGCGACCCGCAGGGTTGCACAGACATCGCTTGCTCGGGAGGACTAGTTAATCAGGTGCTTCAAAAATACACGCCCGCCGCTGTAATTTAGGTGCCCAGCGCCCAAAAAAGGGGTTGGACACCTGGATAGGGGGTGGCTACATCCACCATGGATAGATTCAAGCAATGCAATGCATGAATCTATCCATGATACATAGAGGTGGGTGGCTGGAGAGAGGGGGTGGTGCCCGTGCGCCCTTAATGGGTGCACCCAGGGCCTTTTTAAGTCAGGGCAAAAGGGGCAGCTGCCCTGGGCCCTGTCATTGTTGTGGGGCCCAAAGCAGCTGTTTCATACTTGCCAACTATCCCGGTTTAAATTCCCTCGTCCCTTGAAGTTTTAGTCCCGTGCTGTGTCCCGATATCTCAGTGTGAAGTGCTGCTACTAAGGCTGCCCAGCTCTGCCCTATTGTTGTGTACAGATGACTCACATGCAGACCCTGTGTTTACATGTCAATTACCGGCATTCATATGTAAATAGCGACAACATTCATATCTAAATAGTGGCAGCCGGCGGCATTGAAATGTATATCATGCCCCCCCGGAGGTCATACCCACAGTAATCTCTAGCAGCCAATCAAGAAGCAGAAATCACGTGCTGTAACCACTAGCAACTAATCAGTGAGCCGTAATGTGTGCTTTAGCCTCTAGCAACCAGTCAGTGAGCGGTAATGATACACTGTAACCTCTAGCAACCAGTCAGTGAGCAGTAATGATACACTGTAACCTCTAGCAACCAGTCAGTGAGCGGTAATGATACACTGTAACCTCTAGCAACCAGTCAGTGAGCGGTAATGATACACTGTAACCTCTAGCAACCAGTCAGTGAGCGGTAATGATACACTGTAACCTCTAGCAACCAGTCAGTGAGCGGTAATGATACACTGTAACCTCTAGCAACCAGTCAGTGAGCGGTAATGATACACTGTAACCTCTAGCAATCAGTCAGTGAGCGATAATGATACACTGTAACCTCTAGCAACCAGTCAGTGAGCGGTAATGATACACTGTAACCTCTAGCAACCAGTCAGTGAGCGGTAATGATAAACTGTAACCTCTAGCAACCAATCGCAATAGCTCCCTGATCTGATTCAGTAAACTGATTTTGAGTCTAGCTGCTATTTATTGTATGTCTCAGAGCAGGTGGAGAGAAAAACTGCATGGGGGGGGGGCCAAGAAAAGTTTTTCCAATCAATATTAAAAACGGCCCTGGGCGCACCGCCACTGCCTGTATATATGCCAGCCCAGCCCCCCACACATACCTGTATATATTTGGCAATGTTAGCTTTTTTTATTTTTTATTTCTAGAGTTAGACTTTAACAGATCTCTGCAGAGAGGTCGTAGCTCCAATCTGACCCCGTTGGCGCCCCCCTTACTGTCCTCTTTAGTAGTTATTGAATTTGTATGAGCTAAATGACCCAACGCCTTTTATCATCATCCCCTATCCATCAGCCGGACCTCATACCAGAACACTGCCGACGTATTCTCATTTTTATTTTTCCTCCAGAGCGTTAAACATCAAATCTGACCAGAAAACAAACCATCGGAATAACAGCTGCCTACCGGCTCGGCTGCTTTTCGCAAATGTCATTGACTTAACATCCAACCTCGTTGTGTTAACCTGATCTCTTTTTTTTTTTTTTCTCCTTTGCGACAAGAATTGGTTCGCCATCAAACAAACAAACGAAAAAACATCGGAGCCGCAGCCTATCCTTTTCCCAAAAGAAGCAGCAAAGGTCGCGCCGGCAATGAGTTCAAAGGGCCGCCTTGCATGGTTTTCAATATACACAATTACTTTCCTATTTCCTGACTCCAAGTCTAGAGCGGTCTCAAAGCAATTTCAGGCAAGGAGAGGCATAAACACAACTACGAGCCGTTTGATTGGTTATGTTTTTGGTATAATAAGGCTGAAAGTCATTTCGGTGGGCACAGCGTCTCGATAAGTGAAACGCGTGGAGAGGGGTCGCGGGGGGCCCTCGACAAAAAAAAAAAAAAAGCAATACAAACACTGCTCTACCGGAGGGGTCAGGAATTACCGAGACGCTTTCGCTATTTGCTTATGGTGGAAATTGTGTGTTTGCATGCAAGCTCCTCTCAAAAATTCTTTCTGCTGTGTGAAGATGAACAAAACTCTGATGCCATCTGACCTCGAAAAAAAAGCAAACATAGCCTGATGCTTATCCAAAAATTCTGTCCGATTCCCTTTTTGATTGGTGGAGAGTTCTCAATCACATGTGGCACAGGGGACGAAGATATGCATGGCCTTTAATATTTGCGGTGACTATACCTAATACTTAAAGAACAATAGAAGACTCAACTTATTCTGCTCAGTGCAAAACAGCGACATGATTATTTTTAAAGAACAGATATGCTGTGGGAATTTAAAGTCTCCAGCTGACTTTGGATCTTTCAAAGAAGTCGATCCTTATTTAAATGCCACTCTAGAAACTGTGCCCAAAAATTGTCAGATAGAGGGCAAAGGACAAGTCACCAGTCTTGCCTGTGGTTGACTTTTCCCCATCACAGATTTTACCATGCCTTGTTCTGCACAGTTTTTCTGCATGGAGGCAGCTATCTTGCTAGAGGTAGGGCTTTGCTTCCTCATATCAGAGCCACCAGCAAGGGCTAACCATGCCTTGTTCTGCTCTATATCTCCATGTGGAGGCAGCCATTTTGGTAGAGGAAGGGCTTTGCTTCTTCATATCAGAGCCACCAGCAAGGGCTAACCATGCCTTGTTCTGCTCTATATCTCCATGTGGAGGCAGCCATTTTGGTAGAGGAAGGGCTTTGCCTCCTCATGTCAGAGCCTCCAGCTAGGGCTAACCATGCCTTGCTCTGCTTTATGTTTTAATGTGGAGGAGGCCATTTTGGTAGAGGCAGGACTTTGTTTCCTCATGTTAAGGCCTCCAGCAAGGGCTAACCATGCCTTGCTCTGCTCTATGTTTCCATGTGGAGGCAGCCATTTTGGTAGAGGTAGGGTTTTTCCTCATGTCAGAGCCTCCAGCAAGGGCTAACCATGCTTTGTTGTGCTCTATGTTTCCGTGTGGAGGCATCTATTTTGGTAGAGGCATGGTTTTGCTTCCTTGTGTCCGAGCCTCCAGCAAGGGCTAACCATGGCTTGTTCTGCTCTATGTCTCTGTGTAGAGGCAGCCACTTTGGTAGAGGAAGGGCTTTGCCTCCTCATGTCAGAGACTCCAGCTAGGGCTATCCATGCCTTGCTCTGCTTTATGTTTTAATGTGGAGGAGGCCATTTTGGTAGAGGCAGGACTTTGTGTCCTCATGGCAAGGCCTCCAGCAAGGGCTAACCATTCCTTGTTCTGCTCTATGTCTCCATGTAGAGGTAGCCATTTTGGTAGAGGCAGGGCTTTGCTTCCTCATGTCAGAGCCTCCAGCTAGGGCTAACCATGCTTTGCTCTGCTCTATGTCTCCATGTGGAGGCAGCCATTTTGGTAGAGGCAGGGCTTTTCCTCGTGTCAGAGCCTCCAGCAAGGGCTAACCATGCTTTGTTGTGCTCTATGTTTCCGTGTGGAGGCATCCATTTTGGTAGAGGCATGGTTTTGCTTCCTTGTGTCAGAGCCTCCAGCAAGGGCTAACCATGGCTTGTTCTGCTCTATGTCTCTGTGTAGAGGCAGCCATTTTGGTAGAGGCCTGTGTGACAGACCTAGCTGGGTCCGAGGCTCTTGGAGGGGACTGAATGCGAGCCTCTTGCCTTGCGATTATGGGCCCTCGCATTTGGGGGAACAGTGCTCTTTGTGAGCTGTATGCCTGGGGACCCCTGAGGTGGTGTTACTCACATTCAGTCCCCTCCAAGAGCCTCGGTCCCAGACAGGTCTGTCACAGCCTGGTTTTACTTCCTTGTGTCAGAGCCTCCAGCAACATCTAACCATGCCATGTTCTGCTCTATGTCTCCATGTGGAGGCAGCCATATTGGTTCAGCTATAACAGCTTCAACTCTACTGGGAAGGCTGTCCACAAGGTTTAGGAGGGTGTCTATGGGAACGTTTGACCATTCTTCTATAAGTGCATTTGTGAGGTCAGGCGCTGATGTTGGACTAGAAGGCCTGGCTCACAGTCTCTGTTGCAATTCATCCCAAAGGTATTCTATCGGGTTGAGGTCAAGACTCTGTGTAGGCCAGTCAAGTTCCTCCACCCCAAACTCATAAAGACCATAAAGACATGGATGAGAGACTTTGGGGGTGGACCAATTTTGGAAAATTTCACGCTAACAACTTTGTGGGAACAGTTTGGGGATGGCCCCAACATGATTGCCCACCATTGCGCAAAGCAAGGTCCATAAAGACATGGATGAGCGAGTTTGGGGTGGAGGAACTTGACGGTTTTGCACAGAGTCCTGACCTCAACCCGATAGAACACCTTTGGGAGACTGCGAGCCAGGCCTTCTCGTACAACATCAGTGCCTGACCTTACAAATACGCTTCTGGAAGAACGTTCAAACATTCCCATAGACACCCTCCTAAACCTTGTGGACGGCCTTCCCAGAAGAGGTGAAGCTGTTATAGCTGCAAAGGGCGGAGCCAACTCAATATTGAACCCTACGGACTAATATCGGGATGTCATTAAAGTTCATGTGTGTGTAAAGGCAGGCGTCCCACTCCCAATACTTGTATTCGGGGACAGAGGCATAAAGGTAAAAGATTCTACTTGCAAATTTGTTTGACTTTTATATATTAAAGAAACGGATGTGTTCAAAGGGAACTAAACCCCACTTAATCTATAATTATAGATAAATGCCTCCGGTCTGATTCCTTTTCGAGTTTTACTACCTGTCTTATATTGTGCAATTAAAGGTCATGGCGTCATACACATGAAAGGTGCCATCTCTAATTAAGTTAACGATGTAGCTGAAATAATTGTCTCAGCTCATTGTTGTTGGAGAAATTGTGACAATGTAATGGCTTCCATGTATATCATAATTACGCGGAGAAAGGAAGAGAAGACTGGTTGGCAGGCTAAGTCGTTATCGCAAAAAAAAACAAAAATAATAAAAAAAAAATGCTTTTTAGTTATTCCTGCATTTGTCATTGTTTTCTAGTTTGTTTGTCTGGAGGTGTCATTGTGCGCATTGTGGTTATTCTCCGGGAAAGCCAGACAATCGCTAATTAGCTTATCAAGCCGCACAATTCTAATAAAGAGAAGAACGCGTATCAACACAAAGACAGAGAGTATGAAAACACAATGGCACAAATAAATGAATAAGTAATGCCAGGCAATACATAGCAAACGAGGCAAAGGGACTTTTCTGGATAACTAAAGGTGGCCGTGCTGGTGGTCGGGGACGGGGGGGGGGATCACTTCCATGATTTAGGGCAGATGTTGACACTTTTTGTAATTTATTTAGAAAAATTCAGACAAAAATTAGAGAACGTTGTCCTAAAGCAGTATCACACCACTTGACCTCTGAGATGACCCTTTATGACCAGGGCATTTTTTGCTATTCAGCACTGCGCTACTTTATCCACTTGCAGGGCACTTTTACCCCCTTCCTTAGACCCTTTTCACACTGGAGAGGTTTTCAGGCTCTTTAGCGCTGGAAATAGCCTCTGCTAAGCGCCTGAAAACTGCCTCCCATTAAATCCAGTGTGACTTTTCACACTGGGGGGGGCGGTACGCTTGCGGGACATTCTGAAAAGTCCTGCAAGCTGCATCTTTGGGGCGGGTTGGGAGCGCTGTATTTAGTGTTCCCAGAACGCCCTACCCATTGGCATAAATAGACAGCGATTTGAAAGCACCGCAAAACTGGAGTTTTTAACCATTTTTTTGGTGGCTTAAAGTGGTTGTAAACCCTTACAAACCACTTTGACCTACAGGTAAGCCTAGATTAAGGTTTACCTGTAGGTCCAAGAAATATCTCCTCAGAGCCGGTTCACACAGGGGCGACTCAGATCCCACTTCAGGTCGCCCCTAGTCGCCCTGAGAAGACGGCAGAGGCGTCAGAAGACTGGGCCACCGCTTGTAAGAGAGCTAGAAGAAGGCGCGGTGGCCCGGCAAGAAGAACCGAAGAGGGGGACAAGACCCCCGAAGAGGGGGACAAGACCCCCGAAGTCGGAAGAAGAGGGCGGCAGCGGCGAAAAAGAAAGCCGGGCTCCTCTGCTAGTAAAAGAGCTAGCAGAAGATAGCGGAGGAGTCCGGCGAGAAGACCCCCGAAAACGGAAGAAGACCCCCGGAGCTGTGCAATAAACTATTTTAACCCTGTGTTGTGTTTTTTTTTTTTTACATTTTTTTTCACAGGTGAATGGGAAGGGGTACATTGTACCCCATACTCATTCACATAGGGATGGGGGCCGGTATCCAGGGGCCCCCTTATTAAAGGGGGCTCCCGGATTACGATAAGGCCCCCGTCCGCAGACCCCGACAACCAACGGCCAGGGTTGTCGGGAAGAGGCCCTTGTCCTCATCAACATGTAGGGGGTTACTTGAAGGTGTTGTGGGGCTTCACGCATAATAAAAACGTGCTTGACGTTCTGGAAAGGTCTTTTGTCAGATGTTACTGGCCAAATGTGACCCTAAAGCCCCCCGGTACACACGATCGGATATTCAGACGGAAAATATTGGACGTGAGGTTGTTGTCGGACAATCCGACCGCGTGTACGCTCCATCGGACAATTTTTGGCGGACTTTCAGCCAACAAACATTGGCTAGCATGTTTTCAAATTTTCCACCAACAAATGTGTGTTGTCGGATTTTCCGATCGTTTGTACACAAGTCCATCGGACAAAAGTCCACAGAGTACAAACACGCATGCTCGGAAGCAAGGACGAGACGGAATGGGTCGGTCTTGTAAACTGGCCTTCGTAATGGAGAATTAACATTTGTGACGCGGCAAATTATGAAATCTGGAAATGCAGCGCACAATTCTCTTCTTCTTTAATGGGATAATAATGAAGCTGCATTGCTGGTGATACTGATGGAGTTATTGCAAATTCATTTTCAAAGGCTTTTGTTTCTAGTGATATCAAGAATAATATTATTATCCTTGTTATATATTATTTTTTTTTTTTTGGTGCAAGTTACCACAACACCATTATCCTGTAGTTTTTAAGATCAAAGCTACAACTATGTTGGTGTCCCATGTCAATTTTACATTGTATTTTTTTTAAATGTAACTGCCGACTCCCCAACTGTCATTTGAAATAAAACACATAGCCAAGTATTATTCTCCACAATTGTTTTTTATTGCGCATTAAAAAAAGAAAACAAATATAATTAAACATGCTATCTGCCAATAGAACTTAACCAAAAAGTACATTATATGCATCCAAAAATATAGAAAATATACCAAATCAAATCATTATTATTCAACCAAAAAATAAAATGAAAGCCTCATGCATGTGTCCTGCTTCTTAATATTGGGGGTCAACAATGCCAAGAGTTGGTGAAAGCAGGGGTCTGCCATCCGGAGATAATTCCACAAAACATTTGGATTATTTTCCTGGAGCTCCCGCAGCAAAGGCATATGACATAATTGGTCACGATTAATAAAGCAACCAATATTTGGTCCACTCAAGAAAAAATTAGTATAAATGGCCGAGCTTTGGTCTAGAAGTGGTTGCTGCCGCCCTAAATATCTACAGCCCCCAAAAAGACTGTTGATATACAAGTATTATATATGGAAAGAATAGGGGCCAGGGTACTGCCTCAAATTTTGTGAGCTATATCGGTATTAAAGGGGTCTCCAAAACCAACTATTCCCCAGAAACTATAACCTTCAGAGGAAAAAGCCCTCTAGGTGAAGAGGAGACAGAGTCATGCTATGTCTCCTCTAATGTTGGAAAACACAAGGAAAAACATACAGTGAGTGTCCCCTCACACTGAATTAGATATATTAGGTTATAATGTCCAATATGGATATCAAATCATGTTCATGAAATTTACCCTGTATTAGTGCGCACCATACACTTTTTAAATAGGCTAGAACTGAACACGCCGTCCTATATGTTCACACTACCACATAATGTTATATAAGGCAATTACAGAGTATTGAGATGAATTGAATGAATGGAAGGTAATTAAAAGATAATAAAAATAAATAAATAAAATAATAATATATAAAATAAAGAATGATAAAAGTATCAAAAATATCAAGAATTGTATATATACGTGCAAATACTCAATAAGGAGGCCCCTCTATCAACCAACTAGTCCACAGTATATATAAGAGAAAAATGAGGAGCAGCATCCACCATTAATCAATAATCAATAGAGTCCAAAGTTAGTGCAAAACCATATATCTCTTGTGTCCATAAAGAACAAAGTACAAAAAACATGTGCAAAAAAAAATATTTTATATGTGGCACATGAAGCTTTCAGCCATATATATATATATATATATATATATATATATATATATATATATATATATAAATAATGTGCTCGGTCAGTATGTGTCAGTTCACAGGAACTATGAGGTAGATCGAAGGTAATCAAACAGGTTAAAGGTTACTTTACTGCTTGATCAAGGTAATCCAGTGACTTCCGTGCCCACCCGCTCGGGTCCTCACTCACCAAATCCCTAAACCCCAAAGGGTTCAAGTGCATGTAGTCCCTCGGTGTCCGGTTGTCTCTCCGTTCACCTCGACCTCCTCCTTTCACTGCTCCATATTCTTTATGCCCAGGATAATCCCCTTTATATTTATGGCTTCTGGCGATATGATGGATCCTCAGAAAGAACAAAAAGCAGCTCCCATGGTGCAGTATTTTTAATTACCAAGATTCATTTATTAAAAAGTCCACAAATCAATCAAAAAAAATTGCGCGGTCGTGCTACACTGTAACCATACAAAATTTTTACTGTTTTTTTTTTTTAGACAGATAGAGCTTTGGTGGTATTTAATCACCAATGTGTTCTTTATTTTTTGCTAAACAAACGAAAAAAGAACATTTTGAAAAAAAAAAGTTTTTGTTAGAATTTTTTTTTAAATAAGTAATTTTTCTCCTTCACTGATGTGCACCGATAGGCTACATTGATGGGCATTGAGGTGACACTAAGGCACAATGATGAGATGGCACTGCTATGTGGCAATGATGAGCACTGATAGGCTGCACTGATGGGCATTGAGGTGGCACTAATGGACACTGATGAGGCTGCACTGCTATGTGGCAATGATGAGCACTGATAGGTGGTACTGATAGGCGATATTGATAGGTGGCACTGATGGACATTGATGGGCACTGATAGGCGGCACTGATGGGCATTGAGGTGGCACTAATGGACACTGATGAGGCTGCACTGCTATGTGGCAATGATGAGCACTGATAGGTGGTACTGATAGGTGACATTGATAGGTGGCACTGATGGACATTGATGGGCACTGATAGGTGGCACTGATGGACGACACTTATAAGTGCCACTGATGGACATTGATGGTCACTGATAGATGGCATTGATAGGCTTCACTGAGGGGCAATGATAGGTACAGATTGGCAGCACTTGTGGGCCCTGTAGGGCTACACTGTGTTCAGCTGTGATTGGCTCTTTACACCGATCTGTGAGAAGTTGTGTACGAAGGACCTGCCTGCAACATGGATGACCACAACATATAAATGGGCCCAAAAGAGAGAGGCAGTGCTTCATTAAAAGCACATTCAATGACAAATTGCAATAACAAACGTCCCATAGATGCATTTATAGAGTACACCCCATATCAGCCCATCAGTATACAGTAATTCAGCTAAAGAAGTCATTCATAGGTCTCCATTGTGTTAGGGCAGCTTAAAGTGGGAGTTCTGCCATTTTATTTATTTTTTTAAAGCCAGCAGCTACAAATACTGCAGCTGCTGACTTTTAAAATAAGGACACTTACCCGCCCAGCGCGCCCGCGATGTCGGCACCCGAAGCCGATCTCTCGATCGTCTCTCGGGTGCTGCCGCCGCCACCTTGGGTATGGGAATCAGGAAGTGGAGCCTTGCGGCTTCATTTATTTCCCAGTTCCCTACTGCGCATGTGCGAGTCACGCTGCGCAATAAGGATGGTCCCCGCTGTCTCTGGGATCTGTGTGTTTCCCAGCAGACAGCGGGGGACCTGCGGAAAGGGGCATAGATTCTGCGGAAAGGGGCGTAGATTCTGCGGAAAGGGGCGTAGATTCTGCAGATATCTATGCCGGAAGTGGGTGAAGATACCTGTACTGTACAGGTACCTGCACCCCCCTCCCCCCTGAAAGGTGCCAATTGTGGCGCCGGAGGGGGGGAGGGTTCCAATGAGCGGAAGCTCCACTTTAGGGTGGACCTCCGCTTTAATGCTAATGCACCAAAATGTCCCAAAAGTCAGACAGCTCACAACATTTCTAATGTAATGTCCTGCAATATATTATGGTGCATTGTGCCATGCTGATATGGAGCCACCAATGCATACAGGGACTAGAGTTGTGTCTCTCTACACTGTGTACAGCAGTAGAAACACACAGCCCCATAGCCTAGAATGGCAAAGTATGGGGAAAGGTGGATGAACTATTTATGTACTTTCTAAATACATTGCATTTGTTGATAATTGTTCCTGTGTTGCTGTATAAAAATAGTCTGTTTTGTCTTTAGCACTATTTCTAGCTTTTTCTTTCCAAACATATGCAAATATTTGTGCCAAAAAGTCTTACAGATATAAAGACCTACATCCTAGAATCATTAAAAAAGGTATATTGTTTGGAGGCTGTTGTGGACTTTATTGATACTGTACAAGGACATCAAATTATTTTTTTATGCTATCTATGTGTTGATGTCTTTGTACACTACTTAAAGGCAACAACAGCCACCAAAAAATATCACTTTTTAATTTATTTTTTCAAACAGCTGAATTAGCAGTTGGAAAGCAGACGGTACACGGGGACTAAACCTGACAAAGTGATGCACACAGATGTAACAAACAGCGGGGGGTGAAGGCAGGAGGTATGGCACCCTTGGGGCCATTACAACGAGGATGACAACTCCATAGATAGTGACAGGAAATAAGGTCATAAGACAGAACAGACAGATGGGTCGGGGGGGTCAGATTTATGTTTTTTCTGGAGACAGGACAGGCAACGAAACAAGAAATTGTATTACCTAAATACAGGTCCAGGAGTGATTCCACAGCGTCTGTATGTGCTGAATAACTGCTTCCCGGTCTGAAATACCCAGGTGTGGTTTATGCTCACGTGGTAGTATGGCAGGAACTGGAAGCCAGGTTCCTTTCCATTTCTCTTTCTTCTTTCCCTTTCTTTTTTTCCCTTCTTTGCCTCTTCTTCCTTCCTTTCCCTTCACTTTCTCTTTCCCTTCCCTTTTTCTTTCCCTACCCTTTCCTTTTCATTCCTTTCCTTTCTCTTTTCCTTTCATTTTCCCTTTCTCTATCTCTCGCTTTTCTCTTTCCCTTTTTTTTTTCTGTTCTCTTTCATTTTGTCTTTTCTTTTCCTTTCTCTTTCCCTTCCATTTCTTCTCCTATCCCTTTATCTTTCTCTTTCCTTTCTCGTTCTTTCCCTTTCTCCTTCCTTCTCTTTCTCTTTCCCTACCTTTTCCATTCCTTTCTCTCTTTTCCTTTCACTTTTCCTTTCTTGTTTACCTTTATCTTTCCCTGTCTTTTCTCATTCACTTCCCTTTCATTTTCTCTTCCTTTTTTTCTTTTGACTTTCCATTTCCTTTCCTTTCTCTTTCGCTTTCTCTTTCTCTTCCTTTTTCTTTACTTTCCTTTCCCTTTTCCTTCCTTTCTCTTTCCTTTCCTTTCTCTTTCCCTTCCTTTCTCTTTCTCTTTCCTTTAATTTCTCGTTCCCTTCCTTTCTCTTAACCTTCCTTTCCTTTCCTTTCCTTTTCCTTTCTCTTTCCCTTCCTTTCTCTTTCCTTTCCTTTCTCTTTCCTTTCTCTTTCCCTTCCTTTCTCTTTCCTTTACCTTTCCTTTCTCTTTCCTTTCCTTTATCTTTCATTTCCCCTTCCCTTCCTTTCTCTTTCCTTCCTTTCTCTTTCCTTTCCTTACTCTTTCCTTTCTCTTTCCCTTCCTTTCTCTTTCCCTTCCTTTCTCTTTCCTTCCTTTCTCTTTCCTTTCCTTACTCTTTCCTTTCTCTTTCCCTTCCTTTCTCTTTCCTTTCTCTTTCCCTTCCTTTCTCTTTCCCTTCCTTTCATCTTTCCTTTCCTTCTTTATCTTTCCCTTCCTTTCTCTTTCCATTAATTTCTCTTTTTTCTTTTCTTTCCCTTTCTTTTTCCTTTGCCCCTACCTTCCCTTTGCTTTTTGCTTTCTGTTACCTTTTTTTTTTTTTTCATTTTCTTTCACTTCCCGTTCATTTCTCTTTCCTCTCCTATCCATTTTGTTTCCCTTCTTTGCTTCAACTTCCCCCCTCCCTTCTTTCCCTCCTTCCTGTTTTTACCCTCTTTTCTTTTCCCTTTCCTTTTATTCCCTTTTCCTTCCCTTTTCTCTTTTCCTTTCCCTCTTTTGGCTTCATTCATTCTTCTTTTTAGTTCCTCTCTCCTTTAATCCCTTCCTTCCATCCTTCCTCCCTTCATTCCTTCCTTCTTTCCTCCCTTTATCCTTCCTCCGATCTTTCCTTTCTCCTCACATCCTCTCCTCCATACTTTTTTCCACATTCTCCTCCTTCCGGGGTTGGATTCTGATTGTAAATATTAATATTCTCATGCATGGATTTTATTTGACTAAAATAATATTTTGGGAATGCCCCTGTTACCTACATAGAATGTTTTATGACAAAACTGACCCAACCCCACAGACTGGCAGAGAAGATCTCTGCACTCCATTTGATACAATGAAGTCTGGAGAGGACCTTGTGTTGTCCTAATTGCACCGTGTTGTGATTAATAGAATTGATTGTGAATCATTAGGAAGTATTCATTAGGAGAGGCTCAATCAGCGAAGGCTCAATAATCATCTCTATAGAAGAAGTCGTGGAGAGTACACTTGGAATGAAACTTGGTGTTGGCCCGGAGTCAGTTCTCATGTAACTTCAGCACCTTGGAGAGCGGCTCCGGAAGCAGCTGTGATCTCACAATGTCTTATAAATTTTCAACAAAATTATTTAGGTTTTTAACACCAAAAACTTTATATATAGGCCCCAAAATCCCCCCCACCCCCCCTTTAAATCTGAACTCCAAGCAGCAAACAACTAAATACATAGATGGAATATACTTATATAAGAAAGCTGTTTTGCCCCTCTAATGCCCACGTACCCACGACCAGACTTTTCGATGTACTAGGTCCGACAGTCTTCCCGACGGACTTTCTGCGGAGGTCCGACTGACTTTCTGAACGAAACGGACTTGGCCACACACGACCGGACTAAGTCCGTTCGAAAGTCTATTCGTTTTGAACGTGATGACGTAAACGGGACTAAACAAGCAACTTCAATAGCCAGTAGCCAATAGCTGCCCTTGCGTCATATTTGGTCCATCGGACCAGCACACAGGCGAACGATTTTCCCAATTTTTAGTCCGTCGGACTGGAGTCCATGGGATAGATTTGAAACAGGTTTTATTTCTAGGTTCATCTGACTTTTGGGGAAAAAAAAGTCCGCTGGAGCCCACACACGATCGAATTGTCCTAAGGATTCCGGTCCGCCCTTTCTGAATGAAACGGACTTGGCCACACACGACCAGACTAAGTCCGTTCGAAAGTCTGTTTGTTTTGAACGTGATGACGTAAACGGGACTAAACAAGGAACTTCAATAGCCGGTAGCCAATAGCTGCCCTTGCGTCATATTTGGTCCATCGGACCAGCACACAGACGAACAGTTTTCCCGATAGGAATTGATTCCATCAGAAAGATTTAAAACATGTTCTATTTCTAGGTCCGTCAGAATTTTTGAAAAAAAAAGTCGGATGAAGCCCACACACGATCCGATCATGAATATCCGATGAAATGATTCCGTCTGACTTTTTCCTGCCAGAAAGTCCAGTCGTGTGTACACGGCATTAGAGTAAAGAAATACAGTGGGGTCCACTCTCCACTCCCAACTTGCAGAATGGACAGTGAAAGAGCAGAAGACTGATCAGGTCATCCCTCTGCTCACTCCTCCTTTCAGCATGTTAACTGTCAGCACATTTGAATACATGCAAACTTGGTTGGCTCTCAATCGTCCCCCCCAATCCCAGTCTGAGACATGCTGTATAGGAGGTTGCAAGAGGCTGATACTATGTCAGATCCAGGTTCTTACAGTAACTTCATTAAAGAGAAAAAACACACACAAACCTAGTGATGAAGCTGCTTTCATTTCATATCTGCTCCTTGTTCATCCATAATGTTTTGGGGAGCCGTGTCGTCTGCTGATGTTGGTCTACTGTGTTTTATCAAGACAAAGTCAACGCAGCTCTACCAGGAGATTCTACAACAATTCATGCTTCCCTCTGCTGATTTATGGAGATGCTGATTTATTCTCCAGCAGGACTTGGCACCTGCCCACACTGCCAAAAGCACCAATACCTGCTTTAATGATCATGGTATCATTGTGCTTGATTGGCCAGCAAATTTGCCTGACCCAAACCCCATAGAGAATCTGTGGGGTATTGTCCACCTGGTGCTGGCTGTTGGGAGAGTATTTAGTTCCCCCTCTTCCGTTCCCTTGTGCTTCAGTGTTTTGTCTGCCAGCCAGATGCATGCTTGCTGCTAAATCCTGAGCTTGATCCTGCCCCTGTCTTGTACCCTGCTGCCTTAAACCTGCTCCCCTTGTTCCTGATTCCAGTCCAGGCCGGTGCTACCACTAGGCAAACTAGGCAGCCGCCTAGGGCACACTGCTGCCTAGGGACGCCTGGCAGCTGACTTCCCTCCACGTCTGCATGGTCTGCAGGCTGCAGCATGTAACTAACTCAGTCTCAGGCAGCTGCCCCGTCTTTCAGGTAGTGTTATTAGGGAAGCAGAGTCCTTCCTGTATAGCGCCGCCTCCTGTCACATGGGCAGGGAAAAGTGGGTGGGGTCAGGTGTGGAGCCAATGGGGGTGGCACAATGAGGTTTCGCCTAGGGTGTCAAAAATCCTTGCACCAGCCCTGATTCCAGTCCTAGTTCCCCCTCCCTGGCCATCCCTGAAACTTCCTGTCATAGGGTGACAACACTCACTGTAATGTATTTATAAGGAAGCAGCGTTGTCACCCTAGAACAGGAAGTGTTAGGATTACAGACTGCCTCCTCCCTGTCCTTTTCTCCATAACATGGGGGGGGGGGCAAAGGGGGTGTTGTTTTGTAGTCCAAAGAGAAAACTGGGAGCGATGTAACTGACAAGAGTGCCGCACTGCAATGAGCACAGGAAAGCCCTCTGAATTTCTGTCAGGATCAATGGCTATTTTTTGTATTTATTGAACACATATAACAAAATGCATTTATCGGTGTATATATAACAGACCAAACAAGATGAAAATAAAAGTAGTTGACTGTTGGGGGTTTATTTTTTGCTGCCCCTTTAAGGGCTGCGTAGGATGCCTTGATGATTTCTCGATTCATGCGCGGCGGCGTCTCTACCGTATAATTTGTCTCGCTCCATGTTTCAGCAGAAGAATCATTTCCTTCCCTCCCGCGGACCCGTCAACGGCAGAGCCCACATAGAGATCTGATTGTGCTTAGCTAGAGGTCAGTGTATTTGGTGACACAGATAATCCTATCACAGTGGTGACATTATGGAGACAATAAGCTCTCCCTCGGTATTAATACTCGCTATGAATTATCTCCAAAGGTGTATTTTCCAGCTAATTACTTTGGTAGGGGTGCCAGACTTACAATAAGTCTATTTTAATTAGCCGGCAAAAAAAAAGAAGGCAAGAAGTGCTGACTTGATTCCTTACCTGCTCGGCGGGTGCTGATAATCACCAATCTTATACCAAAGACTCCCATTTATTTATTGCAGGTGTTTACAGTACAGAGCGCCAACAATATACATACTGTACATTTACATCTGTCCCTCATATACTCTGATTTATTCCTAACAGTGGACCACCCCCTCCTCCCCAATAAACTCCACTCCTTTGGTCTCCGTGACTGTACTCTTCGCTGGTTCTCACCCTACCTATCTCCCACCGCTCCTTCAGTGTCACTTACAACTCTACTTCCTCCTCTCTTCTTCCTTTCTCCATTGGGGTCCTCCAAGGTTCCGTTCTTGGGCCTCTCCTTTTCTCAATCTACACCCCCTCCCTGGGTCAGTTGATTGCCTCCCGTGGCTTTAAATATCATCTCTACACTGATGACACCCAAATTTATCGCTCCACCTCTCTCCATCTGTCTCCTCAACAGGGGCGGACTGACCATTGGGCTACTCGGGCAATGCCCGAGGGCACCATGCCACTAGGGGGCCCCATCTGGGTTGCCAGCCTCAGTAAAACCAGGGACAGTATGTAAAAAATTAGTTTTTTTTACATCTGTCTTTGAATTGTCCCTTACCGACATCCTTTTGGTCTAAAAATCCAGAGATTATAGCTGCCCCACCTCTCCAGTACCTTCCCAGCCGATAGAAACATGTCTGTGTGTACTGTGTGATAGTATACTGTGTGGCTCAATAATCTCTGATTGCCTGGGGGCCCATAATCTCCTATTGCCCGGGGGCCCCATAAGTTGTCAGACCGCCCCTGGTCCTTTAACACCAACTTACTAGCAGACCTGGATGTCACTTCCTCAAACTCAACCTATCCAAAACCGAGCTCATGATATTTCCTCCCGCAGGTGCCACTTCCCCTGATTTCTCTGTCAATATCAATTACTATCAACTTGTCCCCGTACGCCAGTGTTTCTCAATTCCAGTCCTCATGGCCCACTAACAGGTCATGTTTTCAGGATTTCCCTCAGATGAAACGGCTGGGGTAATTACTAAGGCAGTGAAACTGATCAAATCACCTGTGCAAAATAATGGAAAGCCTGAAAACATGACCTGTTAGTGGGCCATGAGGACTGGAATTGAGAAACACTGCCCTACGCCAAGGTCCTAGGTGTAGTCCTGGACTCTGAACTAACCTTTTGTCCCCACATCCTATCGCTATCCAAAACTTGTTCCAAAAACATCTCCAAGATACGCCCCTTGCTAAGCAACGTCACCACAAAGCTTCTAATCCACTCCCTGGTCATCTCCCGCCTCGACTACTGCAACTCCCTCCTCGTTGGCTTACCTCTAAATAGGCTATCCCCACTTCAGTCCATCATGAACGTTGCTGCCCCGTTCATCCACCTTACAAACTTCTCAGCATCTGCTATACCTCCATTGGCTGCCACTCAGCCACCAAATTAAATTCAAGATACTAACTATATCTTACAAAGCCATCCACAACCTGGGCCCCCAGCTACATCACTAACCTAGTCTAAAAAATACCAACCTAATCGTTCTCCTCGCTCCTCCCAAGACCTCCAGCTCTCAAACTCCCTTGTCCGCTCGTCCCATGCTCGCCTTCAGGACTTCTTCAGAGCCTCTCCCATCCTCTGGAATGCTCTACCCCAATCTGTCCGACTTTCTCCTACTTTATCCACTTTCAGACGATCCCTGAAAACTCACCTCTTCAGAGAAGCCTATCTGACCCCCACCCAACAACTGTACGTTTATCTTCTCAATCGCCCACACTGATTAATACCTCTTATATCTCTTGACCTTCCCTCTTAGCCCTTGTACGGTCGGAGATTCCGATGGAATGTGTCCGATAGGACCGTATTGTCAGAAATTCTGACTGTGTGTGGTCTGCATCGGACTGTTTCCGTCGGAATATCCGACGGACCAAGTTTTCCAACTTGCCAGTAAAATTTTCCAACAACATGATCCTATCGGACATACTCCGATCATGTGTAGCCTACTCCGACGGACAAAGTGCCACGCATGCTCAGATCAAATTCCTAGACCAAAGCTATTGGCTACTAGCCTAAACGTAGTCCCGTCATAACGAAATAACGTCATCACGGTATGTACAATCGGATTTTCCGACAATTTAATCCGACCGTGTGTATACAACATAACTTCTGGACCTCTTCCGGAATTAATCCGTCGGAATTACTCCGACGGATTTGGTTGTCGGAATCTCCGACCATGTGTACAAGGGCTTAGATTGTAAGCTCCAAGGAGCAGGGCCCTCTGATTCCTACTGTATTAAAGTGTATTGTATTTGTACTGTCTACCCTCAAGTTGTAAAGCGCTACGTAAACTGTTGGCGTTATATAAATCCTATATAATAATAATAATACAAGGTATTTACAGTATATAATGCCAACAATTAACCTAATGTACATTTACATCAGTTCCTTCTATACCATATTTATTCCAGGTATTTACAGTATATAGCACCAAGAATTTACATACTATACATTTTTAACCACTTCCCGACCGCCGCACGACGATGTACGTCGACAGAATGGCACGGGCAGGCATATGGGCGTACCTGTACGTCCCTGCCTTCCCGCGGGTGGGGGGCCCAATCGGGCCCCCCCCCCCCCCGGTGCCAGCGGCGGTCGGTATCCGTGCAGGAGCGATCCGGGATGAGGGGGCGGCCATTTATTCATGGCCACCCCCTCGCGATCGCTCCTGACGAATGGGAGTGAAGCATTGCATCACTTCCTCTCCTGTAATGTAAACACAGGAGAGGAAGTGATGTAATCTCTCCTCCGTGTCGGTATTTTTCGTTCCGGCACCGAGGAGAGAGGATCGGTGAGTTGCACCAACACGACACTTCACAGTAGAACATGCCAGGCACACTCACACCCCCCCGATCACTCCCCCAATTACCCCTGCCCCCCCAGTCACAGTGACACCAATGCATTTTTTTTTTTTTTGCATTGGTGTCATTTGTGACTGTAATAACTGTTAGGGCAGTTAGGGTTAGCCCCCTTTAGTTCTAATGTACCCCCCTAACCCCCCCAATAAAGGTTTAACCCCGTGATCACCCCCCGTCGCCAGTGTCACTAAGGCTGGGTTCACATTGCAGCGGTTTATGAGAACGGATGTGATTCGCACCGCACTGCAGTGCAAATCACATCCGATCTCTGCAATTCGAGTTCAGCCATTCGCCGCACCCGCCGCACCCGCTGCAAATTCGCACGGGACCCTTTTTTTGGTCCGCAGCAGAATCGGATCGCATGGGTGTTCACACCATGCGATCCGAGTTTGCAGATCGCACTGCGATATGCGAACTGATCTGGGGGTGTCATTAACATTTCACTGACACTCCCAGCAGTTCGCATAGGGCAGTGTGAGCTGCCGCCGGGAGGCATGCGATGCGGGAACCCGCCGCGGATTCGTGGCGTTCCCGCATCGCTCCAGTGTGAACCCAGCCTAATAAGCGATCGTTTTTCTGATCGCTGTATTAGTGTCACAGGTGACGCTAGTTAGGCAGGTAGGTATTTAGGTTCGCCGCAGCTTTTTATAGCGCTAGGGACCCCCATATACTACCGCATAAAGCCCCCTGATTGCCCCCTAGTTAACCCTTTCACCAGTGATCACCATATAACTGTTACAGGTGACGCTGGTTGGTTAGTTATTTTTTTATAGTTTCAGGGCACCCGCCATTTATTACCTAGTCTCACTAGTGTACCCCTAAATTTAGGGGTGTCTACTTTCCAAAATGGGGTCATTTGGGGGGGTTTGTGCCATCTTGGCATTTTATGGCCTTCAAAACTGTAACGCCCTTAGAAAGCCTGAAGGCGGTGCTTGGTTTTCAGGGCCCCGTACGCGGCTAGGCTCCCAAAAAGTCCCACATATGTGGTATCCCCGTACTCAGGAGAAGCAGCAGAATTTATTTTGGGGTGTCATTTCACATACGCCAATGGCATGCGTGAGCAATATATCATTTAGTGACAACTTTGTGAAAAAAAAAGTTTGTAATTTTCCCGCAACTTGTGGCAAAATATAAAATATTCCATGGACTCAACATGCCTCTCAGCAAATAGCTTGGGGTGTCTACTTTCTAAAATGGGGTCATTTGTGGGGGTTTTGTGCCATCTTGGCATTTTATGGCCTTCAAAACTGTAATAGGTAGTGAGGAGTGAAGTCAAATATTTACGCCCTTAGAAAACCTGAAGGCGGTTCTTGGCTTTCGGGGCCCCGTACGCGGCTAGGCTCCCAAAAAATCCCACACATGTGGTATCCCCGTACTCAGGAGAAGCAGCAGAATTTATTTTGGGGTGTCATTTCACATATGCCCATGGCATGTGTGAGCAATATATCATTTAGTGACAACTTTGTGAAAAAAAAATAAAAAAAAATTAAAGTTTGTAATTTTCCCGCAACTTGTGGCAAAATATAAAATATTCCATGGACTCAACATGCCTCTCAGCAAATAGCTTGGGGTGTCTACTTTCTAAAATGGGGTCATTTGTGGGGGTTTTGTGCCATCTTGGCATTTTATGGCCTTCAAAACTGTGATAGGTAGTGAGAAGTGAAATCAAAAATTTAAGCCCTTAGAAAGCCTGAAGGCGGTGCTTGGTTTTCGGGGCCCCGTACGCGGCTAGGCTCCCAAAAAGTCCCACATATGTGGTATCCTCGTACTCAGGAGAAGCAGCAGAATTTATTTTGGGGTGTCATTTCACATATGCCCATAGCATGTGTGAGCAATATATCATTTAGTGACAACTTTGTGTAAAAAAAAAAAAAAATTTTTTTTGTCATTATTCAATCGCTTAAGGCAAAAAAATAAAATATTCAATGGGCTCAACATGCCACTTATCAATTTCCTTAGGGTGTCTACTTTCCAAAATGGGGTCATTTGGGGGGGTTTTGTACTGCCCTGCCATTTTAGCACCTCAAGAAATGAGATAGGCAGTCGTAAACTAAAAGCTGCGTAAATTCCAGAAAACGTACCTTAGTTTGTAGATGTGACAACTTTTGCGCAAACCAATAAATATACAATTATTGACTTTTTTTTTACCAAAGACATGTGGCTGAATACATTTTGGCCTAAATGTATGACTAAAATTGAGTTTATTGGATTTTTCTAATAAATAATTCAAAATTTGCGGTCTTTTTACGTTTATATCGCAAAAAATAAAAATCGCAGAGGCAATCAAATACCATCAAAAGAAAGCTCTATTTGTGGGAAGAAAAGGACGCAAATTTTGTTTGGGTACAACATTGCATGACCGCGCAATTACCAGTTAAAGCAGCGCAGTGCCAAATTGTAAAAAGACTTCTGGTCATTTACCAGCAAAATGGTCCGGTCTGAAAGTGGTTAATGAGTCCCTCTTATACTTTATTCATTGTAGCCATTTACAATATATAGCGCCCAAAATGTACATACTGTACATTCATATCAGTCCCGCTTATACTCTATTTATTGCAGGTATTTACAGTAAATAGCACCAGCAATTGACATACTTTACATTTTTAATGAGTTCCTCTTATACTTTATTTATTCCAGGTATTTACAGTATATAAGCGCCAGCAATTTACTTACTGCACATTCACATCTGTCCCTCCTATACTCCTTATTCCTTACAGGTATTTATGGTATATAGCACCAACAATTAACCTAATGTACATTCACATCTGTCCCTCCTATACGCTATTTATTGCAGGTATTTACAGTATATGGCACTAACAATTTACACACTGTACATTTTGAATGAGCCCCTCTTATACTCCTCCTATTTATTGTAGGCATTTACAGTATATAGCACCAACAATGTACATACTAGACATTTACATCAGTACCTCCCATACCATATTTATTGCAGATATTTACAGTATATAATGCCAACTTTTTACATACTTTACATTTTTAATAATAAATAATAAAGTCCCTCTTATACTTTATTTATTGCAGGTATCTACAGTACATAGCACCAATGATTTACATACTGTACAATCACATTAGTCCCTCCTATACTCCTATTTATTTGTTGCAGTTATTTACACTATATATCAACAATTTACATACTGTACATTCCCATCAGTCCTTTTTATATTCTTATTTATTTGTTGTAGCTATTTACAGTATATACCCCCAATTTACATACTGTACATTTTTAATGAGTCCCTCTTATACTTCATTGCAGGTATTTACAGTATATAGTACCAACAGTTTACATAATGTGCAATCACATCAGTTCTTCCTATACTCCTATTTGATTTATTTGCAGTTATTTGCAGTATATAGCACCAACAATTTACAAACTGTACATTCACATCAATCCTTTCTAAACTTTTATTTATTTATTGCAGTTATTTACAGTGTATAGTTGCAACCATTTACATACTGTACTTTCACATTAGTCCCTCCTATACTCATTTATTTCAGTTATTTACAGTATATAGCTCCAGCAATTTACATACTGTACATTTTTAATGCTTCCCTCCTATAATCCTATTTGTTTATTGAAGTTATTTACAGTATATAGTGCAAACCATTTACATACTGTACATTCCCATCAGTCCTTTCTATATTTGTATGTATTTATTGCAGTTATTTAGAGTATGTAACACCAACATTTTAAATACTGTACATTTTTAATGAGCCCCTTTTTTACTCCTAATTATTTATGGCATGAATTTACAGTATATAATGCCAACAATTTACATATTTACATACTGTACATTTATATCATCCCCCTATTACTCAGGCAGAGGTCAAGGTAGGCAGCAGGCAAGCAAGTAGTCAGGGTCCAAGTAAATGCCAAGACAGGCAGGCAAGAGAATAGTCAGGTTTCAAGCAGGGATCAAGGCAGGCAAACAAATAGTCAGGGTCCAGGCAGGCAGCGGGAAAGACAATAGTCAGGTCCAGGCAAAGGTCTAGACAGGCAGCAGGCAAGCTAGTAGCCACAGCCCAGGTAAAGTTTAAGGCAGGCGGCAGACAAAATAATTGTTGGAGTCCAGGCAGAGTTAAAAGCAGGCAGCAGGCAAGAGGATAGTCGGGGTCCAAGCAGAGTTCAAAGCAGGCAGCAGGCAGCAGGCAAGAGGATAGTCAGGGTCCAGGCAGAGATCAAGGTAGGTGGCAGGCAAGCAAGTAGTCAGGGCTCAGGTAGAGATCAAGCTAGGAGGCAGGCAAGAGAATAGTGGGAGTCTAGGCAGAGGTCATGGTAGGCAGCAGGCAAGAGAATAGTCAGATCAAGGCAGGCGGCAGAAAATTGTTCAGGTCCAGGCAGAGTTCAAAACAGGCAGCAGGCAAGAAAATAGTCAGGGTCCAGGCAGAGGCCAAGGTGGGCGACAGCCAAGAAAGTAGTAACTTTTGATGGGGAAAGGGGACATATGGGATACCCAGTGGACCAATATGAATTAGTTAGGGACACAACTTTTCTTCTCTCTCCAGCAATGACTTGCTTGTAGAACTACAAATCCCAGGACCACCTAGCACTGAATTACAGGCCTGACACTGGCTCAGCCAGGCCCAAAGAAAAATGCCTTTTGCAGGCAGGGACTGCAGGCCCCTATGGTATAGCAAAATATGGTAGCCCTAGTGCTAGCTGTCCCACGTGGCTACTGATCCCAGTACCACCTCTTCAGGCTCTGCCAGCCCTCATGACTGCAGCTGCATCTTTCCACTGCACGTGCCACCACAGTCCTCCTTACTGGCTCTGCACCCATCCCAGACTACTTGCACCCAGTCCTCTCAGGCGCGCCTCCTAGTTCTCCTGACTGTGTGCCACTCATCAGCCCTCTTGGCTGGACCTTGTTGTTTCTCCTGGAGACTTTCCTGACAGTGCTCTCCTGCTGTCCTATCCTTGCTCCCAGTGCCTTCCAGCCAGGACACCTCCATGGGTTTTGAGAAGGTCCCATCCTGCTCCCTAACCCAGGCCCACTTTCACCCACCCCCCCCCCCAGGGGGCTTCCTAAAAGGCCAAAGCTCCACCTCCAGCTTCCTCCCGAACAACTTCTACCCAGCTGGACTGACCCTGAGTATTTGAGGGGGCCAACCCAAGTTGGGGATTGGTCAGGGCCCTCAGCATACTCCAGGCAGCTCCACCTTACCTCTCCTCCTATCTTTCCAGAAGGTTCCTGTACATTCTAGAAAGAGGGGGGGGGGGAGAGGTCTCAGTGACACTGCCTGTGAGTCATCCAGCTCTCCCTGAATTTCTGTCCAACCCAGGAAACAAAAACAGACAGGCTTGGCTACCAGCCAAGCCTGCGTAAAATTTACCTGTGCTAAAAACAAAAACCTATTTCTTCTTCTAGCATTAGAGGGTGCTACACATGACACATGGGATATGGACCGGACGTGCCACGCCCCTGGCTGTACAGGCACAGATCCTAGAGTACTGTAGCAACCACGCTTTTTTTTTTTACCCAAATTTTCCTTTATTGGGTCTTTGCAGCCCTGATGAAGGGGGCGACATTGAACGATATATGTTGGCTTCCTCGTTTGAGTCTCTATCTTGCCTTCTATGTTAGATACAATGTTTTACAGCAGGCGTGTATAGATTTGGGAAGTACAAAGATCCCACCAATAAAATCTCGGAGCAATAGAAAAATCCTGTCCGTGGGGGTTTATTTCTCCAACACCTACCAAAAAAGCGTGGAATGACCCCTTACAATCTCAGTTCTGGTGTACTGCATGATATAAGTTTGCAGACAATTTTCTCCTGACTGCAGTGCCACGGGAACTCGCTTAGCATCACAGCAGGGTCATTAGCTTGCTATAGGTGTACGCTCCGTGCTAAATTACTGCTTTATCATCTGACTTGAAAATTGAATTTATACCCCACTTTAATCTGCTAATTCCCTGCGAGGACCCTGCAGCTGCTGTGTACATATAAATATGCACATCACCTCTCCGAAAAAAGCATCGATCACGTAACAGCGTCAAGGTACCGCCGCGTATGTGTATATATTAAAACCCGCCCGCGTTTAGTTGCGGAGAAGAAGCTTTTTTTTTTTTTTTTTTTTTTTTTTTATTTGAAACCAGCTCTGCCCTGGCAGTGGCACAAAAAAGATGAGATCTTAGGAAAACAATATATAAAGCCGCAGAACAGATGGCTAATATTTACTTTTGATTTTGACTCATTAAATGAGTATTTGGCCGGACCTGACACAATCATTTTGAGAGAATTAGCTTGGCCGGCGGACAGATAACGCCACGCTTGTGTGCAATTTGACGGCCCCGCCGAACCCGCGATCCCTCCCTGGAAACTTCGGAGCCCGGGATGGGTCTGACTAATGCTCCAGGCTGTATTGCACCTCATTTGCGGGTCTGGCGGGCTTAGAGCGAAACGTAGCAAAATCTGTTTCAAGTGCTTCAGCAAACAACGGAGTTAAAGTGGCTGTAAACCCTCCCCCACAACTTTGTCCCATGTAAATCAGCATAAAAAACCCCTAATGAACACTGCTTGTAGATATCTCCTTACTTGCTTAGTATTGTAATCCTTGTTGTTCTGTAGAATGAAGTCACTGAGCATGCCCAGATCTCCCCTGATTTAAGGCACACCCTCTATGTACTTATCTATCTGTTATCAGGACTTCCTACGGCACAACACTGAACTCTGTTAATCACTCGGAGCTTCCTCCTACACACCATAAGACCATGTGACCTCGCATACAGTCTAAACTTGGCCATTAGACCCCTTTCACACTGGGGCGTTTTTCATGCGTTTTTCAAGCGCTTTAGCGTTAAAAAAAGCGCCTGCAAAGAACTTGAAAGAAGCCTCATCTGCAGTCCCAATGTGAAATGTCAGCGCTCCAAAAAAAGCTTGTAAAGCGCTGCTTAAACTAGCAGCGCTTTACCAGCGTTTTTCGAGTGTTAATGGGGCGCTTTTAACCCCTGCTAGTGGCCAAATAAAGGGTTAAAAGTGCCCACAAAATGCTGCTGCCAGTAGCATTTTTCGGGTGTTTTACAAGCGCTTCCCATTGATTTCAATAGGAAGGGCCATTTTAGGAGCGTTGTATTCACCGCTCCAAAAGCGCTGCAAAGAAGCTGCTTGCAGGACTTTTTTTTGACGCTCCGCCAGCGCAGCGCCTCAGTGTGAAAGCACTCGGGCTTTTACATTGGGATTGCAGTTGCAGCTTCTTTCAGGCGCTTTTTTTAACGCTAAAGTGCATGAAAAACGCCTGAAAAACGCCCCAGTGTGAAAGGGGTCTTACTGCAGTCTTATCAGCTGAAGCTGATAAGTCTGACAAAGGGAAACATTAGACATCGGCACAAGTAAATACTATGAAATAAACAAGTAAGCTATGAACAGGGAAGCAGGGTTGCCATAGAAACGTTGGATTGAGAAGGAGGCTTGGTTAACAGTACAGGAAGTGCTCAATGTAAGGGGCGGAAATACACTCCACTGTGGACTCAGAAAACAATACCTAAGATGGCGCTGCCTAACCCCTGGAAACAAGTTTTTTAAAGTTTCTTTAAACAGTAAGTAATATGTGATTTGGGCTGGATTACAGAGGCTATAGTCTGATAATGACTTATTATAATGGACTAAATAAAAAGAAGCATCAAAGAGGGAGAGTTTACTTCCTCTTTAAAGCCAAAAAAGGAAGTCCAACCAAAACTTTTTTTTTTTTTCTAGCTTGGGGTATAGTGGGGAAGGATTAGAACTCCTGTTGGGTTTTAGTAAATGATCAATGGCGCAGACGGGGTTAAAACTAGGGATGCACCGATACCATTATTTTTACAATAATATAAAAGAGGACTTCTGCGCTCCTACACAACTAATTAAACAAAATATGTGGAAATGCTGCCAAATCGAAAGTGATCACCAATCACATAAAACTAAAAGAGCTGAATACATAGAAATGTATATGACTTAGAGCATAACCTGCGTGATCCAATGACCACCAAATTGATTAAATAAATCACTGAAAATAATAATGATAATAAAGGCTAATAAAGTGCATAAACAATAAAGTGCATTAACAACAGTGCATATAATAATCCAATACAGCATCCGTTTATATAAAGTGCACTCCTAGTGATGACACTGTGATGCATTCAGTATGCATTCAACCTAGTCCAGTGATATAGAGTGTTCTTAAAGTGCATAGAGGACACTCACTGTGGAATAAATAAAGTGCTACCAGTTGTGCAAAATACAAATAAAGTGCAACAAATTGTCCAATTGATTAACCACTTACAGACCCGGACCATTTTGCTGGTCAAAGACCAGACCACTTTTTGCGATTCGGCACTGCGTCGCTTTAACTGACAATTGCGCGGTCGTGCGACGTGGCTCCCAAACAAAATTGGCGTCCTTTTTTTCCCCACAAATAGAGCTTTCTTTTGGTGGTATTTGATCACCTCTGCGGTTTTTATTTTTTTGCGCTATAAACAAAAATAGAGCGACAATTTTGAAAAAAAATTCTATATTTTTTTACTTTTTGCTATAATAAATATCCTCAAAAAATATATAAAAAAACATTTTTTTCCTCAGTTTAGGCCGATACGTATTCTTCTACATATTTTTGGTAAAAAAAAAAAATCGCAATTAGCGATTATTGATTGGTTTGCGCAAAAGTTATAGCGTTTACAAAATAAGGGATAGTTTTATGGCATTTTTATTAATATTTTTTTTTTTTACTAGTAATGACGGCGATCAGCAATTTTTATTGTGACTGCGACATTATGGCGGCCACATCGGACATTTTTGACACATTTTTGGGACCATTGTCATTTATTTAGCAATCAGTGCTATTTAAATGCACTGATTCCTGTGTAAATGACACTGGCAGTGAAGGAGTTAACCACTAGGGGGCAGTGTAGGCGTTATGTATGATGTTATGTGTTTTTTTACTGTAGGGGGCGTGGCCTGACATGTGATGTCACTGATCGTCTTTCCCTATAAAAGGGAACAGACGATCGGTGACAGCCACACTAGAAAGCACGGGGAGAGGTTTGTTTACAGAGACCTCTCCTCGTTCTTCAGCTCTGTGACCCTATCGCGGGACACCAGCGGCGATCGGGTCTGCGGGTCCCGTGGCCACGGTCACGGAGCTCAGGACCGGGTCGCAAGCGTGCTGCCGGTGGCGCGCTCGTGACCCACGGCTGGGCACTTAAAGAGCCACGTACAGGTACGTGATTGTGCCCAGCCGTGCCATTCTGCCGACGTATATATCGG
The DNA here is from genome assembly GCF_037356315.1 of Lithobates pipiens. Lineage (NCBI taxonomy): Eukaryota > Metazoa > Chordata > Amphibia > Anura > Ranidae > Lithobates > Lithobates pipiens. Next base: position 9,866,189 of record NW_027507686.1, on the reverse strand, counting down.
CGTGAGGCGGTCCTTAAGCAGTTAAAGTGCTTTGTGAATCCTATAAAGTGCTCTCAGTGCCCTCTATGCACTTTAAGAACACTCTATATCACTGGACTATGTTGAATGCATACTGAATATTGTAGAAAAAGTGCTGCTTCTCTTTTCACTGTCCAGTCACAGGCTGGGGGCGGGTCCAGGATGACCTGGGTGCAGAGGAAGTGAGTTGAATCATGCTAGATATCAGACCAAGGCCATCTAGTGGCAGAAAAAAATGTTGACAATCTCTTATGGTACATTTTAGTTTTGCATTTATTATATATTATATTATTACAGTAATGAGTTATACAAAGGAAATCAGTTACATAGTAACCTTCAGTACTTCAGTGCTCATTTTACTAAACCTTTAAAAAAAAACAAACAGGTTTATACTTACCTGCTCTTATACTTACCTTCTCTTCTCTGGTCCCCTGCTGGTGTTCTCCACTCCTCCTCTCAGCTAAGTGCCCCCATAGTAAGCCCCTCCTCTTGAGGCGCGCATGTGGGCTCACTCCCAAGCCCCGTTACCTGCGTCCATAGATACAGACAGCAGGACTTGGCCCCGCCCTCTGCTCTATTTTCACTGGCTTTGATTGACAGTAGAGGGAGCCAATGGCAAAGCCTGGAAGTGAGTAGAGAGAAGGGTTGAAGACTTTAATGCAAGCAGTGGGCTGCGCACTCGGGAGGAGTGAGCATTCCTAGACAACGCCCATATGTGATCCTGACCCTCAATGATTGAACTAACTGAAATCCAATGAATGAAAGGGGCTGGCCCAGGGACACATTTAGGCTGGGCAGGAAAAAGCTGGATGATGCTGGACGTCCTCCGGACAGGAAATGAGGTGGGCAGCTTCTAATGCACATTGCGAGCAGCTCACAGTGTGCAGTGAAATCAGAGTAAGCAATGTCAGTCCAGGAGCGGAGCCGGTACAACTGTGCAAAAACTGAAGGGAAGGCCGGAGTTCCGCCTTAATGAATGTTCTCTTTGGACAGGGCATTGTATGGGAGGACTAAGATTCCTGTTGCAGCCACAAAGTGATTAAAGTGTTACTAAACCCAGGAGCCTGCATTCACTATATCTGGTCTCCCACAGTACACAGAATATGGAAATGCAATTATTTTAGTAAATATGAACTGCTAAACACCTTTTCTCATCAGCAGTATATAGCAGTCTTGTGACTTCTATCAGTGTCTGGTTAAAGCTTATAGTAGTTTACACATAACCTCCCAACTTTTTGAGATGGGAATGAGGGACACCTATCAGCAAAAGTATGCAGGCATAGGACACACCCTTTGCCACGCCCCCTTAAAGGAGAATTGTACAAAAAAACAACATTGGTTAAACCCACAAGTTCTTTTTTTACCACTGCTATTCCTTTATATTGGCTTCTGGAATTTACAAATGCAGCAATTTAGAAATCAGATGAAAGGTTTAGCGCTGGGAAACACTTTTTTGATAGATAAAAAGTGCTTTTTATATACAACTATATAGATCAGACCAAAATGAGGAACAAATGAGGAGGAATGAGGGACAGAGGGACATTGCTCCAAATCAGGGACAGTCCCTCAAAATCAGGGACAGCTGGGAGCTATGGTTTTCATTCTCCTCTGATTGTCCTATGAGGCTGCAGGACCCCCTGACCCTCTGTCTGGACAGTGCTGATTGGACCGGTGCTGATCACATTAGGGTTGCCACCTGTCCAGGATTCACCCGGACAGTTCGGGTTTGGAATCATGCGTCCGGGTTTCAGACTGCCTGAAACCCGGATACATTATTTTAACTGGCTATGGCTTCCCAGCAGGGTTGCTGGCTGCAGTTGTCTAGGCTGAGAGTGTCTGTTACACTCTTTCACACTGCCCAAAGCCATCACTAACAATTCACCCCCAAACACACACACACAGAGGAGAGAGGGCTACATCAGCACCTCATCCTCCCACCCCTACCCCTCTGTGTCTGCCCACACTCCAATCCCTGGTGCTGTGCCTCAGAAAGGAAAGGTGGGGCCATAAATTTCAATTCAGCAGCCTCGGATGCATCTGGGTGAGAGGTGCTGACAGCCAAGGGGTGAGTGAGCTCACCATCCGTCCCTGTCTGTCACTGAAGTCTCCCCCCCCCCTTCTCTCTCCTGCCTCTGAGTGAATACACTGAGGTAAATGAGGGTTCTCAGAGCACCCCTTACATCACAGTTCCCCTTTACACCAGAAGCCACAGTGTTCCCCCTTACATCAGAGTCCTCTCTGTACATCAGAGTTCTCAGTGTTCCCCCTTAAATCAGGGTTCTCAGAGAATTGCTTATGTTAGAGGCCCCAGAGTTCTCCCTTACATCAGAGTCTGCAGAGTCTGCAGAGACCCCCCTTACAGTGAAACTCTGCGAGTTCAGATGTAAAAGGAGAACTCTGTGGACTCTGATGTAAAGCGGGACTCTTGTTATTAACTTCATATGATTAGAAATGTTATTTAATGGCAAAATATATGTATAGTTTATACTATAAAAAAAATTGCCGTGCTCCGCTAAAGTGTTCGGGCTTGACTTGAAGAAAAGGTGGCAACCCTAGATCACATGCACCCTCCCAAGGGAAAAAAAAAAAAACCCTCCAGCAATACACATCAAACTGAGCATGTGCAGAGTGCCCCCAAGGCTCTGTTCTAGCAGCAGATGGATTGGGGACAGTGGAAGAAGGGGAGGATCAGAGAAAACAGGATCAACACAATGCAGAGGATTAACCTTTTAGGTTCCACAGTGATTTTAACAAGCATGCTTTACTGCATATACAGACTGATTTTACTGTTGTAAAAAGTCCTTTAAACTAGAGATAGGAGCACAGTTCTACAGTTTTTTTTTTAAAGATATATTACTTATGTTACATTGTAGCAAAATTCATAATTATTATGTTTAATGTCTTTCACATCTTTGCCGTAGCCAGCAAGCGCGTCCATCTAAAGCCGGCAACCGCTTATCCCGCTTTATATTTTTTTTCCCCCAGCAGCGACTTGATCTCCGGACAGCGTGAGGCCCGTGCTTGTCCTCGGCGAGGATTGCCCGCGAGACACTTCAGCCTTCCCGCAGACGTCTACGCCTCTCTCCGCCGCGGCGTTTTCCGTTAACACTCGTCCGCGGTGAGAAAGCTGCCATCCTCAGGGGTCGCGTGGAGAGGAGAGAACCAGAACGCGGTGATGAACACATTGACAGCTGTGATAATGAGGATTAGCCCCGTCACAATGTTATTCAGGAGGTGCACTCTACAAGGAGGAAAAGAGAGGCCGGATCAATGATCAAAGGCACGGAGAGCAGAGAGGAAAAAAAAACTAAAAAAACGCTCCGTTCTCTAATTGTGATACTAACACAAGCCCCAGAGACACGGAACTCACATTTAAAATAAATAAATAAATAAATAAAAAAGCAGAAAGCCTAATTGTGTCTAAGTTGGCAGTTTAGCAGCCAGGAAATAATCAGGTTTCGCCTGTCATTCCTTCGGAAGGCTTTAAGAAAAATTCCAACAGTCTGATAAAAGACGTTTTCCTAGTCAACTATATTCACCATAAATCGGGGCTCAGTTGAATTACTGTCCTTTGTGGCAGGAGGCATGGAAAAAAAAATAAAAAAATCGGAGCGGTCAACCTACCTGACAATATACCTGGGCAACAGAGGCATATGCCTACAGACCTCCCAATGAATGAAAGGGTCACGCAACATTTTATTCAAGTAACAAAAAATTTGCATAGCCATTCACCCTGTGAAAATGCATGTATGTTTGTTTTGGCAAATTAGGCAAAAAATAAAATAAAAAAAGAATGTAAATAGGCTATAGCCAGAGCTGTTTGAATGTAAATCATTGATTTCAATCGGAAAATACTGCATTTGGCCACTAGATGGAGCTACGTATTATGGAAAATTCCCATAATACTTATTACAATCTATTGGCTACACTTGGTATTTTCCATAAGTGTATAGACCAGAGAAAGCAAACTTTGAATGTAAATCATTGAGTTAAACCAGAAAATACTGCATTTGGCCACTAGATGGAGCTACGTATTATAGAAAATTCCCATGATACTTATTCCAATCTATTGGCTACACTTGGTATTTTCCATAAGTGTATAGACCAGAGAAAGCAAACTTTGAATGTAAATCATTGAGTTAAACTAGAAAATACTGCATTTGGCCACTAGATGGAGCTACATATTATGGAAAATTCCCATGATACTTATTCCAATCTATTGGCTACACTTGGCATTTTCCATAAGTGTATAGACCAAAGAAAGCAAACTTTGAATGTAAATCATTGAGTTAAAAGAGAAAATACTGCATTTGGCTACTAGATGGGGACTACGTATTATGGAAAATTCCCATGATACTTATTCCAATCTATTGGCTACACTTGGTATTTTCCATAAGTGTATAGACCAAAGAAAGCAAACTTTGAATGTAAATCATTGAGTTAAACCAGAAAATACTGCATTTGGCCACTAGATGGAGCTAAGTATTATAGGAAATCCCTATGATACTTGGCTCCATCTAGTGGCCAAACTTGGTATTTTTCATAAGTTTGCCCTCCCCTGGCATAGACTGATATTTTACACATTTTTTTTTATTATGAATTCTTTATTTTTTACAAAATACATTCATTCTGTACAAAAGAGACAAAAAATAAATAAAATAAAAATATCCAGACCTGTTCAAATGTAAATCATTCATTTAAACCAGAAAATACTGCATTTGGCCACTAGACGGAGCTAAGTATTACTAAGTATTGGCTAAACTTGGTATTTTTCATGTTTGCCTTCCCCTGGTATAGATTGATATTTTTTTACACATTTTTTTTTTATTATAAATTCTTTTATTTTACAAAGTACATTTATTCTACGCAAATGGGGAAAAAAAAACAGTGCTGTTTCAATGTAAATCATTAAGTTAAACCAGAAAATACTGCATTTGGCCAGTAGATGGAGCTAAGTATTATATAAAATTCCAATGATACTTATTCCAATCTAGAGGCTACACTTGGTATTTTCCATTAATGTATAGACCAGAAAAAGCAAACTCTGAATGTAATTCACAGAGTTAAACCAGAAAATGCTGCATTTGGCCACTAGATGGAGCTAAGTATTATAGGAAATCCCTATGATACTTAGCTCCATCTAGTGTCTAAACTTGGAACTTGGTATTTTTTATGTTTGCCTTCCCCTGGTATAGAGTGATATTTTTTATATAGAATGTAAATCATCGAGTAAAACCAGAAAATACTATATTTGGTCACTAGATGGAGCTAAGTATTATAGAAAATTCCAATGATACTTATTCCAATCGAGTGGCTACACTTGGTATTTTCCATAAGTGTATAGATCAGAAAAAGCAAACTTTGAATGTAAATCATTGAGTTAAACCAGAAAATGCTGCATTTGGCCACTAGATGAAGCTAAGTATTATAGGAAATCCCTATGATACTTGGCTCCATCTAGTGGCCAAACTTGGTATTTTTCATACGTTTGCTCTCTCCTGGCTTAGACTGATATTTTATACATTTTTTTATTCTAAATTCTTTATTTTTTACAAAATACATTCATTCTGTGCAAAAGAGACAAAAAAAATAAAATAAATATCCAGACCTGTTCGAATGTAAATCATTGATTTAAACCAGAAAATACTGCATATGGCCACTAGATAGAGCTAAGTATTATAGAAAATTCCTAGGATAGTTAGCTACATCCAGTGGCTAAACTTGGTATTTTTCATATGTTTGCCTTCCCCTGGTATAGACTGATATTTTTTACACATTTTCTTTATTATAAATTATTTTATTTTACAAAGTACATTTATTCTGTGCAAATGGAACAAAAAAAAAATAGTGCTGTTTCAATGTAAATCATTAAGTTAAACCAGAAAATACTGCATTTGGCCAGTAGATGGAGCTAAGTATTATAGGAAATCCCTATGATACTTAGCTCCATCCAGTGGCTAAACTTGGTATTTTTCATACGTTTGCCTTCCCCTGGCATAAACTGATATTTTACACTTTTTTTTTATTATAAATTCTTTTATTTTACAAAGTACATTTATTCTATGCAAATGGAACAAAAAAAAAAAAAATATCCAGTGCTGTTTCAATGTAAATCATTAAGTTAAACCAGAAATTACTGCATTTGGCCAGTAGATGGAGCTAAGTATTATATAAAATTCCAATGATACTTATTCCAATCGAGAGGCTACACTTGGTATTTTCCATAAGTGAATAGACCATAAAAAGCTAACTTTGAATGTAAATCACTGAGTTAAACCAGAAAATGCTGCATTTGGCCACTAGATGGAGCTAAGTATTATAGGAAATCCCTAGGATACTTAGCTCCATCTAGTGTCTAAACTTGGCATTTTTTTATGTTTGTCTTCCCCTGGTATAGAGTGATATTTTACACATTTTTTTAAAAATTATAAATTCTTTTTTTTTACAAAGTACATTTATTCTGTGCAAATGGGGGGTGGGGAACAGATTACAGTGCTGTTTGAATGTAAATCATTGAGTTAAACCAGAAAATACTATATTTGGTCACTAGATGGAGCTAAGTATTATAGAAAATTCCAATGATACTTATTCCAATCGAGAGGCTACACTTGGTATTTTCCATAAGTGTGTAGGCCAGAGAAAGCAAACGTTGAATGTAAATCATTGAGTTAAACCAGAAAATACTGCATTTGACCACTGGATGGAGCTTCCCTATGATACTTAGCTCCATCTAGTGGCCATACAAATAATTACCGCTCCAAGGTAATGACTTCTCCCAAAACAGCTGTCTCCACAATCCCACAGGGTGCTGGCTCTGTTTGCAACAGGAACTGAAGTAGAAAAGATGTAGCTGGATAGCCGCACTCCAAATTATTCAACTTTATTTCAAAAATGTAATTAAAATCATAGCATCTAGGCTGGTAAACAGGCTAACTGCACAGCCGCTGACATGTTTCACACCGAACACGGTGCTCAGTCATAGCTCCATCTAGTGGCTAAATTTGGTATTTTTCATAAGTTTGCCCTCCCCTGGCATAGACTGATATTTTACACATTATTCTAAATTATTTATTTTTTACAAAATACATTCATTCTGTGCAAAAGATACAAAAAAAAAAAGAATATTCAGAGCTGTTCGAATGTAAATCATTGATTTCAATCAGAAAATACTGCATTTAGCCACTAGATGGAGCTAAGTATTATAGGAAATTCCTATGATACTTATCTCCATCTAGTGGCTACATTTGGTATTTTTGTTAAGTGTATACACCAGGGGAAGGCCAACTTTGGCCCTCCAGATGTTATCAAACTACAAGTCCCATGAGACATTGCCTGACAGCCACAAATATGACTGAGGCTGAGGCATGATGGGACTTATAGTTCCACAACAGCTATGGACCAACATTTGCCCTTCCCTGGTATAGATTGATATTTTACACATTTTTGATAAATATATCATTAAAACATATCAATTCTTTATTTTTTTACAAAGTAAATTTGTCCTGTGCACATGGGGCCAAAAACAAACATACATAGATTACAAATGGTGCAGTTTGAATGTAAATCATTGAATTAAAACAGAAAATACTTACGTTGACCACTAGAAGGAGCTGTTATATGAATCTCCTATGATACTTAGTTCCATTTAGTGGCCCAAACTTGGTATGTTCCATGTTTTTATAAATTGGACCATAAGTGTACGGACTGATATTTTACACATTTTTTTATTTAGAATTCTTTATTTTTTTTTACAAATTACATTCCTTCTGTACAAATGGAGCAAAAAACAACGAATGGAAATAGGCTATATCCAGTGCTGTTTATATGTAAACCATTGATTTAAACCAGAAAATACTGCATTTCAACACTAGATGGGGCAAAGTATCATAGGAAATTCCTTATACTTAGCGCCATCTAGTTGCCAGACTGCAGGGAACCACCAGGATTATGTAAACAGAAAATAGAAAATAAATGATACTTTTAGTGCCATTTAATAACATTTCTGGAACAAATTGAGAAAAAGCAGCTTTGCTTAGTGCGAGGATAATATACACATCTATACAGTGTGGATAGGAGGACCCAAGGCTCACAATTAACAAGCAGAAACTCTATACCAAGGTTCATGTAAATTAAGGGGAGGAAAGAAGGGAAAGGAAGAGAAGGGGAGCAGAGAAAAAGGAGAGTGGAAGGGAGGAGAGAAGAGAAAGGAGAGGAGAGGGTAGGAGAAAAGGGAGAGGAGAGAAGAGAAAGGAGAGGAGAAATGAGAGGAGAGGAGAAGGAAGAGAAGAGGAGAAGGGAGAGGAGAGTGGAGAGGAGAGGAGAAATGAGAGAAGAGAGGAGAAGAGAAGTGAGGGGAGTGGAGAAGCGAGAGGGGAGAGGAGAGGAGAGGAGAAGGGAGGGGAGAGGGGAGAGGAGAGGAGAAGGGAGAGGAGAAGGGAGAGGAGAGGAGAAGGGAGAGGAGAGAGGAGAGGAGAAGGGAGAGGAGAGAGGAGAGGGGAAGGGAGAGGAGATAGAAGAAAAAAGAGAAATGATAAGAGAGAGGAGAGGAGAAGGGAGAGGAGAGGAGAAGGTTAGAGGAGTGAGAAGAGAAATGAGAAGAGAGAGTAGAGGAGAAGGGAGAGGAGAGGGGAAGGGAGAGGGTTGAGGAGAGGAGAAAGGAGAGGGGAGGAGAAAGGAGAGGGTTGAGGAGAGGAGAAGGGAGAGGGTTAGAGGAGTGAGAAGAGAAATGAGAAGAGAAAGTAGAGGAGAAGGGAGAGGAGAGGGGAAGGGAGAGGGTAGATGAGAAGCGAGTGGAGAGGGGAGTGGAGAGGAGAAGGGAGAGGAGAGGAGAAAGGAGAGAGGTGAGGAGAGGAGAAGGGAGAGGAAAGGAGAGGGGTGAGGAGAGGAGAATGGAGAGGAGAGAGCAGTGGAGAAGGGAGAGGAGAGAGGAGAGGAGAGAGCAGTGGAGAAGGGAAAGGAGAGAAGATTGGAGAAGGGAGAGGAGAGAGGAGTGAAGATGGGAGAGGAGAGGGGAGAGGAGCAGGGAGAGGAGAGGGGAGAGGAGAAGGGAGATGATAAGAGGCGTATGGTGTGTTTAGGAGTTGTGGGAAGGAAAGGAGTGAAATGGATAACAGAGGAGTGGAGGGGGGAGGAGGTAGCAGGATTGGAGAGTGCAGAGGAGGGGAAGGAAAGGAAAGAGGAGAGTATGAAAATTGAGGGGAGAAAAAGAGAGGAGGAGAGGAGAAGATAAATGAGAGGAGAGGAAAGGAGAAGGGAGAGGAAAGGAGAAGTGGGAGGAGGTAGAAGGATTGGAGAGGGGAGTGAAGGGAATGTAAAAGCGGTGGCGAGTAGAAGAAAAGAATGGAGTGCAGAGGAGGGGAAGGGAATGAGAGAAGGGAGAAGAGAGGAGAAGGCAGAGGAGAAGAAAGGAGAAGTGAGAGATGAGGAGAGGCAAAGGGAGAGTAGAGGAGAATGGAGAGGAGAAGATCGGAGAAGAAAAGTGAGAGGAGAGAAGGGAGAGGAGTGGAGTGGAGAGGAGAAATGAGAGGGGAAGAAAGGGGAGAAGAGGAGAAGTGAGAACAGAAGAGGATCAGACACAAGGAAACAAAAAGGAGATTACATTAGTGGAAACACATTTAGGGGAACACAGGGGATTCGGGGAGAGGAATTTTCCGGAATGTTCTCATAGGCCTGATAGGCTGATGACATTTCAGGATTATACACAGGAAATGGAAAATAAAAGATACTTTTAGTTCCATTTAAAGACATTTGGGGAATGTTCTAGGGGAAGCATCTTGCTTAGTCTGAGGACACTCTGACCGTCTATACAGTGTGGATAATGGGACCCAAGACACACAATTAACAAGCAAAAACTCTATACCAAGGTTCATGACCCCCTTAGAGCCCAACACAAAGGGGAGAGAGTTGAGTTGGAATCCTTCTCCTTGTATTGATCCTCTCGGAGTCCTCCTATTCCGGAGTCGAGTCACATTCACAAATAGCCCCTCGGCCTCCTCCTAATGTCCCTACAACCTCGGGCACAACTATGATCCCGCCATCCTAGGAATAGAACTGAGGCTAAAACATGAAACCCCTCGTGTTCCTCCACCCCGCAGATTTATACCAAAGTCCTCCGCTTTATCCTTTCTAATCTTGATCTATTTTTCCGACCCTTCGCACACTAATGCTCGGAGACCAGCTGCTTTCATTCAAGCTACAATACGGAGTTAAGCCTGAACCGGTCAATGAAGAAGACTCATTACCCTGATATACGGGACGGAGAAGACGCGAAATGCCCCATTGGCCGGGAAAAGAAAAATAGGTTGTCTTGTGTGAGGAAAGACGGTCACATTCGGTAATTACTCTCCCGCATTATTAAGGGCCGAATACCTTACAAAGTGCCGGCCGTTACTCTTATTTAGGATTTAATTGCCCCTTGCATGGTGATAAGACCTTCATATACAAATATTTTATAACGCCGTATTATACCGCGCTCCGACTCGCCAGCAAATAACGATGAAAGAAAAAAAAAAAGGGAAAAACTTGTTCGATTGTAACAAATCTTCTGATGGTCTAATCTTTTCTTTGGCAAGCTTTACATTTACCGTTTGAGCGATGTACTAAATATTTCTAAGTATCTCTAAATCTGATGACTCCTAATGTCTGCCAGAGTTTTGGTTCCCTGCAGGGAGCGCAGAGACAGACAGATCCGCTGTGAGATATCAGATTCATTCTTTGTTAGCAAAGTGACCACATCCACTCGCTGAACAGAAATCCCTTTAAATGATCATTAATAAAAGCTTGATCTGGTTAGGAATTCATTTCTGCTCCTATAAATCGGGGTATATCAAGGCCCCTCTGTAAGGAATTATTATCGGTGGTCCTGGAAATCCTTGCCTGTGATAGGTTGTCCATAGGCAGGGATGGACTGACCATTCAGCCACTCGGGCACTGCCCGAGGCCCCCTGGGCCACTAGGGGGCCCCATCACAGTTGACAGCCTCAGTAAAACCAGGGACAGTATGCAAAAATCCTCTCCAGTACCTTCTCAGCCAATAGAAACATGTCTGTGTATACTATGTGTACATGTCTGTGTATACTATGTGTACATGATCACTGATTGTATACTGTGTGTGTGTGTGTGTTTTTGTATAATGTGTAGCCCCATAATCTCTGATTGCCTGGGGGCCCCATAATCTCCTATTGCCCCGGGGCCCCATGAGTTGTCAGTCTGCCCCTGTCCATAGGTGGCCCTATAATTCAAATATATCTAGGCCGCTCTGTAAGGAATTATTATCGGTGGTCCTGGAAATCCTTGGCTGTAATAGGATGTCTATAAGTGGCCTGATAATTCAAATATATGAAGGCCGTTAAGTAATTAATTATTATCAGTGGTCCTGGAAATCCTTGCCTGTGATAGGATGTTCATAGGTGGCCCGATAATTCTAATATATCAAGGCTGTTCTGTAAGCAATTATTATCGGTGGTCCTGGAAATCCTTGCCTGTGATAGGCTGTCCATAGGTGGCCTGATAATTCAAATATTAAAGGCCGCTCTGTCAGGAATTATTATCAGTGGTCCTGGAAATCCTTGCCTGTGATAGGTTGTCCATAGATGGCCCGATAAGTCAAATATTAAAGGCTGCTCTGTAAGGAATTATTATCGGTGGTCCTGGAAATCCTTGGCCGTGATAGGATGTCTATAGGTGGCCCAATAATTCAAATATTTTAAGGCCATTCTGTAAGGAATTATTATCGGTGGTCCTGGAAATCCTTGGCTGTGATAGGTTGACCATAGGCAGAGATGCACTGACCATTCAGCCACTCGGGCACTGCCCGAGGCCCCCTGGGCCACTAGGGGGCCCCGTCACGGTTGCCAGCCTCAGTAAAACCAGGGACAGTATGTAAAAATCCTCTCCAGTACCTTCTCAGCCAATAGAAACATGTCTGTGTATACTATGTGTACATGTATGTGTATACTGTGTGATTGTATACTGTGTGTGTGTGTTTTTGTATACTGTGTGGCCCCATAATCTCTGATTACCTGGGGGCCCCATAATCTCCTATTGCCCGGGGGCCCCATGAGTTGTCAGTCCGCCCCTGTCCATAGGTGGCCCGATAATGCAAATATATCAAGGCCGCTCTGTAAGGAATTATTATCGGTGGTCCTGGAAATCCTTGCATGCTTAGGATGCCCATAGATGGCCCAATAATTAAAGCAGTATTAAACCCAAAAGCAAACATTTATGTCATTGCAGCTTACCAATTCTTAGAAAACTAAAGCAGCCATCACATATTTCTTCTATTTTCATCTGGGGGTCCGGCGAGTACAGTAATGCCGCGTACGCACGATCTGATTTTCTGACGGGAAATGTTCGTTGTGAGCTTGTCGTCAGAAAGTCTGACCGTGTGTACGCTCCATCGAACATTTGCTGTCGGAATTTCTGCACTCAAATGTTGGCTAGCAGGTTCTCAAATTTTCCAACAACAAAACTTTGTTGTCGGAAAGTCCGATCGTGTGTACACAAGTCCGTCGCACAAAAGTCCACGCATTGCTCTGAATCAAGCAGAAGGACCCGCACTGGCTATTGAACTTCCTTTTTCTCGGCTCGTCGTACGTCTTGTGTGTCACCGCGTTCGGAATTTTGGACCAACATTTGTGTGACCGTGTGTATGCAAGACAAGTTTGAGACAACACCCTTCGGAAAAAAAAATCCACGGTTTTGTTGTGGGAAAGTCCGATCGTGCGTACGGGGCATTAGCCTGTTTTTTTTCAAAAGAACGAGCTCTCTTCCAGATTTATCAGTTTACAAGGATGGGACACACCATTTAAAGCGGGAGTAAACCTGCTGACATTTTTTTTTCTACACCTGTAAGGGAAAAGGCATAATGAGCTAGTATGCACCGCATACTAGCTCATTATGAAATACTTACCTTAGGACAAGGCGCCAACATCTCACACGGTCCACGCCGAGGGAGCCGACATGTTCCCTCGGCGTGTCTTCCGGTTATCGCGGCTCCGGCCACTCACAGTGGGAGTTTTCTTCTCGGCAGGCTCTGGCGTCTGCCGGGCTTTAATCCCAGAATCCCCTGTGCGCATGCGCCGCTGAAGCCAGCAGCTCATTGCAAGGGGAATATCTCCTTAACCGTATAGGTTTAGGAGATATTCTTTTTACCTACAGGTAAGCCTTATTATAGGCTTACCTGTAGGTAAAAGTTACAAAAATGACTTTACTACCACTTTAACACTGGCAGAGGTGCTTACAATTGTAGTGATACTCACTCAGGAGCCGCTGGTAGTTTGGTCTTATTTGCCCCAGTCCCAGCATGCACAGCCAGGCACACAGCATTTTTTTGGCATTCTTCCGCAGGCTCGAACATCAGTCTAGGGGTTTCTTTTAGGGAATGGGCCCTCAACCTGTGGCCCTCAAGCTGTTGCGGAAATACAAGTCCCATGAGGCATTGCATGCTGCTGACCATTGCAAGCATGACTCCCAAAGGGAAAGGCTTGATGGGACCTTTAGTTCTGCAACAGCTTGAGGGCCACAGGTTGAGGACCCATTCCCTAAAAGAAACCCCTAGACTGATCTTCGAGCATGTTGAGCGCTCAGGTTCTAGTTTTTTTTTTTTTTAGAGTAGTAGCTTGGATAGGGATGAGGAGCATTGAATACCCTGGACCTGTGAGGACTGGTAGGCTTCTGGCTCCTCTGTACAAAACTGCTGGCTGCACTGCACTTGCTCGGAGGGATAGACTACCCCACAGTCACTTCTCCTCTGTGTAGCATGACCAGTTACTCAGCCAGCCCCAGAACAGTTGGGCTTCTTCCCACCAACTCCCTTCTGGCTCCCCTCAGTCTTTAGACCAGACTCTCTATGGTAGCTACAGCCCCCCCCCCCTCCCCCCAGGGTTGCCACCCATCAGACAGTCCGGGTTTTGAATCACGTGTCTGGGTTTCAGACTGCCTAAAACCCGGACACATTATTTAGAGCCATAGGTGTGTGCCAGGTGTGAGAGCCTCCCTCCTCTAGCCCTTAGAGCAGTGTTTCGCAAACTGTGTGCCCTGGCTCACTAGTGGGCCAGGGCACATTTGCCAGTGTGCCGCGGGGAGGCAGGGAGCCATCACTGTAACAGTCGGGCTGGGGGCACAGCCGCGGCGGTCGGCTGCTGTTACATTCTAGGAGTTGTAGTCTGTGCTCAAGCGGGGCTAGGCACTGGCAGCAACGTTACCACCTAGGAGGTTGTGGCGTGTAAGGACCTGCTGAGCTGCCAGGTGAGACACCCTGACACCCCCAGCTGACCCCTACTTACCCACCCCCCCCATACACCTCATTTTTCCTGCCCCAGTGATCAGGCTGCATTTATGGATACTGGGGAGGCTGCCTTAATGGGCACTGGTAAGGCTACATTTATGGGCACTAGTGAGACTGCATTTATGGACACTGGTAAGGCTGCATTTATGGGAATTGGTGAGGTTGCATTAACGGGCACTGGTAAGGCTGGATTTATAGACACTGGTGAGGCTGTATTTATGGGCACTGGTAAGGCTGCATTTATGGACACTGGTGAGACTGCATTTATGGGCACTGGTAAGGCTGCATTTATGGACACTGGTAAGGCTGCATTTATGGACACTGGTCAGTCTGCATTTATGGACACTGGTAAGGCTGCATTTATGGGAATTGGTGAGGTTGCATTAACGGGCACTGGTAAGGCTGGATTTATGGACACTGGTAAGGCTGCATTTATGGACACTGGTCAGTCTGCATTTATGGGCACTGGTAAGGTTGCATTTATGGGCACTGGTAAGGCTGCATTTATGGACTCTGGTGAGGCTGCATTTATGGGCACTGGTGAGGCTGCATTTATGGGCACTGGTGAGGCTGCATTTATGGTCACTGGTGAGGCTGCATTTATGGGCACTGGTCAGGCTGCATTATTTCGCACTGGTGAGGCTGTATTTGTGGGCACTGGTAAGGCTGCATTGCAAATGCAGGTGTGCCACAAAAATGGTGTCATCCTTTTGGTGTGCCGCAAGACAAAAAATGTTTGTGAAACACTGCCTTAGTGTCTGCCCGCAGCGGTACGATAGATTAAAGGTGCCCATGCCTGAGCCTCCATCCTTGGGTGAGTGAGTTCACCATCCTCTGTCTGTGACTGATGTCTCCCCCCTCTCCCTTCTCTCTCCTGCTTCCAATCAAATACACTAAATTAATGGCACTCAGATTGGCCGCTAGGGGCGCAGGGGCGCAGTCCCCCTAATCCATGCACTCAGCCCCTAATCTCCATGCAGGACATCGGACGCATAGATTTAAATTTTTTTTTTTAAGCACATGATTAGAGCCGGAGGGTGGGCTTGGGGCTTGGGGTGCGGAGCAATGTGTCCCGTTCCCACCCAGTTGTGTGAAAATAGTGAATTAGAAGGAGAGGCAGGAAGGACCTGAAGCTGTGACCGAATGGGATGTTAAGTGGTTTGTTTTCTGCCCCCCCCCCAAAAAAAAATGGGGCACCAACCACCACTGCATGCATACATAGACATACTAGGACCGATTTAGAAAGGAGCCAATTAACCTACTAGCATGTCTTTGGGTGGAAACCCAGATAAGCATTGGGAGAACATGCAAACTCCATGCAGCCAGTGTCATGGTTGGGATTCAATCACCCTAGTGCTGTAAAGCAGGAGTGCTAACCACGAAGCCCCTGTATTTTTCCTCTGTGTCCTAATGTGTCCTAATGTATGCCACTGTCTCTGTACAGGGAATATTCAGCTTTAGAAAAAGAGGTTGTTGCAGAACTGAAAAACGTTAACAAGCAGAACTCAATGGAGACACCCACTTCTTATGCCTGTGCCATGAATCACGAATGCGGGGAAGCTGCACGTGGGTGGTCTGTCACCTTGATTGACAAGCTCTGCACTGCAAGCTCCGAGAGCCCAGTAAATGAAACGAGGAGCGAACGTTGCAATGTCAATATCTCAGCTACATTGTACAACGTTATATTGGAGATATTTATGGGATATAATAAGATGAATCAGTCCATTGTCAGGCAGCCTGATCATTCAGCCTGCACAAGACAAGCCTCCGACAGCTGAAAGTCAACAGCACATGATGGAACGGATAGAGGGGCGCTAGTCCTCAATGAGGCCGATAACATCATCTGCTCAGCAAAACTGGAGAGTTGTGTCACAGTTATGTTTTAAATTACATAATATTTGTAAATACAGTTCGCAGTACACGGCGTTGGTTGAGTGTACTTGCATTGATATCGTTACGTCACACCAACTGCACACTCAACCGATGCTACCACCAGGCAAACTAGGCAGTCGCCTAGGGCGCACTGCTGCCTAGGGCGCCCCCAACCATTGGTGTTCCTACTCTCTTCTCATTGCAGCACGCAACTAATGCCGCGTACACACGATTGGAATTCTCGAAAAAGCTCTGATGGTTTTCCCAATGGAATTTTGCTCAAGCGGTCTTGCCTACACACGGTCACACCAAATTCCGATCGTTTAGAACGCGGTGACGTACAACGTGTACGACGCAACTAGAAAAAGGAAGTTCAATGGCCAGTAGCCAATAGCTTCCGTCTCGTAGTTGAATCTGAGCATGCGTGATTTTTGGCGTGTCGGAATTGCATACACACGATCGGAATTACCGATAGAAAGTTTTCCCGTCGGGAAAATTGAGAACATGCTATCAATTTTTGGCTGGCGGGAATTCGGACAGCTAAATTCCGATGGAGCGTACACACGGTCGCATTTTCTGATGAAAAGCTCTCCTTGGTCTTTTTCTGGCGGGAATTCCGATCGTGTGTACGCGGCATAAGTCTCAGCATGCAGCCGCCACTCCGCTCGCAGCACATAGTGTCGGAGGCACAGTGGCGGCAGAGGACTGTGTCTGTCTTGGCTCCCGAATGAATAAATGGAAGCAAGCAAACATTCATTGATGGGTGCTGGTAGGCTGCATTTCATGGGCGCTGGTGAATGAATGAATGAGTGACTTGTATAGCGCTGCCTATGCCAACCAAATCGCCTCAGGGCGCTTGCTGCCGGTGTCTGCCTGGGTGTAGCATGGTCCTTTTACCCCGTAAAACAAATACACAGGCCAATTTTTAGACAGGATCTAATTAACCTACCAGCATGTCTTTGGCATGTGTGAAGAAACCCAGAGGAAACCAGCACCGGGAGAACATGAAAACTCCAAGCAGTTGGTGTTATGGTTGGGATTTGAACCAATGACCCTATTGCTGCTAGGTGAAAATGCTAACCAGTACACCACTGTGCTGCCCTGCTGGTAAGGCTGCATTTGATGGGCACTGGTGAGGCTGCATTTAATGGGCGCTGGTGAGGCTGCATTTGATGGACTCTGGTGAGGCTGCATTGATAGGCACTGGTGAGGCTGCGTTGATAGACGCTGGTGAGGCTGCATTGATAGGCACTGTTGAGGCTGCATTTGATGGGCACTGGTGACGCTGCATTTGATGGTTGCAGGTGAGGCTGCATTTGATGGGCACTGGTGAGGCTGCATTTGATGGGTGTAGGTGAAGCTGCATTTGATGGCCGCTGGTGAGGCTGCATTTGATGGCCGCTGGTAAGGCTGCATTTGATGGGCGCTGGTGAGGCTGCATTTGATGGGCGCTGGTGAGGCTGCATTTGATGGGTGCTGGTGAGGCTGCATTGATGGGTGCAGGTGAGGCTGCATTTAATGGGCACTGGTGAGGCTGCATTTGATGGGTGTAGGTGAAGCTGCATTTGATGGGCGCTGCTGAGGCTGCATTGATGGGCGCTGGTAAGGCTGCATTGATGGGCGCTGGTGAGGCTGCATTTGATGGGCACTTAATTAAAAAGATGGGGCATACATGGCCAGTGCAAAGGTGGGCGGAGTCAGAGGTGGAGCCAGGGGGGTGGCAAAATGAGATTTCACCTAGGGTGTCAAAAATCTTTACATCAGCCCTGAACCCAGTGCTGCAATATCTACAGTGTGGGGTGGGAGTGGGAGGGGGAGGGGGGGGCGGTGGCACAACATCCTGTGTAGGGTGTGCCCTGTGGCAGGAAGCAGTTTCAATGCATCATGAAGGGGCACTCTATGGCATTGAAAGGTGTTCTGTGATGTTGGTGTGGGGGGCAGAGATATAATTAGAACCTTTAGGGCCCTGATGAAAGAAACCATGAAGGGCACCCTGACCGCTGGGGCCCTCTCCATCGTTCCGGGGGCCCTTCCCTCCAGGGCCTTTTACTCCCATCTTGGGGCCCTTTGTAAGCCCTGGCTCCCACTGCTGCAACCTATCACCTGAACCTAGTCTTAAAAATGGTTGCAGGGTGATGCTTAGAGCGGCATATTATCCCGGTATAACCACTGAACGTTCAGGGATGTACAGGTATGTCGCTGGATGAGAAGTGATTGAACAGCGGATAAACATCCAATGGGGGAGGTCCCACAGAAAATGATAATTACGATTGTTGGTTAACCACTTCAATTCCGGACACTTCCCCCCCCCCCTTCCTGCCCAGACCAATTTTCAGCTTTCAGCGCTGTGACACTTTGAATAACAATTGAGCGGTCGTGCTACACTGTATCCAAACTACATTTTTATCATTTTGTTCCCACAAATAGAGCTTTCTTTTGGTAGTATTTGATCACCTCTGGGATTTTTATAATTTTTTGCTAAACAAATAAAAAAAAGGCCAAAAATTTTGAAAAAAAAATGTTTTTTTTTGGTTTCTGTTACAAAACTTTGTAAATAAGTACATTTTCTCCTTGACTGATGGGCACTGATGGGGCTGCACTGACGGGCACTGATAAGGCGGCACTGATGGGCTCCGATGAGGTGGCACTGTTGATGGGCACTGATGATGGGCACTAATATGAGGCACTGATTGGGCACTGATAGGTGGCACTGATGGGTACACATAGGTGGCACTGATTCCCGTACATCCCTGAACGTTCAGTGGTTATACCGGGATGATATGCCGCTCTAAGCATCAACCGTTTTTTAGAGTCGACGGTCAGCTCTCTTGTAATAGCAATCATAGGTGGCACAGATGGGAATGGATGGGCACTGACAGGTGGCACTGATGTACTCTAATGGATGGTACTGATGGATGCCAATCAGTGCCAAACAATAATGCCTGCCAATCAGTGATGCCCATTGTGGCCACTGATTGGGAGCCATTGTGGGCACTGATTGGCATCTCTGGTGGTGAGTAGTGGTGGCATCCCTGGCGGTCCAGTGTGGGCATCCTCGGGGGTTGGGCTGCGCTGATAATCAATCAGCACAGACCCCCCCTCCCCCCATCAGAGGAGCAGCAGATCGGCTCTACTCTACTCGCGTCTGACAAATGCGAGTGAGGAAAAGCCAATCAACGGCTCTTCCTGTTTACATCATGGTCAGCCGTGATTGGATACGGTTGATCACACGGTAAAGAGTCTGTGTCAGAGATTCTTTACCTAGATCGGAGTCGCGGAGTGTCAGACTGAAACACCGCAACAATATCCGCTACGGAGGCGCGCAGCGGCTTAATATCCTGGCAACGTCATATGACATCCGGTCAGGATATTGCACCTCAGGGGCGGACTGACAACTCATGGGGCCACACAGTATACACAAACACACACACACACAGTATACAATCACACAGTATACACAGACATGTTTCTATTGGCTGAGAAGGTACTGGAGAGGTGGGGCAGCTATAATCTCAGGATTTTTAGACCAAAAGGATGTCGGTAAGGGACATTTCAGAGACAGATGTAAAAAAAACATACATTTTTACATACTGTCCCTGGTTTTATTGAGGCTGGCAACCCTGATGGGGCCCCCTAGTGGCATGGGGCCCTCGGGCAGTGCCCGAGTGGCCCAATGGTCAGTCCGCCTCTGTTGCAACCACTTTGCCAACATCATATTTATATATGGCAGAGGGCAAGCGGTTAAAATCCCCATTATGCTATTAAAATCAAAATTCTGAACCATTTAAATTCATTGTGGCCCACAACCGGTTACCAAATCACTGAAGTGGCCTTCGCTCATCAAAAGGTTGAACACCTGTGCCTTAAAACAAGCAAAGATTTCACCATTAAATATTTCTCAGCACCTGGCAACTAAAGTGTTATTAAAACCATGAGACATTAATTAAAATGCATTCGAGACATGCACAGTATGTGTTTTTTCTTGCTGCATCATTATTTCCTTCTCAGGGCCGTTTCTTCTACAGGGAATGAATTTGACATTTTGAGAAATTACACTTCCATCTATGAGGTGATTCTGATGTCTTGTGGGGTCTCCCCGAAGCCACCCCGACACGCTGTGTTCAGGCTCTCAGTAGCAGTTTGCTCAGTAGCAAGAGAGCTTCACCACCCACCAACTGTAGACTAACAGCTGGATTGACCAATCTCTGCTCCTGGGTATTTACCCCAACATCAAGAGGTCAGGTGGTGCTTCTGTGACTGCGCTGTGCACACTCCCGGATGAAAGTCTATGGAATTGCAGGCATATAGACACAGCCAAGTAAAAAAAAAAAAAATGAATACTACTTGTAGGATATGACTGTAGCTGAAGCAGACCATGTGCAGGAGCAAAAGCTGCCTGGCTAAGTATATGCAAGTAGAAAAATGTTTGCCAGCTACATTTAAATGAAATAATGTCGTTAAAGTTTAAAAACCTCTGTAAGGTAAAGGCACAGGAGTGCCTGGTGTAGTTCCCCATATTGGCCACTTGATGTCGCCATAGTTAGGATTGGAAGCCCCCGTACTGAAGAGTAGGGTAGTGTAGGTTAGGGACACAGGAGTGCCCATTGTGGTTCCCTAAGTTGGCCACCCGATGTCGCCATAGTTAGGGTTGGGAAATCCTCTGTGAAAGAATAGGCAGTGTAAGGGTTTAGGAGGCCACTAGAAGTCCCCAGGGTAATGAGTGAAAGTGCAGAGCAAGAGCAGACGCAAAGGACAAAGGCCAGCCAAGTCATACACAGATAAGCAGGTACAGCAGATTAGGTCTGGCGAACACAGGAACAAGCTTAAGACCATTCATCAATTGCTAATAGTGATAGACCAGTTTAAATAGGCTACTGGGCGCCAAGTGCTAACTGGTATGCGCACGTGTGCGGGCTATTGCACAAATATGCGCCTGATGAATGGCACAGTATATGTAACATTGGCATGTGTGCAAAGTGCACAAGAATGAGCACAAATGTGCGCTGGCTTTCTGATGCTAAGAATCTGGTTTACCTTACAGGAAGTTACCACCCAACGCGTTTTGTCATAGGAAATTATGTCATCAGGAGCCAGGCTGACGTAATTTCCTATGACAAAACATTTTGGGTGGTAACTTCCGGTCTGATGATACTTCCGGCACCCTAAATACGTGGTGGGCATCTTTAATAAAGGGGAATTGATGTTTTCTAAATTGGATACAGAGTATTTGTTGAACTTGGGCTGGGATAACCATTGAAATTGGGAGAACAGTAGGCTAGAGACTTTTTTTGAGCACATGGAAGTCACAACATCGAAGACATAAAAATACAGGCTGTTTTTGATTCTACTTGTTTACACGAGAAGTTAAAACCTTCTGGTGAGTGCAGTGTGGTATCTATGTACATTGGATCTGCTGGAGAGGACACATTGTGGAGCATTATCCTGTCTCTGTGGTCCGTGTTTTGAAGCACTGCGTGCGAGGAGTGGGACTGTCATTTTTTGGCACGTTAATCGCACTGGACTTATTTATGCGCTATAATATTTGACAATTATGTTTTGTGATGAATGAATGAATGAATGAAATATTTGTATAGCGCACAATGCGAACTGAATCGCCTCTAGGCGCTGTGGCGAGCTTTGATCATCAGCTAGAAGAGGAAGGTCTTGAGTTTTTTCCTAAAAGCCAGGTGATTTTCTTCCAGGCGGATGTTGATTGGTAGAGCATTCCATAGCCGAGGCCCTTGGACAGCGAATCTCCGATCCCCCTTGGATTTATACCGGGCTTTGGGCACGAGGAGGAGGTTTTTGTTGGCTGATCGAAGACTGCGGTTTGGTGTGTAATGATTTATTTTCTCCATTAGGTATTGCGGAGCTTCTCTATGCACGCATTTGTGGGTGAGGCAAAGGGTCTTGAACGTGATCCGATTTTTTACGGTTAGCCAATGTAAGCTCCTCAGCGTAGGAGAGATGGATTCCCAGGGTTTTTTTCCTGTTATCAGCCTTGCTGCCGTGTTTTGGATCAGTTGTAATCGCGCAAGTTGATATTGTGGTAATCCTATGTAAAGCGAGTTTGCGTAGTCCAGTCGTGAATTAATGATTGTTCCAACTACCACTGCTTTGTCATTCTTTGGGATAAAAGGGATGAGTCTGCGAAGCATGCACAGCAGATGATGAGATCCACTGATTACTCCTCCTATTTGTGCATCCATTGACATTTGTGCGTCTAAAATAACCCCGAGACTCTTGGCTTTGGTCTTTGGGGAGATAGTCTGCCCAAAGACGGTGGGTGAAGGCCAAGAGGTTTTGGTTACGGGATTATGATTTGGGTGTAAGATAAGAAGCTCTGTCTTTGATTGGTTCAGCTGGAGGGAGTTGGTGGTCATCCAGTCCTCTATTGATTTGAGGCAGTTTTCAAGTTGTTGTTGGTGATCTTTTAATATGATATTGCATGTGATATATAAAGTTATGCAGGCCATACATGGTTGAATTTAGAACTAATTTTGTTTTCAAAATCAGAAAATTTGTTTTTTTTTGTGATCCGATGGTGCAACCATTGATTTTCGAAATTCGGCCGACCAAGCCTTCACCTCATGTCGCTACAGAAAAGAATTTTCTTGGCCGGGAATCTTCTTTTTCTCCGTAAATTTTATTTTATCTCCGTAAATTTTCTTTTATCCCTGTACATTTTCTTATCTTATTACATTTCTCGCACGATTCTCCCATCATTGATTAGAAAATCGTTCCTTTTAAAAAAATTTCCAACATGTCCGATTCCTCAAATTTTATTTCCGCGCTAAAATCGGCTGTTGCTGAAGCCCCACTCATAATGCGAAATTCATACGAAAATTCTTAGATACGATTTTGGAAAGAAAATTCTTTTGAAATTCGAACCGTGTATGGCCGGCATGAGAGTCTGATGGTTTGTTATGCAGGCCATACACGGTCGAATTTCGAACAAATTTTCTTTTCAAAATCAGAAAATTTGTTTTTTTTGTGATCCCATGATGCCACCATTGATTTTCGAAATTCGGCCGGCCAAGCCTTCAATTTCACCTCATGTTGCTACAAAAAAGAATTTTCTTGGCCGGGAATCTTCTTTTCTCTCCGTAAATTTTCTTTTATCTCCGTAAATTTTCTTTTATCTCCGTACATTTTCTTTTCTTATTACATTTCTCGCACGATTCTCCCATCATTGATTAGAAAATCGTTTGTTTTTCAAAAAATTTTCAACATGTCCGATTCCTCAAATTCTATTTCCGCACGAAAATCGGCTGTTGCTGCAGCCCCACTAATAGTGCGAAATTCATACAAAAATTCTTAGATACGATTTTCGAAAGAAAATTCTTTCGAAATTTGAACCGTGTTTGGCCGGCATTAGAGTCTGATGGTTTGTTAGTTACCCACATGTTTAGGTGGGGTTTAGATTCGCAGTTGTTTTTACACAATATAACAGCAGAAACCTATTTCTTATGCCGGCCATACACGGTTTGGATTTTCGAAAGAATTTTCTTTTGAAAATCGTATCTAAGAATTTTCGTATGAATTTTGCACCATTAGTCGGCTGCAGCAACAGCCGATTTTCGTGCGGAAATAAAATTTGAGGAATCGGACATGTTGGAAATTTTTTGAAAAACAAACGATTTTCTAATCAATGATGGGAGAATCGTGCGAGAAATGTAACAAGAAAAGAAAATTTACGGAGATAAAAGAAAATTTACGGAGACAAAAGAAGATTCCTGGCCAAGAAAAATCTTTTCTGTAACAACATGAGGTGAAATTGAAGGCTTGGTCGGCCCAATTTCGAAAATCAATGGCGGCATCATCGGATCACAAAAAAAAAAAAAAATCTGATTTTGAAAAGAAAATTCGTTCTAATTTTCGACCATGTATGGCCTGCATTAGTTTGTTTGTTTTTTTTGGTTGACCAAAAGCCGTATAAATACACACATCCATTGCGCGGGTATATTCCTAAACAATAGTCTGTTCTTTTGGCTCCTTGTCTACAAGAATTAAAAGTATTCTTAAAAAAAAAAAAAAAAATCAGCCTTCACTGTTCATTTTGAAAGTCAGTATGATTGTCATCCAGTGATGAAGAGATCACTGAGCTACAAGACTCAACTTAATATGACAAATCTATGAAGGCTGTTATTGACCCATCACCCGGAGAAGACTTCACTTCAGGATTGATGAAACGAATCAGGACAAGTTAAGTCCTAGAGGGCTCTAGACACACCAAGATCTCAGACCCACATTTATTTATGTAAATTTTCCTCATTAAGCTTTCAACTGAACTAATTACATGGTAATGAGATGACCACCCTGCTAAAGAAAGCTGCACAGAAGGTTAATATCAGACCCAGATGGCCAAAGGGGAACCTCCACTGCACCATCAACCTTATTGCTCCTGATGATGGCTCAAATGACTGGGGTTAAGTTTGAAGAGCAATTTTCTTTCCCAAAATTAATGCCAAAGCTCGGAACAACAAGCAAAACATTTCAGGGTCTCATGTATCAACTAACTTCTATAAGGAACTGAAGTTATTTCCACATAAGCGCATTTAGACTTTCAGGAAAGGTTTGAATCCTACTGGTGGTGAAGTGGTGGTAATTCTAGTATGATAACGAGAATACCTAACACTTCACTAAATCGGTCTTGAAAGTTTAAAGCGGAGGTCCACCCTAAAGTGGACCTTCCGCTCATTGGAATCCTCCCCCCCTCCGGCGCCACAATTGGCACCTTTCCGGGGGGAGGGGGGTGCAGGTACCTGTACAGTACAGGTATCTGCACCCACTTCCGGCGTAGATTCTGCAGAAGGCACGCCCCTTTCCGCAGAATCTACTCCCCTTTCCGAAAGTCCCCCGCTGCCTGCTGGGAAACACACGGATCCCAGAGACAGCGGGGACCATCCTTATTGCGCAGCGCGACTTGCGCATGCGCAGTAGGGAACCGGGAAATGAAGCCGAAAGGCTCCACTTCCTGATTCCCATACCCAAGATGGCGGTGGCAGCACCCGAGAGACGATCGAGAGATCGGCTTCGGGTGTCGACATCGCGGGCGCGCTGGGCGGGTAAGTGTCACTATTTTAAAAGTCAGCAGCTGCAGTATTTGTAGCTGCTGGCTTTTAAAAAAAAAAAAAAACGCGGACTCCCGGCGGACTCCCGCTTTAAGTGTGTTGTTACATTAGGTCTACAGAGAACTGCCAATGTAAGCCCTTGTACACACGGTCGGACATTCCGACGGAAAATGTCCGATCGGACCTTGTTGTCGGATAATTCGACTGTGTGGGCTCCATCGGACTGTTTCCGTCGGAATATCTGACCGACAAAGTTTTAGAGCTGGGCTATAAAATTTTCCGACAACATAATCCGATCGTTTGTAGAGAATTCCGATCGGACAAAGTGCCACGCATGCTCAGATTAAATTCCTAGACCAAAGCTATTGGCTACTAGCCTGAACGTAGTCCCGTCGTAACGAAATAACGTCATCACGTTACGAACGATCGGAATGTCCGACCGTGTGTACAAGGGCTAATACAAACACTACAACAATGCTTACATCAGAAGGTCTATTCAGTTAGTAGGCAGGTTCAGACTACTTTCTCCATTGCAGGTGGTGCTCTTCCTCAGTGGCCTTGCAGTTGAAGAGGAAGTCAAGAGGAACATGGTTCCTCTATGGTTTCCTGGGCCACTGGAAAAGCTATCCAATTGGATGCTGCTGTCTCATGTAACTCTAGCAGCCATCTTTGGTCAGGCATAGCCTATTTAAGACCCCGGCTTGGCATGCATTTTGCAAGTAGGGAGAGGTACCCCCCTCTAGGGACAGAACTAGTGGCAACGAAAGGTTCCTGATGAGAAGGGAAAGCATAGGGATCATAACTTCTCTGGACATCTTCCTGCTGGAGCATGAGACAGGCTACCTGCATTCTGCTCCTCCTCACAAGTGCTGAAACCTTCTCCCTACAAGCTGCTGAACTATTGAATTACTCCCAGTTGGGTTGTCTTTTCACTTGGGTTTATTGTGAACTGTCTTTGCATTATTCAAATACAATTTCTTTCATCACACCTGGAATGTGTGTTATTGCTACCACACCATGCTACACCCACCTACATGTTTAATACAATCTGGGGTTTTATATACATTTCTCATAATGCTTTGGAATTGGTTGTCATCTAACCACAAGGCTACCATTGGTGCCAGGATGGGAAAACAAAACCTTCCTTTTTTGAATTCTAAAGTAAACCCCCTTATTGTAACTCCAATTGCAACATTGTCAAGTAAAACTACTAACAAATGTTTTACTAAGTCGTCTCCTGACACTCCAGGCTCCCACAACTTCAGGGTAAGGATTCCTTTTTTTAAAGTGAGTTTAATTTATAGCTGAGTCCAATGAGATTTGAAAATTAGAGCCACATGACTAGAAATTAAGACCCTTCTCAATTTCTAAAGCTTGGTGAATTGAAGGTATTGTTTCTATTCAACTCCCTTTTCAACCCATCCTCTTCTGCCCCAAGGACAGCTTTAGTGCCCAAGACCAGCTCTTTTCAATCACTGTTCCATGGACCCTTAGGGATCCTTTAGAGGCTGCTAGGGTTTCCTTGGGCAGTTAGCAATTTCTGCCTCTCAGATAAGTAACCAAGGGCCCTAATGATCTTTACAGTCATCGGGAAAGGGGGCATTCTTCCTAACGAACACCAATGTAAAGACCATTTATAGACCACAAGTGTAAGGACTCACTTCTCCACCAAGTAAGAGGACCTTCGTCACTGACCACTAAAGTTAGAGGGCCCTTCTCCACTGGCACCAATGTAAGAGGGCCCTTTTCCACTACCCATAAATTGAAGAGGCCCTTCTCTACTGACCACCAAATTAAGAGGACCGTTTGCCACTACCCACCAAATTAGGAGGGCCCTTCTTCACTGGCCTTCAATGTAAGAGGTCCCTTCACTACGGACTGCCAATGTAAGAGGGCACTTCTCCATTAGCAACCAATGTAAGAGGGCCCTTTTTTACTGACCACCACAGTAAATGGGCTAATCACCAAAGTAAGAGGGCCATTTTCCACTGACCATCAAAGTAAGGGTGCCCTTCTCCATTTAGCACCAATGTAAAAGGGTCCTTCTCCACTGACCATAAAAGTATGAGGGCTCTTTTCTACTGGCCGCCAATGTAAATGGGCCCTTATCCACTAGCCATCAATGTAAGTGGGCCCTTCTCCACTGGCCACCAGTGTAAGGGGGCCTTTTTCCACTGACCACCAATGTAAAAGAGACCTTCTCTATTGACCACCAAAGTAGATGGGCTCTTCTCCACTCTCCACCAATGTAAGTGGGCTCTTCTCCACTGACCACCAATGTAATGGGCTCTTCTCCACTGGCCACCAATGTAAGAGGGACCTTCTCCACTGACCAGCAATGTAAGAAGACCTTTCTCCCCTGACCACCAATGTAAGAAGACCCTTATGCCCAGGCCACCAATGTAAGAGGACCCATGTCCTCTGTCCACCACTGTAAGAAGGCCTTTCTCCATCATCCACCAATGTAAGAGAACACTATTTTTTTTTACTGTTTGCATTTCTTTTCTGCCCATGATTATCATTTGTTTAATTTAATTATTGTTATTGAAAAAGCTCATTTTATATGGCAACCCTGGGCATCAATACACTTAGGGGTAAAATGTGACTTTGACCAAACATTCAAGTGGAGAACCAATCACTGTCATTTAAAACACATGGGTGTGAAAACACGAAATGGAAAAATTTTATCGAAATTTTCTGATTTTACCAAAATTTTGGTGAAATAAAAACTCTGTTTTGCTGATCCTTGCTCTTAGATTGTAAGCTTGTAGGTGCAAGGTCCAATCCTGTATATGGTCTCTGTAATTGGTTTAGTCTGCACTCTGTATTTTGCCCCCCTTTTACTATTCAGAGTACAGAGCTGAATAATATGTTGCCACTTTATAAATATGTAATAATAATATGTTCATCTGCACTGAAATTATGTCTTGCTGTACTAAGCCGTACTATTGCCCTTGGCCAAGATAATTAGCTTCTTCCCGCCAAAGGGCAAAACCATTGAGTAGAAAAGAATCTATAAAACAATTATATATATATATATATATATATATATATATATATATATATATATATATATATATAAGAAAAAAGCAAAAGCGCACCGGAGACGTAAAAACGACCTCTGCAAAATGACCGAGCGGCTGCATCGCCGTTGCCGGCATCCTGTAGAGAGAAGGAACACACATGCTGGGTCTTTAATTCACTGATACCTGTGAAAACGGTTTGCCTTGGGAAGTTGTTTATCGTACTGTTTGATACAAGGTAACAAGCTAGGGAATGATCCCGTCTATGCAAAACAAGAAAGATTTGAATATTCTCAGGCTGGTTTCGACAGCGCGGAATGAAAGCGCTCTAGGTGGTCAAAAAAAACCAAGCCTCTGAAATCTCAGTAAATCTCACTTCCTACTGCCAATCTTCTGCAGTTGGAAGATATACAAAAGCCGGGAAGGGAATGACTCATTTGATCATATTAGCTGCCATCAACCGTCGCCAACTGGGGATATTATTTAAAGCTGAACTCCGGGCACAAAAACTTGATATAAAAAATATATTCTTCAATAACCAGAGGGAGTTTGAAACAGCTTTATGTGCTCTAAATGCCTTGGCAATAGTGATGGACGAACGTTTCGCCCGGCGGTCGTTTCGCGGCGAATTTCCGACATTCGCGGTCCGCACGTTCGAACGCCTTTTTCCGTCGTTCGCCGCGGCGGACTTACGTGTTTAATGTATACAAGAACTTTAACCTTTGGTGACACGTTTATCATGTGATACAGGACAGCCAATTGAGACATGACAGCACATGGACACTTGGACATTCCCCCTAACCTATAAATACACCCGATCCGGTGGCCATTTTACATTCTTTCTTCTGTTACGATAGGGACAGGTTCCTGTGTGGAGTAGGGAGAGATAAACCACTAGCTATTTGGTACACAAAAGTTCTTTTCAGGACTGGTATAGGTGTTAGGTGTTGATAGGTTTGCTGTGCTGCTGATTCTTGCAGCAGCCTGAGTGTCTTTTGTTAGTTTAGAGAAAGGGAAAGGACGGTGTATGCTACAGGGACAGCCAGATTAGTCTTTCATCATCATCATCATCATCATCATCATTAGCTGTTACTATCAAGGTCCACAAAAGAGCTGTTCCAGTAACCACTAATCGTTCTCTTTTTTTGCCAATTTGTATAGGGACAGGAAGGAAGCAGTGTTGTCAGGCAGTGAGGGTAATTTTAAAGACTTGCTGTTATTATTAGTTCCACAAAGGTTCTTTTCAGGACTGGTATCAGTGGTACAGTAATAGGCTTGTACATGTATAATATTCTTTCTTCCAAATATAGAAAGGATATTATACTTGACTGCTGCCCTTCTGCTGCAGTCTGCTAAACATTCACAACTCACTTGTTCCACAAAAGTTCTTATAAGGACTGGTAACTTGGTATAGGGTGCTACGGTACATAGGCTTGAGTGCGGTACAGTCTGCTGTTCTGTAAGGACCGCTATCGGTCCACAATAGATAGGGTTGACGTGCACCACTGCTGACCGCTGCCCTATACTGCAGCAGTCCTTCAGCGGTATAGGGACTGACGTACAGTCTGCTAATCACTAACACACAACCTGCTTGTTCCACAAAAGTTCTTATAAGGACTGGTAACTTGGTATAGGGTGCTACGGTACATAGGCTTGAGTGCGGTACAGTCTGCTGTTCTGTAAGGACCGCTATCGGTCCACAATAGATAGGGTTGACGTGCACCACTGCTGACCGCTGCCCTATACTGCAGCAGTCCTTCAGCGGTATAGGGACTGACGTACAGTCTGCTAAACACTAATACACAACCTGCTTGGTCCACAAAAGTTCTTATAAGGACTGGTAACTTGGTATAGGGTGCTACGGTACATAGGCTTGAGTGCGGTACAGTCTGCTGTTCTGTAAGGACCGCTATCGGTCCACAATAGATAGGGTTGACGTGCACCACTGCTGACCGCTGCCCTATACTGCAGCAGTCCTTCAGCGGTATAGGGACTGACGTACAGTCTGCTAAACACTAATACACAACCTGCTTGGTCCACAAAAGTTCTTATAAGGACTGGTAACTTGGTATAGGGTGCTACGGTACATAGGCTTGAGTGCGGTACAGTCTGCTGTTCTGTAAGGACCGCTATCGGTCCACAATAGATAGGGTTGACGTGCACCACTGCTGACCGCTGCCCTATACTGCAGCAGTCCTTCAGCGGTATAGGGACTGACGTACAGTCTGCTAAACACTAATACACAACCTGCTTGGTCCACAAAAGTTCTTATAAGGACTGGTAACTTGGTATAGGGTGCTACGGTACATAGGCTTGAGTGCGGTACAGTCTGCTGTTCTGTAAGGACCGCTATCGGTCCACAATAGATAGGGTTGACGTGCACCACTGCTGACCGCTGCCCTATACTGCAGCAGTCCTTCAGCGGTATAGGGACTGACGTACAGTCTGCTAAACACTAATACACAACCTGCTTGGTCCACAAAAGTTCTTATAAGGACTGGTAACTTGGTATAGGGTGCTACGGTACATAGGCTTGAGTGCGGTACAGTCTGCTGTTCTGTAAGGACCGCTATCGGTCCACAATAGATAGGGTTGACGTGCACCACTGCTGACCGCTGCCCTATACTGCAGCAGTCCTTCAGCGGTATAGGGACTGACGTACAGTCTGCTAAACACTAATACACAACCTGCTTGGTCCACAAAAGTTCTTATAAGGACTGGTAACTTGGTATAGGGTGCTACGGTACATAGGCTTGAGTGCGGTACAGTCTGCTGTTCTGTAAGGACCGCTATCGGTCCACAATAGATAGGGTTGACGTGCACCACTGCTGACCGCTGCCCTATACTGCAGCAGTCCTTCAGCGGTATAGGGACTGACGTACAGTCTGCTAAACACTAATACACAACCTGCTTGGTCCACAAAAGTTCTTATAAGGACTGGTAACTTGGTATAGGGTGCTACGGTACATAGGCTTGAGTGCGGTACAGTCTGCTGTTCTGTAAGGACCGCTATAGGTCCACAATAGATAGGGTTGACGTGCACCACTGCTGACCGCTGCCCTATACTGCAGCAGTCCTTCAGCGGTATAGGGACTGACGTACAGTCTGCTCACTTCCTTGACCCAAAAAAGCACACCGTACTATATGCCCCTACCCTCCTCTTTGAAGAGGTTGAGCGGTGTCATATTTCTACTGGGGCTGCTTATGATATCCCTGTGCTGTGCTGACTTCCTCCTGGGGGTTCTTATTATGAAGGGATCACACTATCCCTGTGCTGTGCTGACTTCCTCCTGGGGGTTCTTATTATGAGGGGATCACACCATCCCTGTGCTGTGCTGACTTCCTCCTGGGGCTGCTTACGGTGCTGCTGTCAGTGCTGTATGTCACGGTGCTGCTGTCAGCGCTGTATGTCACGGTGCTGCTGTCAGCGCTGTATGTCACGGTGCTGCTGTCAGCGCTGTATGTCACGGTGCTGCTGTCAGCGCTGTATGTCACGGTGCTGCTGTCAGCGCTGTATGTCACGGTGCTGCTGTCAGCGCTGTATGTCACGGTGCTGCTGTCAGCGCTGTATGTCACGGTGCTGCTGTCAGTGCTCTGTATTACGGTGCTGCTGTCAGATGCCTCTATCACGGTGCATGTGTCATTCCGGTATGTCACGCTGCTGGTGATCATCTCCTGCACCCTCTTCTTTGCCTACCCTGGTCCCTGACCTTCCCTCTCCTCCATTGCCTTCATTAGCTCCATAGTCCTGAATTGTTAGAACAATTTCCCAAATAAAATAAAAATGCTTGTAGTTATCGATCCCAAATTCACCTCATACATGTATTATGTCATTGTCCAGATGGTGGGACTACGTTTTACCCCCTAATAATTACCACGTGGCCGCAAATTCGACATGAAGGTTTGCAAAGTTCGCCTCCCATTGAAGTCAATGGGGCCCGCGGCGAACGTTCGGTTTCGCGAACGTTTGGGTCCGTTCGCATTTCGCTTTCGCGAAACGTCCCGTCGGAAGTTCGTCCATCACTACTTGGCAAATCCAGATATTACCTGGTAACATCAGCACTGTGCTGTACATAGCCTGTGCAGAAAGCAGAGCTTTGGGGGGGGGGGGGGGCTTGGGCTAGCTGGCTCCCCCTACTACGGGCTGCCTGCAAAAAACGACAGGGGGGGGGGGGCGGAGACAAGACCAGTCACCCTGTGCAAGGAGATTCGGATGTATTCTAATTTAAGAATGAAATAGTAACAAATTTAGTTGAAATGTGTTTAATTTTATTTTGTATATTTTGTTTTCTAACTAATTCCAAATTTTCAGGACGATTAGGATTCGGAACGGTCAAAAATTGATTAAACTGATTTAAATTTCTTTGTGAAGAATAGCTGGTTGTTAAGGAGCGAGTCGGGAAGCCGGTGGCCGCGTCCTTAACAACTGATGACTCATCAGCTGTCAGCGGGCTTCCCCACTGAAAGCTGAAATGGAAACAAAAGAATGGCGGCAATGAAAAATTCCATAAAAAACTGCGTGGGCCCCCCCCCCAATCTATACCATACCTTTTGGGTCTAATATGGATTTTAAGGGGAACCCCCACACCAAGATAAAAAAGTAAAACACATGTGGAATCCATACCAGACCCTTATCTGAGCATGCAGCCCAGCAGGCCAAGAAAGGAGGGGGGCAAGCGAGCGCCCCCCCAAACCATACCAGGCCACATGCCCTCAACATACGCACTTACCAGCAAACCCTAAAATCAGTTTACCGAGGAAAGGGTAACTATCAACCTACCCGCATTGGGCAGGTGTATGGTACATGAGTCCCCCCCCTTTGCCTTTGGGGATCCTCCAAGAGCTTTGGGAGGGGGACCTCCATTTTGGGGGTACCCCTCCAAAAGCATTCACCAATGTCGAAGGTCACATGGACAGGTAGATCAAAAGTAGGGGAAGGGGGACTGGGCTGCACTCTTGCTGTGTCTTTGCTACGGAGATTACAACCTGGTTAGCTCTAGGAGGGCAGGTGCCATTTTTTATTTTAATATATATATATATATATATATATATATATATATATATATACAGTATGTATCATGGAAGCACAGATCTTGAATTAAAAACACAAGTTCAGTAGATTTCAAAATGCAAAAGTTGGCACAATAAGCCCAATGCCGCATACACACAATTGGATATTCCAACAACAAAATCCATGGGATTTTTTCTGATGGATGTTGGCTCAAACTTGTCTTGCATAATGTTGTCGTAAATTCTGAACGTCAAAAATGTGGTGACGTATGATGAGCCGAGGAAATTGAAGTTCAATAGCCTGTGCGGATCTTCTGCTTGATTCAGAGCATGCGTAGAACTTTGTGCTTCAGAATTGTGTACACACAATCGGAATTTCCGACAACAAATTTTGTTGTCGGAAAATTTGAGATCCAGATCTCAAATTTTGTGTCGGAAATTCTGATGGAAAATGTCCGATGGAGCCTACACACGGTCAGAATTTCCGACAAAGAGCTCCCATGGAACATTTCCGACAACAAAACCATGGATTTTTGTTCAAAGGATGTTGGCTCCAATTTGTCTTGCATACACACAGTCACACAAATGTTGGCCAACAATGTTCGATGGAGCATACACATGGTCGGAATTTCTGCCAACAAGCTCACATCCAACATTTGTTGTCAGAAAATCCGATCGTGTGTGGAGGAGCCCTTTTAAGGCCCATTGAACCCTTAAAAGTGACTTTAAGCCCAGGCCTATCTCCCCTTTAATTGGGTCTTTACTCCCAGGAATGGGAAGGACTGCCCACTCACATGACCACCATGATTGGCTTGTGGGCAGGTGCAGCGTGGTGCCGCGGCAGTAAACACTCAAAGTCCAGTTGCAGAGAACAGAACAGTATTGAAATAGAAAGTCAGTAATGCACAACAAGCCCGGTGGGAAGACAGTCTGACTGGGTGGACTGGGTGCACTCACAGGGTGTACAGCGTTCAGTAGTAGCAGAAGGTATCAGGTGTGCTGACAGCATCTGTTTCGAGGGGCAGAATGTGGGCTGACCAGTCCGTACCCAAGTGGGGAGGCTTCCAGGAAGGATGATGTGTCCCTGCACTTTTCCTCTACTTATCTGGAATCTCTCCCTAATGCTAAGCACT
The DNA here is from genome assembly GCF_037356315.1 of Lithobates pipiens. Taxonomy (NCBI): domain Eukaryota; kingdom Metazoa; phylum Chordata; class Amphibia; order Anura; family Ranidae; genus Lithobates; species Lithobates pipiens. The sequence goes on along the minus strand of NW_027507686.1, from coordinate 9,831,772 downwards.
GTCTCTGCCAGACGGGTGACCTGTCCCTACTCTAGCCACACACGAAATGTGCCAAAAACAGGGTATTAAATAGACTCTACCTGACCAAGATGGCCACCAATCGAACTGAGAAGGTCATAATGGAACTAGGTTCCTCTTGACTTCCTATTCCCCTTGCATTGCTGCTGCAGATGAGCGCCACCTGCAGTAGAGAAATTAGACTGCACCTGCCTACAGGCTGCCACAGTGGTCACATGATTGGGAGCTGGTCTTGCCGGCTGCTGATTGTTACTAGGGACAAGGAGCTGTCTTTGACAGCTTGGTCACAGTGCTGGGAGTGTGTAGTGAGCGCACTCTGAGAACAGAAACCTCAGCTGCCCATGAGCGGCGGCAGGCCGTTAAGAAGTACAAAACAGAGGGGTCAGTTTCAACATTCCAACAATACAAGGTAGGCAATGTGAGGTGTAAGAACGTGATCAGAGCGGCTAAAAAAAAGGCTATGAGAGACACATAGCACAGGAGAGTAAAAATAATCCCAAAAAGTTTTTTAAATATATTAACAGTAAAAAGGCGAGGACGAAACACATAGGCCCCATAAAGGATGAGGAAGGGAAAGTGGCTGTATTTAATGTTTTCTTCTCCTAAGTTTTCACACAGGAAAAGGATGGGGTATACCGACCACAACTGTATTGTTAGCAACACGCCACAGGATCTACCCTTGTGGCTAACAGAGGTCAGAGTCCGGAAAGAATTAGGGAAGCTTAACATAAATAAATCACCAGGATCAGATGGCTTACACCCGAGGGCCCTTAAAGAACTCAGTCAGGTTATAGCCAGACCTCTATTTCTAATCTTCATGGACAGCATAATGACAGGATTGGAATCGGCTAATTGGTGAAAAGCCAACGTGGTACCAAAAAAGGGCAGAGATCTATTCCTGGGAACTATAGGCCAGTCAGTCTAAAGCCTCATACACACGATCGGACTTTGTACAAACTTTCCTGTGGACTTTTGTACAAAGGGCGTTGGCCGTAAAATTTGTATTGCATACATACACTCTGACTTTTTAGGCAACAAACACGAATGTAGTGACATTTCAACGTACTGACGACACTTCAAAAGAGGACGTTCAATTACTCCGGCGCCACCCTTTGGTCAACTTCTGTATTGTTGTCTGATCTTTTGCATTGGTTCTGAGCATGTGTGTTTGTAAAGTCCGATGGTTTCTGTACACACGATTTTGACTTATGTTGTCGAAAAGTTTGTCCGTTCGCACAGCCAACAAAAGTCTGATGAAAACCGAAAAAGTTTGTTCAATGGAACGTACACGCGGTCGGATGTTGTCTTAAAACAGCTAATTTACATGTTTTTTTTCCAAAAAGTCTGATCGTGTGTACGGGCCTTAACAGTCTACGCATGAATCTATCCATTACGCATGTAGGGGGGTGGCATGAAAGAAGGGGCGGTGCCTGTGTGCCCTTAATGGATGGACCGCAGCTGTATACACAACTACACAGGTTGAACTGGAAGGATTGTTGTCTTTATTCAACCTTACCAACTGCAGTATGGAACTATGTTATGCCGCATACACACGATCGGAATTCTGGCCAGAAAAAGACAGATGAGAGCTTTTCATCGGAAAATGCGACCGTGTGTACGCTCCATTGTAATTTAGCTGTCCGAATTTCCGCCAGCCAAAAATTGATAGCATGTTCTCAATTTTACAAATGGAAAAACTTTCTATCAGAATATTCCGATCGTGTGTATGCAATTCCGGCACGCCAAAAAAATCACGCATGCTCAGATTCAACTACGAGACGGAAGCTATTGGCTACTGGCTATTGAACTTCCTTTTACTAGTCCCGTCATATGTGTTGTACCTCACCGCATTCTAAACGATCGGAATTTGGTGTGACCGTGTGTAGGCAAGACAGCTTGAGCCGAATTCCATCGGGGAAAACCATCAGAGCTTTTTCCAACGAGAATTCCGATCGTGTGTACGTGGCATAAGAAGCCCACGCTCTTTGCTGTGACAGGAGGTTAATCTTGCCTTTCCCACTGACTCCAATGCAGTTTACTAAAATGGTGAAATTTCCACAAATTTATTGGGAAATTAAAAATCGAATTGAAAGAATAATCTGCAGAAATGCAGCATGAACCAACCCTGACTCAGGTGGACCGTTACTCTGATACTTCCCATCGAAATAAAAAGTCAGCAACAAGCGGCGGTTGTACGGGGCCTGTATCATGCTAAACGCGATTATCTTTCTGCGATGAATCTCCTTTTAATTACTCGCCGTTCTTTGCAAATCTAGCATGCCATCTGTCCAGGCGCTCGTTTTTTGATGGCTAGAGCGGCCTTTCATTTCCACTGTACTTTGCCAAAACGCCACGGCATAAGTTAATGAATAAATAAACAATTACTAAGAAATTGTCAGGGCAGATCAGTCAGAGGCTCTTTAGGCGAAAACCAAATGCCTTTTAACTGGCACTGCGCTGTGCTATAATAGCTGCCTAAGAGCGGTCGCTCGATATTGCTGCAGTAAAAAGGATAAACAGGAATAATTGTCATTTAAAGGGTTAGTCCAGCCAGACGTGATATGTTAGTCATAGGTGGAGCCTGGCGGAATGGGTAACTCCATGGATCTTAACATATCTTCAATATTCAATTTGAGAGATCTTACTGCTTCAATTCCCGACTTGTTCCTGTTCAGCTCGATGTTTTGGGTGTCTCGCTCATCAATGTGTGTTCCCAGCTCTACCTGTTACATTAAACATAATAGAATTTATAAAAAAATATCCAGCAGGGATGGTAGGGACCCCTCATAATGGGCACAGCAGGTGGGCAGACCCAAGAACTCAGCACAGGGATGAAAGGAGCTCCTCATAAAGGGCACAACAGGTTTGCAGACCTGGGAGGCTAGCCCAAGGATGGTGAGAACTCCTGATGATGGGAACAGCAGATGTGCAGACCCGGGAACTCAGCGATGGGATGGTGGAGACCCCTCAAAATGGGTCCAGCAGGTGTGCAGACCTGAGAACTCAGCATGGGAATGTAAAGCCGCGTACACACGGGCGGACTGTATGGCCTATTTAGTCCGTCATACAATCTGACGGACAGTCCGTCATACTTTCGAATGAACGGACTTGACCACACACGGATGCACAAACAGTCTGTCGAAAGCTTGCGCGATGACGTGTACAGCACGTACGACGGGACTAGAAATAGGAAGTCCAATACACAGCAATGCAACCTTCCGCCGTGTAAATCCTTTCTGAGCATGCGTCATTCTTAGTCCGTCGAACTAGCCTACTCACGAGCGGATTGTCCGCTGAAACCAAAGTATGACGGACAGAATTTCGAAAAATCCGAAATACTTAGTACGCCAGACTGCACGCTGAAAAAGTCTGCTGAAGCCCACACACGAGCGGACTGTCCGCTGAAATGTGTTTCGACGGACTAAGTAGGCCATACAGTCCACCCGTGTGTACGCGGCATTAGGAACCCCTTGTAATAGACACAGCAGGTATACAGACTAGGGTTGTCATCTGACTGGGATTCACCTGGACAGTTCGGGTTTTGAATCACATGTCTGGGTTTAAGTCCACCTGAAACCCAGACACATTGTTCAGTCAGGAATGTGGCTCAGAACAGGGACTGACAGGAGGGGGAGGGGGCACTATGTGCACCACATTACTATTATCTTTGGAGTGCCCAAAGGTGTCCCAGGTCTGTTACATTTCCATAGTGTATATAAAAAATGTTTTTAAAAATTACTGTGCGCCTGTAAAGGTTTGGCTTGAAGAAAAAGTGGCAACCTTAGTACAGAACCAGGAACTGGGCATAAAGATAGTGGGAAAGCCTCATAATGAGTCCAGCGGGTGTGCAGACCTGGGAACTCAGGACAGGGATGGTGGGAACCCCTAATAATGGGAACAGTAGGTGTGCAAACCCAAGAATTCAGTGTGAGGATGGTAGGAACTTCTTGTGATGGGCTCAGCAGGTGTACAGACCTGGGAACTCAACATAGGGACGATGGCAACTCCTCCTATTGGGCACAGCAGTTGTACAGGCCTGAGAACTCAGCACAGGAAAGGTGGGAACCCCTCTAAATGGGCACAGCAGATGTACGGGCCTGTGAACTCAGCACATGGACAGTGAGAACCCCTTTTAATGGGCCCACCCGGGTGTGCAGACCTGAAAACTCAGCAAGGGAATGTTGGGAACGCCTTATAATACACAGCATGTGTACAGACCAAGGAAGTGAGTGTGAGGATGGTGGAAACGCTTCGTAATGGGCCCAGCAGCTGTGAAGACCTGGGAAATCAACACCAGGGATAGTGGGAACTCCTCATCATGGCAACAGCAGGTGTGCAGACCCAGGAACTGAGCGTGAGGATGGTGGGAACCCCTTGTAATGGGCCCACTAGGTGTGTAGGCCTAGCAACTCAGCATGGGAATGTTGGGAACCCCTCCTAATAGGCACAGCAGGTGTACAGACCCAGGAACTGAGCATGAGGATGGTGGGAACTCCTCATAATGGGTCCAGCAGGTGTGCCGACCTGGGAACTCAGCACAGGGATGGTGGGAACTCCCCATAATGGGAACAGGTTTCACCTGTACTAAAATAGTCTAAATTGTCTAAGGTAGCTTGGTTGAGGACCAGGCTCCCCTTTTGTATATCTATAAACTCCTGGATGATGGTACAAAATTTTACACATTTTCTATCACCACTACTATTTTGAAGGCTATATCTATTTTTCTAGACCCAAGAACTGAGCGCGTGGATGGTGGGAACTCCTCGTAATGGGCCCAGCAGGTGTGCAGACCTGGGAAATCAACATAGGGATGGTGGGAACTCCTCATATTGGTCACAGTAGGTGTGCAGACCCCAGAACGGAGTGTGAGGATGGTTGGAACCCCTCGTAAGGAGCCCAGCAGGTGTGCAGAACTGGGAACTCAGCATGGGGATGGTGGGAACTCTTCCTAATAGGCACAGAAGGTGTGCAGACCCTAGAACTGAGCGTGAGGATGGTGGGAACCCCTCGTAATGAGCCCAGCAGGTGTGCAGAACTTGGAACTCAGCATGGGGATGGTGGGAACTCTTCCTAATAGGCACAGTAGGTGTGCATGCCCTAGAACTGAGCGTGAGGATGGTGGGAACCCCTCGTAATAAGCATGGGCAGGTATACATACCAAGAAACTCAGTGTAGTTCTCCCCTTGATCACAGTCTTTTCACCCAATTTTGATCCAGGGCAAACTGGGACTCACAGTAATGTGCACCTTCCATGATGCAGAAGTCCAAATGGGCCCTTGTTACTTTCCTGAAGAATACCTTTAACTCATCAACAATTGCTTCTTTCTTAACAGAAACAATTGGCTGTATCATTGTCTCGGCAGCTTCAGAGGAATGTATATAGTTATCCGTCAGCTCGTTAGCCTTGTCACAAATGACTCCTTGATTGATGGTTTAATTGGCTGCTGGCACTGGTAATTGGTTAATGAGCTTGGTATCGGGCTGTAATTAGGAGTTCTATATATAGGTAATTGTGGCATTGCCGTATCCTGTTGACCGGAGAAAGCTAACAAGTCATTGCGATTCCAGGTCAGGAAAGGTGCAATTATTCATCGGCTGTGCGGCAATGTTTATGAGTAATTGGGGCGAGCTGCAGAATTTTCATTGTAAATTCCCTCGGTGGCCTAAATCAAACAATGCCGCGGAGAGAAAGGGAAACAATCTTCTCCACCAAACACAGCTAGCTGTTAGTGAGAGCAAATAAATACATATTATGTATGTGAACGATTTTTTTTTTACTTGTTTAGCTACATTGACACCCCCTGCCAACTTGCAGCATGCCCCTGAATTTGCTAGCAAATTTGACTTTAACAGGACTGGTGATCAGCAGAATTGAGACAGAGAGTAAAGCCTCGTGCACACGATCGTATTGTTGGCCAACAAAGCATCAGACTTTTGTCCGAAGGGCGTGTGCCAGGAACTTGTCTTGCATACTAACGGTACACTATTGTCGGCCAAAAGACACGAACATAATGACGTACTATGTGGAATTTCAGCTCTTGAGCGACACCCTTTGAGCACCTTCTGCTAATGTCCTGTTTGGTCCACATTGATTCCGAGCATGCGTGTTTGTACTTTGGACTTTTGTGTGACAGACTTGTGTACACACGATAGGAAAATCTGACAACAGTTCGTTGTCCGCTGAAAATTTACTAGCCTGCCATCCAACATTTGTTGGCGGAAAGTTGGACAACAATTGTCTGATGGAGCGTACTAACGGTCGGATTTTAGGCAAACAGCCTGTCATCACACAGTTCCCTGCCGGAAATTCGATTGTTTGTACGAGGCTTTAGTGTAACTATAGACCCATACACACGATCTGACTTTTTGACAACAAACATGCAAATTAGCTGTTTTGGAGCAACATCCGACCGTGTCTACGCTCCATCGGACAAACTTTTTCGGTTTTCATTGGAATTTTGTTGGCTGTGCGAATGGACAAACTTTCTGGCACCAAAAGTCCGATGGAGCAAAGTCCGATCGCGTGTACAGAAAACCATAGGACTTTTGTACAAAGTACAAACATGCATGCTCAGAACCAATGCAAAAGATCAGAAAACAATACAGAAGTTGACCAAAGGTGGCGGTAAAGAGCAGAAAAACCACGTGATTTGGTGAAAGTTGGCTGAAAAAGTCCTGCCGTGTGTATGCAATACAAGTTCACGGCCGACGCCCTTTGTACAGAAATCCATGGGAAAGTTTGTACGATTGGAGAGAACCTGTTTTAACCATTTGTGTTTGGAAGAAACTTCTGTGTTGATCTTGGTATTCCAGCACCTGCGAGTTTGATTTTCCTACAGTTATCATAAAAGCGTGTATGACCCTTGGAATATATATTCTTTTGGGTCAGGAATATCCGGTAAGCCTGCATCTGCTAAGGTGGTGGTATTGGCACACGGGTGTTCGCATGCCGTACGTCTAGGATTGGATGGCTCATCTGGTGTTCAATTTCACACGTGGGACTTGAATTTTTCTTTTTTCTTTTTTAAAAAAAAGGGGACTTTTTTTTCATAATTTTCTTTTTTGTGTTGATTATTTACATTTATGTGCACATTGGGATATATATATAAGCATACTTTTATATGGAAGTGGTATAACACTTTTTTTGTCAATTCATGTAACATAAGTTACAGGAATCACGTCAGTCTACGTGGCTATATACGTGGATGAGATAGTTCTCACAGATTTATGCACAATATTTCCTTTTTAGCGCTACACTTTTTCGCAATTTGTACTATGTAGTTCGTAACAGAATGGACCATATAAATCAAACAGAGGACAATAGCGTAATGCCGTACTAATAATGAATTTATTTAAAATGTAAATAATACAAAGGCCCAACTCATGCGTAGTGACACAGGAAGACGGAATCTTGCTGATTGGGCCCAATTGTTTATAAAAGTAAGTCTGGCTGCAGTGGATGGACACCCCAGATGATGTCTATGAGGACGAAACTCGTCGGGAGGACTCATTTTTTATTGAAAGCGCTTGATAAACTATCTTAAATGTGAGTTTGCTACAATTCTTTTAATAAATTTATTTTTAAACGGAATTACGCTATATGGCCTTATCTTTTTATCTTTCCATTCTGTATGTTCACCATTTGGAGTTGGGCCTTTTATGCGATTGGAGAGAACCTGTTTTAATCATTTGTGTTTGGAAGAAACTTCTGTGTTGATCTTGGTATTCCAGCACCTGCGACTTTGATTTTACTACAGTTATCATAAAAGCGTGTATGACCCTTGGAATATATATTCTTTTGGGTCAGGAATATCCGTTAAGCCTGCATCTGCTAAGGTGGTGGTATTGGCACACGGGTGTTCGCATGCCGTACGTCTAGGATTGGATGGCTCATCTGATGTTCAATTGCACACGTGGGACTTGAATTTTTCTTTTTTATTTATTTTTTAAAAGAAAAGGGGACTTTTTTTCATGATTTTCTTTTTCATGTTGATTATTTACATTTATGTGCACATTGGGATATATATAAGCACACTTTTATATGGAAGTGGTATAACACTTTTTTTGTGTCAATTAATGTAACATAAGTTACAGGAATCACGTCAGTCTACGTGGCTGTATACGTGGATGAGATAGTTCTCACAGATTTATGCACAATATTTCCTTTTTAGCGCTACACTTTTTCGCAATTTGTACACTGTTTCTAACTAAAATATCAATTTTAGTGTGTTAGCTGCTTCTTGATATCTGGATAGCGCAGTGTCTTCTTTTCTTTTGGATTTTTTTGTACACATTTGTTACAAACTACATGAATTATTGAGACCAAGAGTTTATATCCAGGGGGAGGTGGCTGTAAGGGTTCCGTTTAGGGTTGCCACCTTTTCTTCAAGCCAAACCCGAACATGTTTTTGGCACAGGGCAATTTTTTTTTTGCAGTAAACACTATAGGATTATAAAAGAACCGGGACACATTTGGGTGCCCCAAGGAGAGTAATAAAGTAGCCCACAGAGCGTGCCAGTGGGTGAGGCCAAATTTTCCATGCTGACATCACCACACCCTTCAGTGATGCCAAACCTGTCCCCAAACAGCCGCCCACAGTGGCAACAGATTTGTGTAACGCCCCATACACACGGCCGGACTTTCCGTCGACAAAATTTTCCGACAGATTTTGGACCAGACTTGTCGAGTATAAACGCGGTCGCACAAAGTTGTCGGAAAATCCGAATCATTCTGAACGCGGTGACCTAGAACACGTACGACGGGACTATGAACGGGCCAGTAGCCATTAGCTTTCCTCTGGTAATTTATTCTGAGCATGCGTGGCACTTTTTCGGACTTTGTCGGACTTGTCTACACATGATCAGAATTTAAACGATCGGATTTTAGTTGTTTCGGAAAATTTTAGATCCTGCTCTCAAAATTTGAAAAATCCAACGGAAAAAGTCAGATAGAGCCCACACACACATACGGTCGGATTTTCCGACAAAACGCGATCCAATCGCACATTTTCCAGCAGGAAATCCGACCCTGTGTATGGGGCATATGACTATCTTGGTTACTTGGGGAGCCACAGCCTGGTCTGAATAACGTGTCCGGGTGTCAGGTGGACTGAAACCCTGACACATGCTTCAAAACCCGAACTGTCCGGGTGAATCTTGGACAGGTGGCAACCCTAGTTCCGTTCCCTGTGTCTGATGATCGTGGCTGGGTGCATATGAATGCTTCTTGCTTTTTACCATCTGGTAAGTGGCTTTCTTATCGGTGACGGGACTCACTATTAGTGTGGAGCACAACGGTGGCTTATTAAGGACATTGGCATATGAAGAGTTTGTTTATTCAAGTTCATCACCACTTTTTTTCTACACTTATGAACTCAGAATATTACAGTGCAACTATTTTTATTGTTTATTTCAGCGCCATCTAATTACTGAGACTTTCACGGGTTTGCACAGTATTTGTCCTCACTATTTTTTTGGGCATTCGATATTATTACTATTTTTATTTTTATTTTTGTGGCGCAGTTATCTTTGTTACTACATTCACCAGTGGCCCCTTCGGGGGTAACGCTACAAATAAAACCATCATCCCTGGGTCAGAGGAGTTCTGCAAATATGGTTCTTGATGGGTGGGTGTCAGTCTGCGGGGGGCGGGCATTCCTAGGCAGGATGTATTTGCATGCAGACTGCCAGGGCCATCTTTAATATTGATTGGACCCTGGGCAAACATTTGCTTGGCCCCCCCCCCCCATACAATTTCGCTCTCCACCTGCTCTGAGACATACAATAAATAGCAGCTAGACTTAAAATCATTAAACCTTATCAGATCAGGCAGCGATTGCGATTGGTTGCCAGAGGTTATAGTGTATTATTACAGCTTACTGACTGGTTGCTAGAGGCTCCAGCACACATTGCGGCTCACTGAATAGTTGCTAGATGTTACAGCCCATGATTTCTGCCTGTTGATTGGTTGCTAGAGATTACTGTACAGTAATACTGCTCATTGATTGGTTGCTAGAGGTTACAGCACATCTCCTCACTGCAGGGGGCATGGTATACATATGAATGCCGCCTTTAGTTACATATCTATGCCGCTGGATGCAACTATTTACATATGAATGCTGCTTTTTACATATGAATGCCGGTTATTTACATGTAAACACAGGGTCTGCAGGTGAGTCATCTGTACACAACAACAGGGCAGAGCTGGGCAGCATTAGTAGCAGCACTTCACACTGAGATATCAGGACACAGCACAGGAATAAAACTTCAAGGGACAAGGGAATTTAAACTGAAATAGTTGGCAAGTATGAGGCAGGTGCTTTGGGCCGAGCAACAAAGACAGGGCCCGGGGCAGCTGCCCCTTTTGCCCTGCCTTAAAGACGGCCCTGCAGACTGCCCTAGGTAATGCCCACATGGGAATGCTGAGTAGAAGCAGAACTTTGTCGCAGGAAAGATCACAGAATTATAATATTTTTACCATTAAAAGTTCTGATTCGTAACTAAACTAGTTACTAGGGCAGCACAGTGGTGTAGTGGTTAGCACTCTCACCTAGCAGTAAGTAGGGTTGCTGGTTCAAATCCCAACCACGACACTACCTGCCTGGAGTTTGCATGTTCTCCCTGTGCCTGCGTGGGTTTCCTCCGGGTACTCCGGTTTCCTCCCACAATCCAAAAGACATGCAGGTAGGTTAATTGGCTTCTGTCAAAAAAAATAAAAAATTGGCCCTAGTATATGAATGGGGACCTTGGATTGTGGGCTCCTTAAGGGTAGGGACTGATGTGAGTGTGCAATGTACAGGGATAGTGACAATTGTAGACACTCAGGTTGAACTTGATGGACTGGTGTCTTTATTCAACCTAACTAACTATGAAACTATGAAACTAGGGAGTTTTCTCAGCAGACTTTATCTAACAATACCCTCTACAGGTGGCTTATCCTGCCATTGATTTTTTTGCAGCGTTCAGCAAGGAAATTCATTGCACTGTCTAATATACGTCTAGTGACCGGAGGCGGCATCCGCGACTCACCGTATGATCGATGATCGTATAAATAACGGCACAGCAAGCAAGTAGAAAATTACTTTCACGCAAACTTTACAATAACAACTTGAATGCTGATTGAGAGCAGATGAAAGCTTTCTCTTGAACAGCAGCTCAAAATAAAAAAAAATAAAAAAAAATCTCATAATTATCGAGATGATCTCGGTGAAAACATATGGCAACGTGGAGGGAAAAATAATTTCGCTTACCAAGACTTACATGGATAAAAAGTGCTATAATTGCATTGTCTAATTTCGTTCCCTTGTTGCTAAAAACCACAGGGGAGTGAGAAGAGAGGCGCTGGGCTGTCAGTCTGCGCTCTTATTAACCCCCCGCCGCGGCGAGACGTGAGAAGCCACCTAGAGGAGGCCACCGGAGATCGCACAACCAGCCGATTCCTCGTGTGTAAGCTCGTGGAGTTAAAACGAAACTCTGCAGCGCCCATTGGCGGATTTACGAGGGCTGTACCGAAAGTAATGCAAAAGCAGGCATAACTTTTTTTTTTTTTTTACCACTTGACCTCCAGGAGTATTTACCCCCCCAGGCCATTTTTTGCGATACAGCACTGCGTTACTTTAACTGAAAATTGCGCAGTCATGCGATGCTGTATCCAAATAAAATTGATGTCCTTTTTTTTTCACAAAAGCTTTCTTTTGGTGGTATTTGATCACCTCTGCGTTTTTTATTTTTTGCACTATAAACCAAAAAAAAAAAAACCGACAATTTAAAAAAAAAAATATGTTTTTTACTTTCTGTTATAAAACATATCCAATAAAAAAAATTAAAAAATCGAATTTCTTCATAAATTTAGACCAGTATGTATTCTGCTACATGTTTTTGGTAAAATACAATCCCAATAAGTATATAATGATTGGTTTGCGCAAAAGTTATAGCATCTACAATCTATGGGATATTTTTATTTTTATTTATTTATTTATTTTACTAGTAATGGCGGTGATCAGCGACTAATAGTGGGACTAAGATATTGTGGCGGACATTCGGACACTAACAGACACTTTTGACACTTCTTTGGGGACCAGCGACACTAACACAGTGATCAGTGCACTGTCACTGTACTAATGACACTGGCTGGGAGGGGGTTAGCATGAGGGGCGATCAAAGGGTTAACTGTGTGCCTAGCCAGTGTGGTTATGTATTGTGGGAGATACTTTTTCTAGAGGAAGGCAGGAATACAGGATGCATGCCTTCCCTACTGACAGAGCGGCAATCTGCCTTCTTTACATAGGCAGACCGCTGTTCTGCCTCTCTGCTGGAGGATTGACAGGTCTCGACAGACAATGAGTCGTCCCTCCTACCAGGAAGAGCCGGATCATGTATATAGTGCCCCTGGACGACGTTCGGTGTGACGAAACAGCGTAGGGGAGGCAGCATGATGACGTCACCGCATTTACGCAGGTCCCGGAGTGCAATTGAGAGTTGGCCGGCTTGTTTATACTGCATCTTTTAATCGTTTCAATTGTAAGTGCAATACTCTTTTTATCTAAAAAAATCCCCAAAGATTTTACACTATAGAAGCTTTTATGTTTTTTGGGGGATCATACCTGGGAAGACGCTGTGATTATCGCTTCACTTCTTAAAGGTCCGGGGTGGGTATTAAGCCAAAAGTGCATGTGATCTCCTGTAATAGGAGATCATTTGGAGTCGGTAAGCGGCAGTGTGTGTAGAGGTGGAGGTTACCGTATTTATCGGCGTATAATACGCACTTTTTTCCCCTTAAAAGCAGGGGAAAATCACGGGTGCATGTTATATGCCGATCCTCCACCAATTTGGAGCCTCTGGGCGGCTTTCAGCCGCCTTCGGCCCTTCTCGGCGGCTTTCGGCAGCTTTCAACCGCCTTCGGCCCTTCTTGGAGGCTTTCGACCGCCTTCGGCCCTTCTTGGCAGCTTTCGACCGCCTTCGGCCCTTCTCAGCAGCTTTCGGCCCTTCTTGGCGGCTTTCAGCCACCTTCGCCCCTTCTTGGCAGCTTTCAGCCACCTTTGGCCCTTCTCAGCGGCTTTAGGCCACCTTTGGCCCTTCTCAGCGGCTTTCGACCTCTTTCGCCCCTTCTTGGTGGCTTTAGGCCACCTTCAGCCCTTCTCGTTGGCTTACGGCCGCCTTCGGCCCTTCTCTGCGACCGAAAACCGCCGAGAATGGGCGAGAGCGGCCGGAAGCCGACGAGAAGGGCCGAAGGTGGCCGAAAGCCGACGGGAAGGGCCGAAGGTGGCCGAAAGCCAACAAGAACGGCCGAAGGCGGCCGAGAACTACCGAGCGCCGCCGAGATACACAGGACATCTCGGCGGCGCCATTTTTAAAAATGAAGAGCTGAAAATAAAACTGACAAGGCTGAAAATGACACTGACAAGGGGACAAGGCTGCAATGATGGACAAGGCTGCATTGGTGGACAAGGCTGCAATGGTGGACAAGGCTGCATTGGTGGACAAGGCTGCATTGGTGGACAAGGCTGCATTGGTGGACAAGGCTGCAATGGTGGACAAGGCTGCATTGGTGTACAAGGCTGCATTGGTGGACAAGGCTGCATTGGTGGACAAGGCTGCATGACAAAGCTGCATATGACACTGACAAGGGTGCAATGATGGACAAGGCTGCAAATTACACTGACAAGGGTGCAATGATGGACAAGGCTGCATATGACACTTACAAGGCTTCAGATGGACACTGATAAGGCTGCATTGATGGGCATTTAAATGTAAGTTTTTTTTCCTTAAACTTCCCTCCTAAAAGTTTTTTTCCTTAAAATGTCCTCCTAAACTTGGGGTGCGTGTTATACGCCAATAAATACGGTATATCTTTCTCAACCATGACTTTTGGGTGTCAGTCTCACATCTGAAAATGACCTTTAATACAGTGGACTATTCATAATATGATACAATGTGAGACGGAAGCTATTGGCTACCGGCTATTGAACGTCCTTTATCTAGTCCTGTCGTACATGTTGTAAATCACCGCATTCTTGGCGGTCAGACTTTGGTGTGACCGTGTGTAGGCAAGACAGCTTGAGTCGGAATCCCATCGGAGAAACCTTTAAAGTTTCCAAACGCTGGTGTGTACGCAGCATAACTCTTCCTCCTTATGGCATTGCTTATTTGCTGTTCAGGCCAGCAAGATGTTGTCCCCTCACTGTCCCCTTGTTAGAAAAGCAGGTCCAGCAGCTTTCATGGCAATGGAGGGAGGTGAATGTTCTCGTATGTGTGACTCTGTCATGTTTCGTTGGCAACAAAGTCACCCGTGTGGCATCATCCTTAGGATGAATTCTACAAAGAAACTGATTAATAACTTTCAGATCAGAAAGGCTACAGTGTGAGAGACGGTTCACAAGGCTCTAAACAAGAGAGTGATTAGGTCAACAGAGACCTTGTCAAGCATGACAAATGAGAAGGTAGTCAGGGTCCAGCCAGGGATCAAGGCAGGATTGGACTGGGACAGAAATTAGGCCCTGGACTTCATCCAGACCGGCCCACTTACATTTTGAGTGTCCCATCAGCACCTCCTTACATCAGAGTGTCCCATCACCAGCCCCCTTACATCAGAGTGTCCCATCAGCACTCCCTTACATCAGAGTGTCCCATCACCAGCCCCCTTACATCAGAGTGTCCCATCACCAGCCCCCTTACATCAGAGTGTCCCATCAGCACTCCCTTACATCAGAGTGTCCCATCACCAGCCCCCTTACATCAGAGTGTCCCATCACCAGCCCCCTTACATCACAGTGTCCCATCACCAGCCCCCTTACAACAGAGTGTCCCATCACCAGCCCCCTTACATCAGAGTGTCCTATTACCACCCCCCTTACACCAGAGTGTCCCATCACCAGCCCCCTTACATCAGAGTGTCCCATCACCAGCCCCCTTACATCAGAGTGTCCCATCACCAGCCCCCTTACAACAGAGTGTCCCATCACCAGCCCCCTTACAACAGAGTGTCCCATCACCAGCCCCCTTACACCAGAGTGTCCCATCACCAGCCTCCTTACATCAGAGTGTCCCATCACCAGCCCCCTTACATCAGAGTGTCCCATCACCAGCCCCTTTACATCAGAGTGTCCCATCACCAGCCTCCTTACATCAGAGTGTCCCATCACCAGCCCCCTTACATCAGAGTGTCCCATTACCAGCCCCTTTACATCAGAGTGTCCCATCACCAGCCCCCTTACATCAGAGTGTCCCATTACCAGCCCCTTTACATCAGAGTGTCCCATCACCAGCCCCCATACATCAGAGTGTCCCATTACCAGCCCCTTTACATCAGAGTGTCCCATCAGCAGCCCCCTTACATCAGAGTGTCCCATTACCAGCCCCTTTACATCAGAGTGTCCCATCAGCAGCCCCCTTACATCAGAGTGTCCCACTGAGCAATCGGCCCACCGGAAGAACTCCCGGTAGTCCAGATGGCCAGTACATGCCTGGATCAAGGCAGGAGGCAGGTGAGAGTGTAGTCAAGTCTTGGCAGGGGTTAAGGCAAGCGGCACGCACCTGAGAGAGTGGTCAGGTCCAGGCAGGAGTCAAGGCATGCGGCAAGCAAAAGTGCAGTCTGATCCTGATTTCCCAAAGTTACAGCGCCTTGAAAAAGTATTCATATCCCTTGAAAGTTTCCACATTTTGTCATGTTACAACCAAAAACTTAAATGTATTTTATTGGGATTTTATGTGATGGACCAACACAAAGTGACACATAATTGGGAAGGAAAATGATAAATGGTTTTCAATTTTTTTTTACAAATAAATATGTGAAAAGTGTGGGGTGTATTTGTATTCAGCCCCCTTTACTCTGATACCCCCGAACTAAAATCTAGTGGAACCAATTGCCTTCAGAAGTCACCTAATTAGTAAATAGAGTCCATCTTGTGTGTGGGATTTAATCTCAGTATAAATACAGCTGTTCTGTGACGCTCTGAGAGGTTTGTAGGAGAACCTTAGTGAACAAACAGCATCATGATGGCCAAGGAACACACAAGACAGGTCCGGAATAAGGTTGTGTAGAAGTGTAAAGCAGGGTTAGGTTATAAAAAAATATCCCAAGCTTTAAACATCTCACGGAGCTCTGTTCAATCCATCATCCGAAAATGGAAAGAGTATGGCACAACTGCAAACCTACCAAGACATGGCCGTCCACCTAAACTGACCGGCCGGGCAAGGAGAGCATTCATCAGAGAAGCAGCCAAGAGGTCCATGGTAACTCTGGAGGAGCTGCAGAGATCCACAGCTCAGGGGGGAGAATCTGTCCACAGGACAACTATTAGTCGTCTCTCCACAAATCTGCCCTTTATGGAAGAGTGACAAGAAGAAAGACATTGGAGAAAGAAAGTCATAAGAAGTCCTGTTTGCAGTTTGTCAAAAACCATGTGGAGGACACAGCAAACATGTGGAAGAAGGTGCTCTGGTCAGATGAGACCAAAACTGAACTTTTTGACTTACCGTATATACTCGAGTATAAGCCGAGATTTTCAGCCCCTTTTTTAGGGCTGAAAGTGCCCCCCTTGGCTTATACTCGAGTCACCGCCGTCTGTCTACCCGATCAGCGTGTCGTGCAGACAGACGGCGGCCATTCCACTATTCAAAAGCCGCGCCTCCCTGTCTGTGATAGGCGGAACACTCAATTTCCCAGCAGTCAGTGGTCCGCCTATCACGGACATCCGCTCATCCTCATACTACGGACGAGGATGAGAGGATGTCCGTGATAGGCGGAACACTGACTGCTGGGAAATTGAGTGTTCCGCCTATCACAGATGGAGGCGCGGCTTTTGAACAGTGGAATGGCCGCCGTCTGTCACAGACGAGAAGAGGTGCGGCGATCCTGGCATGTTTTTACATGCAGATCGTTGCAGAAGGACAAAGGCACAGGACAAAGGCACAGGACAAAGGCACAGGACACACAGGGATGGACGGACACACAGGGATGGACGGACACACAGGGATGGACGGACACACAGGGATGGACGGACACACAGGGATGGACAGGCATGTCTCACCCTCGGCTTATACACGAGTCAATACGTTTTCCCATTTTTTTTGTGGTAAATTAGGGGCCTCGGCTTATATTCGGATCGACCTATACTCGAGTATATACGGTAAAAGCAATACACTATGCATGGGGGAAAACTAACAATGCACATCACCCTAAACACACCATCCCCACCGTGAAACATGGTGGTGGCAGCATCATGTGGTGGGGATGGTTTTCTTCAGCAGGGACAGGGAAGCTGGTCAGAGTTGATGGGAAGATGGATGGAGCCAAATACAGGGCAATCTTAGAAGAAAACCTGTTAGAGTCTGCAAAAGACTTGAGACTGGGGAGGAGGTTCACCTTCCAGCAGGACAACGACCCGAAACATACAGCCAGAGCTACAATGGAATGGTTTAGATCAAAGCATATTCATGGGTTAGAATGGCCCAGTCAAAGTCCAGACCTGAATCCAACTGAGAATCTGTGGCAAGACTTTAAAATCGTTGTTCACAAGCGCTCTCCATCCAATCTGACAGAGCTTGAGCTATTTTGCAAAGAAGAAGAATGGGCAGAAATGTCCTCTCTAGATGTGCAAAGCTGGTAGAGACACCCCAAAAAAGACATGCAGCTGGAATACAAAGTATCGACTCAGGGGCGACACTTTCCACATATTTATCTGTAAAACATTTTGAAAACCATTTTTCAATGATGTGCCACTTTGTGTTGGTCTATCACATAAAATTCCAATAAAATTAATTTACGTTTTCGGTTGTAACATGACCAAATGTGGAAAATTTCAAGGTGTATGAATACTTTTTCAAGTTACTGTAACTTGGGAAATCAGGTAAAAGCTCTAATACAACAATGGAAATGTATTGGTATACAGTAAAGGGACCTAAATATAGAAAACTAGCAATCTACTGTATTTATATACAAGTAGAAAAATCCGTGAGATAGGCAAGACACATAACATACATAAGTGTCATGATATATCCAATAATTACCAGTAATTTGTGTGTGGGAGTCCCTTTGTGGTCTTCAGAGACTCATTTCCCCCTGAAGTGTTTGGATTTATAAAGAGCTCAGTTCCATAGACTTCCACTGATTTGCACTAATTAGGGGACATTAGTGTAGCACACATCAAGGTTTCTAGAGAGGTTCGTGTAAATTTTGTCTTTTTGGCTCCTCCTAAACATGGGAGCGGTGTGTGATTGCTTTTGGCTATTCTGGGTCTTACAAGCTGCAGGCTCAGCTGCTTTTCCCTGCCTTCTAGAAGGTTCTGGAATGTAGGTTCTAGAATGTTCCTGATGTAAACAGGGCCGGTACCCACCTCATTGTAGAGGCAGCTGAGTAGCAGTTAAGGTGATTGTCTATGAGCAGTGTTCTACCTGTTTCTAGAATGTAGTGGGAGGAAGAGGAAGACCCTGGGCCTGAATATTTATGTGGTCTCAGCCAATCACTGGGAGGAGTGCAGAGTAGGTGGCTGAGAAGGAAATAAATAGTCTGAGCCCTGAAGCAGCAGGGTTCTTGTCCAGGAGGAGAAGATGCCATTCTGAACGGGTGTTGCCCCTCTGAGCAGGTGAGCTGAACCCTGCTGCAGTGAGTTCACTGATGTCCCAACTCAGTGGGAGCTGGGGTGCCTTAAATGTTCACCCACATAGACATATATATGTCTCTTTTAATATGGGTTTAACGGCCTGTCCTACAGCTGTCAAAGGTAAGTACAGCTGCATGAAGTCATAAAATCTATTAAGGCAGGTATGGATAATGTAAGGTTCATTGTACCCCCCAGGAAAGCGTCAACCACAGACGGCCTTTCCAGAAGAGTTGAAGCTTTTATAGCCGCAAAGGGTGGGCCAACTCAATATTGAACCCTACGTACTAAGACTGGGATGTCATTAAAGTTCATGTGCGTGTAAAGGCAGGCGTCACAATACTTTTGGCAATATAGTGCACAGTATATATACTGAAAGTGTACAACCTCACCTGGGCCCAGGATCTGTATTGCCCCCCAGATTTTCCGACGGAAAAGGTCCAATCGGATTATGTTGTCAGAAAATCCAATCGTGTGTGTGGGCTCTATCTGACTTTTTCCCGTCGGAAATCCCGACGGAAAAAGTTTGATAGCTGGATCTAAAATTTTCCGACAACAAAATCCGATCTGACTTTTTCTGATCGTTTGTAGAGAATTACGACTGGACAAAGTGGCACGCATGCTCAGATTAAATTACGAGACCAAAACTATTGGCTACTAGCCTCTATGTAGTCCTGTCGTTACGCAACGAACGTCACCTCGTTCCGAACGATCGGATTTTCCCACAACTTTGTCCGACCGTGTCCATGCAACACCAGTTTGGCACAAAATCCATCAGAAAAAATCTGATGGATTTTGTTGTCGGAATGTCCGACCGTGTGTACAAGGCATAAAACATGTTTGATCCTCTATTGCAGGGGTAGGGAACCTCAGCTCTCCAGCTGTTTTTAAACTACAAATCCCATCATGCCTCTGCCTCTAGCAGTCATGCCTGTGATTGTTAGGGTCTTGCAATGTCTCATGGGACTTGTAGTTTCAAAACAGCTGGAGAGCCGGCGTTCCCTACCCCTGCTCTATTGCAACAGTCTCCAAACTGCTGCTCGCGGGCAGAATGTGGCCCTTTGCTTCTCTTTATACAGCCCTCAGGGCACTATTTCTCCAACTGACACCAACAAGGGGGTCACCATTCCTTCCACTGACACCAACAGTGGGGAATTATTCCTCTCACTGACACCAACAATGGGGCATTTTTCCTTCCACTGACACCAATGACGAAGCACTATTCCTCCCACTAATACCATTACCAATGATAGGGCACTATTCCTCCCACTAAATACCATTACCAATGATAGTGCACTATTTCTCCCACTAATAACATTACCAATGATAGGGCACTATTCCTCTCACTAATACGATTACCAATGATAGTGCACTATTCCTCCCACTAATACCATTACCAATGACAGGGCACTATTCCTCCCACTAAATACCATTACCAATGATAGGGCACCATTCCTCCCACTAATACCATTACCAATGATAGGGCACTATTCCTCCCACTAATACCATTACCAATGATAGGGCACTATTCCTCCCACTAATACCATTACCAATGATAGGGCACTATTCCTCCCACTAAATACCATTACCAATGATAGTGCACTATTTCTCCCACTAATAACATTACCAATGATAGGGCACTATTCCTCTCACTAATACGATTACCAATGATAGTGCACTATTCCTCCCACTAATACCATTACCAATGACAGGGCACTATTCCTCCCACTAAATACCATTACCAATGATAGGGCACCATTCCTCCCACTAATACCATTACCAATGATAGGGCACTATTCCTCCCACTAATACCATTACCAATGATAGGGCACTATTCCTCCCACTAATACCATTACCAATGATAGGGCACTATTCCTCCCACTAATACCATTACCAATGATAGGGCACTATTCCTCTCACTAATACGATTACCAATGATAGGGCACTATTCCTCCCACTAATACCATTACCAATGATAGGGCACTATTCCTCCCACTAATACGATTACCAATGATAGGGCACCATTCCTCCCACTAATACCATTACCAATGATAGGGCACTATTCCTCCCACTAAATACCATTACCAATGATAGGGCACTATTCCTCCCACTAAATACCATTACCAATGATAGGGCACTATTCCTCCCACTAATACCATTACCAATGATAGGGCGCTATTCCTCCCACTAATACCATTACCAATGATAGGGCACTATTCCTCCCACTAAATACCATTACCAATGATAGGGCACTATTCCTCCCACTAATACCATTACCAATGATAGGGCACTATTCCTCCCACTAATACCATTACCAATGATAGGGCACTATTCCTCCCACTAAATACCATTACCAATGATAGGGCACTATTCCTCCCACTAATACCATTACCAATGATAGGGCACTATTCCTCCCACTAATACCATTACCAATGATAGGGCACTATTCCTCCTTCTACTATCTACGGGCACCATGTCATTTTTTTACTTCCACTGAGGCATTTTCTATTTCCACTGGCCGCTCCGTCCCCCCCAAAGTCTGAAGGACAGTAAACCAGCCCTTTGTATGGAAAGTCTGGAGAACCCTGTTCTATTTCATCCACGTGAACTCATATTACTTTTCCCAGTAGTAGCCGTAAAGCGACATGTAGATATCACAATGACAAAACACATAAATGTTGTGTAAAGACAATCACACAGTTATCTGCTCCTCATCTTCCTTTCAATTTTTAGGCGAAATTAATTTACAACTGAAAAATTATTTATCTCAGTGATACTTTTTTTTAATTTTATCAACCTCCGTAAGTCTTGGTATAAGTGGTAATTAACGATTATTGTTCTCGTTCTGCTGACGTTTTCATGGTAAAAAAAAAAAAGTGGTAATTAATGTGGAATAAACATGTGAATTTTCTCAGCTAAACCAATTTTCGCCCATCAAAAAAATATCTTCACGTTGGTGGTTGAAATGTAAAAATTCACGCGATCGCGTGTACCAGATATCGAGTTTAAATGCAGCGACAACCTTGGACCTGAGTACCTGTCACTGAGCCTTCTTTCTGGATCGTCACATTCAATGTTCTTGGATGCTTTGTAGATTAGGAGAGCGGCGACAATCAGCTGAAGGATGACGGAAATACACTATAAAGACATAAAACAATATGATTACTATGGCCGAAAATGAAAAATTTAATTTTTAACAATTTTTTTTAGAGTTTAGAAGTTCAGAAACTGATGTTTCCTGCTACTTTTTGCCTTACTGATTGATATTCAAGTGTATGTCCAGCCCAAACTTTTTTCTTTTAATTTTGGATAGAGAAGAGAAGGATTAGGCCCTCTGTTGGGTGTTCTTGCTATCCCATAGGGAGATTTCCCTTGCCATCCTTTTGACAACCGTTTACCAATCAGGAATTGAAAGAAAATATTCAAAAGGGACACAGATAGACATAAAAAGACACTTGGGAAAGTAGAAAGATGGTGTTGAACCCACAAAGTGGTCCAATTGGTTTTGTTGTCTATAGTACTATAAATGATATGGTTACTAGCAGTAGCGGCTGGTGCTCAATATTTTAGAGAGGGGGGGGGTGGCAAATCAATGCCACCCTCCCTTTACATGGGAGACAGACAGGAAGGCGCCGATGCACTGCAACCCCCCTGCAGGAGATGGACGGGAAGAGGGCTATCCCCCAACTCGTTCCCCCCCACCCCCCCCACCCGCGGGAGGTGGAAGGACAGAGGCCTCCTTACCTTAGAAGGTAGATGACAGGGATCTTGCTCCTCGCTGCGGTGCCGTTGCTTCTCCTCCTGGCCAAACAGGAAGTGGTTCCTGAGACTCCCTGGCCAATCGAGTGTCAGGACTCACTTCCTGATTGGTCGGGAGGACAAGCAGGAAGACAATAAGAAATATTAATTCGCTATTGTCACACAAGTTCTGCTCCCCGAGCCCATCCTTTTTTTGAAGCCAAGTAAAGCCTCAGGCTCTAATCACGTGCTTCAAAAAAAAAAAAAAACCCCCAGTTGAAATCATAAGATTTATGTAACAACTTGTGTTTTGTATCAGTATGGAAATGTATATCTAATCCATGCATTCTATTTCTCTTCAATTTTTAAGACTGTTCTTATTGCGCCCCAGAAGAAGCGTTTTCAAAAACGCGAAACATGTCGGGCATACTCTTGGGATGCTACACCAGCTCATCACTATAGTGACTATATATGTTAATTTATACTGTATTTGGTTGATAAGAGCCACTGCATATATTTTGAATTGCACTATATTGAATTGTGATGTAAATGCTGACGTAGACCCATATATGTGTGGATATAATTTGTCTGTGTTAAGCTTCTAACTCTTTAACCATGTATGTTTTTTCAATCTTAAATTTTTGAATACATTTATATAAAAAAAAAATTCTTATACTTTTGATTGTACTTAGTGCCTTTAAAGTCCTAAAGTCCCCATACATCCTTCTCTAAAATCTAGAGGTCTATTGTTGCTGGGTTCGGTCTATTGTTGTTGGGAGTTTATTGCTGGGGAGATCTATTTTTACTGCTTTTCTTGTTATCATTAACAAATTATATACAAACTACTAAGCACCACAACATGATATTTGGTTCTGTATTCAATGAAAGGGGCTGAACTGGGAGATGGGTAGGGAGTTGAACCAAGGAACAATGTTCGGAGGCATGTAGGGAGTTGAACCAAGGAACGATGTTGGGAGGTGGGTAGGGAATTGAACCAGGGAACAATGCTTGGAGGCAGGTAGGGAGTTGAACCAAGGAACGATATTTGGAGGTGGGTAGGGAGTTGAACCAGGGAACAATGTTCGGAGGCAGGTAGGGAGTTGAACCAAGGAACGATGTTCGGAGGTGGGTAGGGAGTTGAACCAGGGAACACTGTTCGGAGGTGGGTAGGGAGTTGAACCAGGGAACAATGTTCGGAGGTGGGTAGGGGGTTGAACCAAGGAATGATGTTCAGAGTTGGGTAGGGGGTTGAACCAAGGAATGATGTTCGGAGGTGGGTAGAGGGTTGAACCAAGGAACGATGTTCGGAGGTGGGTAGGGGGTTGAACCAAGGAATGATGTTCGGAGGTGGGTAGAGGTTTGAACCAAGGAACGATGTTCGGAGATGGGTAGGGGGTTCAACCAAGGGACAATGTTCGGAGGTTGATAGGGGGTACAACCAAGGAACGTTGTTCGGAGGTGGGTAGGGGGCAGAAACAAGGGGTGAATCAGAAGTGGGAGAGAACTTGCACCTGCTCTCAGAGAACAAAACAAAAGTCCTGGGTATATACACAGCTACATTGGTCCAAACCTGGACCAATATAACTGTGTATAAACTACCCATACCTGGAATTCTTCTTTAAGTTCAACCTATCCCAATATAACCCAAAACCCGATCATAATAATTATCTCAATAGAGACAGCACCATGTCTCCAGTTACAAAGCTGTAATTATAATGAAAATGATATACCCCAGAATGCAATGCATGGAACCTTGTGTACCTAAAACATTTTCAGCCGTAATTATTCTGCAGAAAACTATTGATCTGTGATATGTATTTTTTTTCATAGAGGATGTGCTCTTTGTCTATCCTGAGAAGGCTAGCGTGTTCCCGAAACCTACACCAAAACTCTTGTGTTGTTGGCACGCTTTGAAGTTATACTAGACCGAATTCCGATGTGGACCATTAGACACCCCGACTAACTGTGAAACCGAAAACGAGATGCAGAGAGAGTTAAAGATTCCCTGGTGGTTTATTTATGGTAGAAAATTTTGTGCGCTCCGCCTTTTATATCACTGCATTATTTCCTAACACATATTGTATTACGTGATTGCCACCTGTCAATCATCCCTAATTATTCGGTTTTACGAAGGGACACCTCAGTCACAGCAACCTTGTAAGAGAATAATTAAGTCACACAATACCTTTTCTGTGAACAAAACACAGGTTTATTTATGGAACGAAAACTTTGCACTGAATATATCAGCGCCAACTGTTTACCATTGTTGATTATTTGCTTGTATTTTGACAGTTAAAGCTGAACTCTGGGCAGACATAAAAGACGAAAATAAGTGCTGCTCTAATCATAAATACATAATTAAAAGTTTTTTTTTTTTTTATGCAAGCAGCCTAAGTACCTGAATTTGACCTGATATCAGCCTCTGTCTGTACAGCAGGGCTGGCACTTGAAGAGGCAGCACAAAAAGCTAATTCGTTTATGGGTTGCCAAGGAGCATGCTGATAGGAGCATGCTCCTTGCCAACTCCCAGGCTGGGGAGTGGGTCTGAGATTTAATACCCTGCTGCCTCTGACTGCTAGTCTCATTCCGATTGGGTGATGTCACTACTGTTCTCCTAGCTGGAGGATCGGCTCTGAGGGAGCAAAACCCTGCCTCTATCAAGATGGCCTCCTCCATAGGGTGCAAAACAAGGCATGGTAAGTCAGTGATGGGGAAAGATCAGCTGCAGAGAAGCCTCAGGCAACACTAGTGACTAGTCATTTGCCCTCATCCTCGACATTTTAGGGTACAGCTTCCAGACCTCAGATCTTCTTTAATCTGTTGGCGCTAACAGCACGCGAATATGCAGCATCTTAGCAGGTGGGCATTGGCACCAAGCGGCTGCACATTTGCGTGCAATATTGCAAAAACAGCTGTACTGAGAGTGCAAGCCATGCATGCTCCCGACACAGTTACCGACTTGCTTGCGATCGGAGCGTTCCGATCATGTGACTGCTGTGACAGTCAATCACAGCAGTCACATGATCAGAAACCCCACTTCACCTCCCGGCATCTTAAACCCCTTAAAGGGGAAGGGGGCTCTTGCGCAAAAGGGTTAACCTCTTGCTGATTGCATAACACATATACTGTATGCCCAGCTGCTGCACCTATGCATCTATTGGGTCTGAGGTTCTGTGCTGAGAGCATGCTCATTGCGTGCTCACAGCATACTGACCAAGCTGTCCAAGACAGCTCCTGGTCACTGTTTATGATCAGGAGACAGTGGGACTGGCTCAAATGACAGAAATAGCCTCATTGGGAAGCTGCCTCTGTCACCTGGTATCAACAGCCACTTAATGGGTTTCCGGAAGCTGACAGCAGGGGGTTAAGGAAAACCCAGGAAACCCAAAACAAGTAGGCACTCTTGTGAGTGCCAGCCACTCTCCAAGTGGCCAACTAATTCATGTAAAGTGGTAAGGTCAGACCATCTGCTGCAACTTCTATCTACCAGTGTTCACAGACTTTATGGGAGGTGAGTTTTTCCATGGGCACTGACATGCTGATTAGTGCAAACAGTAGAAAAAGGGAACATAAGTTGAATTGTCTAAAGCAGGAGTCTCCAAACAACGGCCCTCTGATCTGGACTCTCATGTAAGGGGGCACTCTCATGTAAGGTGGACTTCACTGTAAGGGGACTTTGATGTATGGGAGCTCTAAATGAAGGTGGACTTTGATGGGGAATTTAATGTAAAGAGGGACACTGATTTGGGCTCTCAAGTAAGGGGCACTCTAATGTACAGAGAAACTGATAGGGACTCTCATATAAGGGCAACTATAATATAAGGAGGTGTCCATGAACTTTTTAATTAAAGTCATGCCTTTTCCCTTCCCGTTTGCCAGATTATTGTGCTCTCTCGCCAGCCAATATCTCTTAA
The DNA here is from genome assembly GCF_037356315.1 of Lithobates pipiens. Classification (NCBI taxonomy): domain Eukaryota; kingdom Metazoa; phylum Chordata; class Amphibia; order Anura; family Ranidae; genus Lithobates; species Lithobates pipiens. The sequence continues at coordinate 9,805,506 of NW_027507686.1, read as the reverse complement.
TTGTCAATCCTGCTGTCATCTGCATCTCTACTATCAATTGTTACCGACCTTTGGCCTAATCCTCCACTAAGGTTCTCCTTGATCCCAACCTGCAACCACTTGTTACTGACCATTGACTTGTTGACTGGCTGCCGTTCTGCTTGATGCCTTCCTGCTGTATCTGCTACTGGACCCAGGCCTTGCTTCCTCTTGTTGGACCACCTGGAATGCTGGACAGATCCCCGGACAATTCCTTCAATAATCCTGTCTTGAACTGTGTTTGTTTTGAACTTTGTACCCCTTGCTCCTCCCATGAACTTTCTATTAAAGCCATGCCTTTTCCCTTCCCGGTTGCCAGATTATTGTGCTCTCTCTCCAGCCAATATCTCTTAATTGTCAATCCTGCTGTCATCTGCATCTCTACTATCAATTGTTACCGACCTTTGGCCTAATCCTCCACCAAGGTTCTCCTTGATCCCAACCTGCAACCACTTGTTACTGACCATTGACTTGTTGACTGGCTGCGCTTCTGCTTGATTCCTTCCTGCTGTATCTGCTACTGGACCCAGGCCTTGCTTCCTCCTGGTGGGACAATCCTGAGGTCCGCAACCTGGTACTAACATGCAGCAAAACCCATCTTCTCCACAAGGAGCTGTAGTGAAGACCGGTTAGTGTTTATAACCCACACCTCAGGTGAGTCTGTGTCTTCCTGGGTGGGAGCCTCTCTACTGCTATGGCTCCTGGTCAACGAGCCTGACTCCAGATCGTGACAGGGGGACCCCGATATAAGGGGGGACTTTGATGTAAGGGGGCTCTGATGTAGGTGGGACTCTGATGAGACACCTATGTAAGGTGGGAGTTTCTTGCTTTGTTTAAATTAAAACTTTTTCTCTGTTGTTCTAAATGCTGATTTCATTAAAAACTCCAAGTAAAACATTTCATTTAAATATCCTTCATTTATTCATAAAACTGATATTTTTTGGCCTTTTGAATATTTGTAAAATATACAATGTGGCCCTCGTAGTGAAAAGTTTTGATCCTGGATCTAAAGGACAAGGATTCTAACCTACAAGTATCATATACTTGAGACCAGAAGAGCTTTTAGATGTTTATCTGGGCACTGGCTGTATAGCCATGTTGGCGTATACCAGCTCTTATTGGACGTCTTCTTTTAGAAAATCACAGATCTGTTTTTATTATTATCTCAGTCCATAGAGTGTTATTTTATTAGTAAGTTTTCATATCAAATTAACGTTTTTTCCGCTAGCTGCCAGGAATGCGCCGAATGTTTTGACAAGAAAGGACGGTCAGATCACAAAATCAGAGCCAAATGCAGCTGGAAGACAAGGCATTAATTTTTATGTAAAGTACATATATACAGTCTCCTCCATCCCCTTCATCATGCCTGTTTTCTTTTCTTTAGATGAAACATGTATAGACAAGCAAATTAGTCGAGTGCACTAAATCAAAGTGGCAGCGCGGTTCCAAATGCGTGTGGCTTAAAGACTAAATAGCACAAGAGGAAAAAAAAAAAAAAAAACTAAAAAACAAATGATACTGTAGCGCATTAAGCCAGGATCGGGGGATGGGGTGCCATCTGTTATTAGCAGCCACAGTACATATTAGGCTTGACAGAGGAAAATCAAATATTATATGCACTTATGGAATAAGGAAAACCACAGTGTAAGAGAGATTTGTCTTTGTCTTGGACAGGAAGAGAAGAAGACGGTGGGGACTGGGGGCAACATAGTGAAAAGATAGCTTCAGTGTAGTAATTGGGATATTAGAGGGACAAGGGCAACATGTTGTGACAAGGTTGACTGTAAACATGGAGATATTGGAGGAACGTGGACCCACATAGTGCCAACTGCTAAGATTGGCTTCAATGTAGTCAGGAACATGGACAACATGGTGAAAAGTTGGCTTCAATTTAGTATGTGAGATATTAGATAGACACGGGTAGCACAGTGACAAGTTGGCTTCATCGTACTAAGGAAGATGTTATGCCGCGTACACACGACCGGACTTTTCGAGGGACTAGGTCCGACGGACTTTCGGCGGAGTTCTGACGGAGTTCTGACAGAGTTCTGACGGACTTTCCGAATGAACGGACTTGGCCACACACAATCACACCAAAGTCAGACGGATTCGAACTTGATGACGTACGACCGGACTAGAATAAGGAAGTTCATAGTCAGTAGCCAATAGCTGCCCTCGCGTCGGTTTTTGTCCGTCGGACTAGCATACACATGAGCGGATTTCTCGGTAGGAACTGGGTCCGGCGGAAAAAAATTAAAAATGTTCCATTTCTAAAGTCTGTCGGATTTTTGCAAATCAAAAGTCTGCTGCAGCCCACACACGATCGAATGGTCTGCCGGAATTGTTCCGTCGGACCTTTGATGTCGAAAAAAGTCCGGTCGTGTGTACGCGGCATTAGAGGGACACAGGCAACATAGTGATAAGATGATATTAAAAAATATGCTAAAAATTATAAAAGCCGGCCCAAATAGCACACTGCTCCGTGCTCTTGGATGCCAATATGCAAACTTAGATATAGTACATGAGTGGTGCCCCACTTATATAGAAAAAAGTGGACTTTTTATTTAAGTTACAATTTTTATATATGTTTATGTATAGTGATAAGATGGCTTAAAACTTAGGCCGCGTACAAACGGGCGGACTGTCTGACGGACTTGGTCCGCTGAAACGTGTTTCAGCGGACAATCCGCTCGTGTGTGGGCTTCAGCGGACTTTTTCAGCGGACAGTCTGGCGGACTAAGTCTTTCGGAATTTCCGTAATACAGTCCGTCCAAACTTGGTTTCAGCGGACAGTCCGCTCGTCAGTAGGCTAGTTCGACGGACTAAGTATGGCGCATGCTCAGAAAGGATTTACACGGCCGAAGGTTGCATTGCAGTGTATTGGACGTCGTATTTCTAGTCCCGTCGTACGTGCTGTACACGTCATCGCGCAAGCTTTCGGCGGACTGTCTGTTCATCGTGTGTGGTCAAGTCCGTTCATTCGAAAGTTGGACGGACTGTCTGTCGGATTGTCTGACGGACTTAGTTGGGCAGACAGTCCGCCCGTGTGTACGCGGCCTTAGTGAGTGAAATATTAGGGGAGCATGGGCAACATAGTGCCAAGATGGCTTCAATGTTGTAAGTAAGAAATTAGAGGGACATGGTCAACATAGTACCAAGATGACTTCAATGTAGTAATTAAGATATTGAAGGGACATGTGCAACATAGTGTCAAGATGACTTCAATGTGGTCAAGAAGATATTAAAGGGACATGTGCAACACGGTGACATGATAGCTTCAATGTAGTAAGTGAAATACTAGAGAGACACGTGCAACATAGTGGCAAGATGCCTTCAATGTACGTAGTAAGTGAGATATTATTAGAGGGACACAGGCAAATAGTGATAAGATGGCTTCAATGTGGTATTGGGAAATATTAGAGGGACACGGGCAACATAGTGACAAGATGGATTGAATGTGGTAAGGGAGATATTAGAGGGACATGGCATGGGCAACATAATGACAAAATGGCTTCAGTGTAGTCAGGAAGATACTAGAGGGACACAGGCAACACGGGGACAAGATGGTTTCAATGTATTTGAGAAGATACTAGAGGAACACGGGCAACTTGGTGACAAGATGGCTTTGATGCAGTCAGGAAGATACTAGAAACACACAGACAACATAGTGACAAGATGGCTTCAATGTATTTAGGAAGATACTAGTGGGACGTGGGCATTGGGCAACATGTGTGACGAGATGGCTTCAATGTAGTCATAAAGATACTAGAGGGACACTGGTGGTGACATGATGGCTGTAACCTAGTCAGGAAGATATCAGAGGGACACAGGCAACTAACATAATGACAAGATGCTTTATTTTAGTAAGTGAGATACTAGAGGAAAACATAATGGCAAGTTGGCTTCATTATACTAAGGGAGATACAGTATCTCACAAAACTGAGTACACCCCTCATATTTTTGTACATTTTTTATTATATCTTTTTATGTGACAACACTGAAGAAATGACACTTTGCTACAATGTAAAGTAGTGAGTGTACAGCTTGTATAACTATAAATTTGCTGTCCTATAAAAGTGAGTACACTTAAGTGAAAATCTTCAAATTTGGCCCAAAGTGCCAATATTTTGTGTGGCCTCCATTATTTTCCAGCACTGCCTTAACCCTCTTGGGCATGGAGGTCACCAGAGCTTCACAGGTTACCAGGATACTGTATCAGAGCAGGGTTTCTCAACCAGGGTTCCATAGAACCCTAGGGCCCTTCTAGAGGTTGCTAGGGGTTCCTTGAGCAATGAGCAATTGTGGCCTCTCAGATAAGCTCCCACTGACATCATTGAACTTTTTATCTATCTGTAAGGGGGTAATTTATCCCAATGTTCACCTGTGTGAGGAGCATTCTTCCCACTGACCATCACACTAATGTACCATGAGCTGTAGGTATAGTCATTTTTAGTCGGTGTTCCCTAGGACCAGAAATTTATTTTTCTGTGTTGAAAAGGTTGAGGAAGGCTCTATGAGCCCTTGTACACACGGTCGGACATTCCGACAACAAAATCCGTCGGATTTTGTCCGACGGATGTCCGAAACTGGTGTTGCATACACACGGTAAGACAAAGTTGTTGGAAAATCCGATCGCTCTGAACGTGATGACATTATTTTGTTATAACGGGACTACGTTCAGGCTAGTAGCCAATAGCTTTGGTCTAGGAATTTGATCTGAGCATGCGTGGCACTTTGTCCGATCGGAATTCTCTACAAACGATCGGATCATGTTGTCGGTAAAATTTTATAGCCCAGCTCTAAAACTTTGTCGGTCGGATATTCCGACAGAAACAGTCCGATGGAGCCCACACATGGTCGGATTATCCGACAACGCGGTCCAATCGGACATTTTCCGTCGGAATGTCTGACCATGTGTGCAAGGGCTTAGAGCAGGGGTGCTCAACCTGTGGCTCTCCAGCTGTTGCGGAACTACAAGTCCCATGAGGCATAGCAAGACTCCGACAGCTACAAGCATGACACCCAGAGGCAGAGGCATGATGGGACTTGTAGTTTTGCAACAGCTGGAAAGCCACAGGTTGAGCACCCCTGGCTTAGAAGGACACGGGCAACATAATAACAATATGGCTTCAGTGTAGTAAGTGACAAATTAAAGAGGAAGTAAAGGCACTTAAAAAAAAAATGCAACCTGCAAGGCAAAGGCATACTAGCTCATATGCATACTAGCTCATTATGAATAACTTACCTGAGAACGAAGCCCCCGAAGCGGTCCTCCGTCTTCATGTTCGCCGCTGCCATGTATCCCGGGCCATGTAGTGACTTCTGGGTCTCGCTGCTCCGCCGCTGTGATTTGCCGGAGCCGCGATGACGTCATTCCCGCGCATGTGCACGGGAGCCGACACGAGCGGCATATTGTCGTGATCTGCGGCCTGCCCAGCGCGCCTGCACGCCGCTGTCTACGGCGCATGCGCCGCAGACAGCGGTGGTTGTCTTTTTGTAAATATCTCCTAAACCGTGTAGGTTTAGGAGATATTTCTTGGACCCACAGGTAAGCCTTAGGGCCGGTTCACACAGCGAGGCGCGGCGAGGCGTCTCCGACTTGCCTCGCCGCGACCTGCGGGGACCTCAGCGGCGACTTGCAGAGGACTTCTGTATAGAAGTCAATGCAAGTCGCCCCCGAAGTCGCCCAGAAGTAGTACAGGAACCTTTTTTCTGAGTCGGAGCGACTCGAGTCGCTCCTCTCAGAACGGTTCCATTGTACAGAACGGGGGCGACTTGCGGGAGCGAGGCGAGGCGAGCCGTGTCGCCTCGCATCGCCTCGCTGTGTGAACCGGCCCTTAATCTAGGCTTACCTGTAGGTCAAAGTGGTTTGTAAGGGTTTACAACCACTTTAAAAGGAATTGTATTCTGGTAACTGTATGTATGTTAATCCTATAGAAAACAGCGCCCAGATATCTTGAAGCATCCTGCACATAAACACTATAAATAAAACTTTTATGATGCTGCTCATAAATATATGTATTCCCTGTATATAGCATAAAACATACAATAAAGTCTATGTGTAACAGTCCGTTCAATGAAGATCAGATTGTTTCCACCACCAGTATAAAGTGTTTGAATTTCTGAAGTGATATGCCGAGACCTTTTCCTTGGTGTAACTCTTCGGGGGCCAACAGAAATACGTCATCACACATTAGACGTCTATGCCGAGAGGAAGCCCGGGGCAAGTCTTGTGAGTCGGGGGAATATAGAATTGCTGTTATACATAGTGCTCAGTGCACTACCAGCTTATAAATTGGGTCCTAATATACAATTTTTTTTTAGTAAAACAAAATTGCACTGCGAGATTTCCCCTCTTGTGTTTTAGTGAATAGTTCTCTTGTTGCTGGAAAGTGGAAACACAAAGAGGCGGAAGAGTTACAGCAACTCATTTCGGAGGATATTGTCCATTCCGTTGGGTATTGCTGAGCATTTTTTGTACTTTTTCTGCCAAAGCTGAACTTTAGGAATAAAAAACAGTTTTTTTGGGCATTTGCTATTTTAAACTAAAATGGGTTGAACAATGGATGTCCCATGTGTGGATGCTGCTGCATTAGGTAAAACTCCTTGCTTCCTTCCTTCCTTGCACCATAAAGCACTTACCCCGACTTGTTCAAGCCCCGACTTTTTCATGCCCCGACTTAGTTGGTGTAGGCAGAACACTTTGCTGGGGGTGGGTCAGCCCGACACTTGACCTTTGACCTATGGGGACATGCCTCCTGACCTTTGGGGGAGGTCCCTATTCTAATCCCTGAGTCCTAACCTTGTTCTTCTAGGGGAAACCCTAACCCTCACCCTAACCCTAACCCTAACCCTAAACCCTAACCCTCACCCTAACCCTAACCCTAAACCCTAACCCTAAGTCCTAACTCCAGCCATGATCCCAAATAACCTTTGACATATGAACTTTAACTCTACCTCTTAGTGTATCTCCACTTTATGTAAGGGTCGATCGTCTGCGGCTGAGACTGACAGTTCCAGTTCTAGTACAGGGATGATCGCCTGGTCTCCACCACAATAATTTTATCAAAAGCGTGTATGGCCACCATTATGCCACATTCACACAGTTACATGGTTAGTAAGGTTGAATAAAGACACCAGTCCATCCAGTTCAACCTGAGTGAGTGTTTACAATTGTGCTGATCCCTACCCTGCGCTGAGGAAGTACGAGAGGTCAGGTGTTACCCATGACGTCACCCCGCGGCCATCACATCGGATTGATACACATTGAAACCTGGATGCTTGGCACTCGGCGACAGTTCGTAAGTGCGACATTTGGTACGTGCAATTCCGTTTGCTTTATACTATTAAAGATGCAATACAGAGAGTGTTAGATCGCATGTTCTTTTTTGATCCCTGCCCTGAAGAAGTCCCGCCTATGGACGTAACGCGTACGAGGGGTCAGGTGTTACGGATGATGTCACCCCGCGGCCATCACATCGGATTGATACACATTGTAACCTGGATGCTTGGCACTCGGCTTAGAGTGCGACATTTCGTAAGTGCAATTCCGTTTGCTTTATACTATTAAAGATGCAATACAGAGAGCGTTAGATCGTATGTTCTTTTTTACATACGGCTTTATGAAACTTTGGATCCCAATATTACTATGATATGAGGATCTGTTGGCTTCACCGTTCGCTCACTGCATAGTGATTTGCAATAGACAGAAGGTCGCAAGATTTGTGGGTTTTACCGATCGTTCACTGCATAGTGACCTGTTTAGGTCGAAGGTTGGAGGTGAGGGGCCATCCATTTATGTGGGGAAGGGATCACTGAATATCAGACCTATTGATCTACATCTATCCACTTGCACCTTTTTGGATTGTCTCTCATAGATTATGGACATTTAATATTCTTTGCACAGCACTGTTTACATGTTTTTGATCCCTGTACATTGCACACTCACATTGGTCCCTACCCTCAAGGAGCCCACAATCCAAGGTCCCCCATTCATATGCTAGGGCCAATTTTGGACAAAGGCCAATTAACCTACCTGCATGTCCTTGGATTGTGGGGGGAAACCCGGAGGAAACCCACACAGGCACAGGGAGAACATGCAAACTCCAGGCAGGTAGTGTCGTGGTTGGGATTCAAACCAGCGTCCCTTCTTACTGCTAGGCAAGAGTGCTAACCACTACACACCACTGTGCCGCCCACATGACCGGACTTTCCGTTAGAAAAGGTCCGACGGTCTTCCAGACGGACTTCCAAACAAAAGGACTAAAGTCCAGTCGTGTGTACGCGGCATTAGACTTCTGTCCCTCCCGCTCCCCGACCCAGCTCTGCCGTGCGGGGGGGGGGGGGGGGGGGGAGTACAGGGGAAGCTAATACAAAGACAAATATATGAAATGGGAAAGGAGAAGGGGGATTGTCGCGGTGCTTACAGATAATAATGGAAAACTTATATATATATAGAAAAATATATATCATTTTAATGAGAATAAAGTTAAAACAGAACAGGGCCAGTTATTTCAGGAATATTCAACATTTCAAGATGAAGGTGGTCAAATGTTCAACTTAAACAAAAGTTTCATATTCGTATATTAGCCAGACATGTTTCGCCTACTGGCTTCATCAGGGGGATATACGAATCGCAAACCACGTCAAACTTCCCGAAAGTGGCCACTGCCAAGGGAGACCAACTGACCCGAGAAGAAGCCCTACGTGGCCACAGAAGATGCACAGTGATCAAGTTAAAATCAATAAATTCAGAGCAAGGGGTGAAGGGCGCCTGGGATGGGAATTTTTTTTTTTAAATCCAAGAGGGCTATAATAGAAAACTCTTCAGCAAGGAGCAGTAGGGTAACAGGCGCCCTCCATCTCTGGCCTAATACAAAGACAGTTTCAGATCTTTATACCAGCTGTATTGGTCATATGAAGATGAAGGTGGTCATATGGCAATGTTCAACTTAAACAAAGGTTTCATATTCGTATATTAGCCCGACATGTTTCGCCTACTGGCTTCATCAGGGGGATATATACGAATCAGTCGGGAAATGCGTAAGCCACATCAAACTTCCCGAAAGTGACCACTGCCAAGGGAGACCAACAGACTTGAGGAGAAGAAGCCCTGCGTGGCCACAGAAGACGCACATTGACCAAGTTAAAATCAATAAATTCAGAGCAAGGGGTGGAGGGCATCTGGGATGGGAGAATTTTTTTTCAGTCCAAGTGGGATATAATAGAAAACTCCTCAGCAAAGAGCAGTAGGGTAACAGACGCCCTCTGTCTCTGGCCTAATACAAAGACAGTTTCAGATCTTTATACCAGCTGTATTGGTCATATGGCAATGTTCAACTTAAACAAAGGTTTCATATTCGTATATATTAGCCCGACATGTTTCACCTACTGGCTTCATCAGGGGGATATACGAATCAGTCTGGAAATGTGTAAGCCACGTCAAACTTCCCGAAAAGTGACCACTGCCAAGCGAGACCAACCGACCCGAGGAGAAGAAGCCACAGAAGACGCACAATGACCAAGTTAAAATCAATAAATTGAGAGCAAGGGGTAGAGGGTGTCTGGGATGGGAGAAAAAAAAATTAAATCCAAGAGGGACATAATAGAAAACTCTTCAGCAAGGAGCAGTAGGGGTAACAGGCGCCCTCTGTCTCTGGCCTAATACAAAGACAGTTTCAGATCTTTATACTAGCTGCATTTTTTTTCCCCCTGACTTCACAGACTTCATTGTTTTTATTGATAAGTGCCTGGAGTTCTGCTTAATTAATCAAAATGACCGCCGCAAGAACAAATTTATAATTACATCGTAACATTAATCTGAGCGCTGACGGGCGCCTGTTACTTTATCTAATTAGTGAACTGCTACAAGTCCAGGCACACACACGACGTTCTCCGTAATGGGTTCCCGGTAAAGTTTTATCTACGGTTCTATAGGCAGGAACTGTAGAATGGCAAAACGCAAAAAAAGAAATAAAATAAAATAAAATAATTAAAAAAAAAAGGAAGTACATAAATATTATCAAACGTTAAGCCTGTCAATAGAAATGTTCTGATTTTGAGGGATCGTTCTTAAAACTGTTTTTTTTTTTTTTTCCTGGGCAGGCAAACACTCCATCAGCTGGCTCTCCTCTTTAATGACGGCAAAGATTTAAAATTCCAATTTGGTACCAATATAACGGGCGTTTTATGGCAATGAAAGTGCAATTTATCTCTGGAAGGGTTTGGCAGACTGTAAATGAATGGAGGGGTCTCATGATATAATTCTTCACAAAATTGAGTAACAGATTTTAATGTCCCATCTAAAGTCATTACACTATGTAACTATTATATTTACTGTCATTAACGCAAGCTCTATTTATGGCTAATTACATTAGCGCGGTGCCAGTGTGCCCTTTTTAATTTCACTGAGATTCCTTAAGTACGCCGACATAATTGATTTTGTAGTAAACCGGAATAATAAAATCGTTTTTTTTTTTTTTCCCCCCTTAACTTTAAAGCAAAATCTTCGTTTTATATTTTAGAACTGAGCTGTCTATCTATCTACAGAGGAAACTTGGATTGCGAGTAACGCGGTTTACGAGCGTTTCGCAATATGAGCTGTTTTTTAAAAAAAATTAAAAATCCTGATTCTCTTTTTGCGAGCGTTGTCCAGCAAGATGAGCAGGATTCAAGCCTCTGGGGTGTGCAGTACCGCATTTGGCCAGAGGTGCACTTGGAGCCGCTCAGAGACACTCAGAAACACTCCGTTCTACCGAGTGTCTGCAAGCATCTCTGGGTGGTCCCCGAGTGTCTCCAAGTATCTTCGAGTGGTCTCCGAGTGTCTCCAAGTATCTCCGAGTGATCTCCGAGTGTCTCCAAGCATCTCAGAGTGGTCTCTCAGTGTCTCCAAGCATCTCAGAGTGGCCTCCCAGTGTCTCCAAGCATCTCAGAGTGGTCTCCAAGTGTCTCCAAGTATCTCCAAGTGGTCTCCAAGTGGTCTCCGAGTGTCTCCAAGCATCTCAGAGTGGTCTCCAAGTGTCTCCAAGTATCTCCGAGTGGTCTCCGAGTGTCTCCAAGTAGCTCCAAGTGGTCCCCAAGTGTCTCCAAGTATCTCCAAGTGGTCTCCGAGTGTCTCCAAGTATCTCCAAGTGGTCTCCGAGTGTCTCCAAGCATCTCAGAGTGGTCTTCGAGTGTCTCCAAGTATCTCCAAGTGGTCTCCGAGTGTCTCCAAGTATCTCCAAGTGGTCTCCGAGTGTCTCCAAGCATCTCAGAGTGGTCTCCCAGTGTCTCCAAGCATCTCAGAGTGGTCTTCGAGTGTCTCCAAGTATCTCCAAGTGGTCTCTGAGTGTCTCCAAGTATCTCCAAGTGGTCTCCGAGTGTCTCCAAGTATCTCCAAGTGGTCTCCGAGTGTCTCCAAGCATCTCAGAGTGGCCTCCCAGTGTCTCCAAGCATCTCAGAGTGGTCTCCCAGTGTCTCCAAGCATCTCAGAGTGGTCTCCCAGTGTCTCCAAGCATCTCAGAGTGGTCTCCGAGTGTCTCCAAGCATCTCAGAGTGGTCTCCCAGTGTCTCCAAGCATCTCAGAGTGGTCTCCCAGTGTCTCCAAGCATCTCCAAGCATCTTTGAGTGTTTCCTAGTGGCACATGTTCATAGACAAGCAGTGGCTGTGGAACAGATTATCTGAGTTTCCATTATTTCCTATGGGGAAACTCGCTTTGATATACAAGTGCTTTGGATTACAAGCATTCTTCTGGAACGAATTATGCTCATAATCCAAGGTATTAGTATCATTTATCTAATCTATCTATCTATCTATCTATCTATCTATCTATCTATCTATCTATCTATCTATCTATCTATCTATCTATCTATCTATCTATCTTATCTATCTATCTATTTCATATTAAATCTATTTACACTATATTGTAAAAAGTATTGGGACGCCTGCCTTTACACACACATGAACTTTAATGGCATCCCAGTCTTAGGGTGGACATACATTATACAATTTTCCTTTAGATTTAACAAAACCATATAATATGAGGTCAAACCTAAATACTTTCAATTTGTATCCAATCAGGCACGCCCTTGTACTACATAGTTAAACTTCTAAAGAAAATTTAATAAGAAAATTGTATAATCTATGGCCAGCTTTAGTCCGTAGGGTTCAATATTGAGTTGGCTCCGCCCTTTGCAGCTATAACAGCTTCACCTCTTCTGGGAAGACCGTCCGCGAGGTTTAGGAGTGTGTCTATGGGAATGTTTGATCATTCTTCCAGAAGCGCATTTGTGAGGTCAGGCACTGATGTTGGATGAGAAGGCCTGGCTCACAGTCTCCGCTCTAATTCACCCCAAAGGTTTGAGGTCAGGACTCTGTGCAGGCCAGTCAAGTTCCTCCACCCCAAACTCTCTCATCCATGTCTTTATGGACCTTGCTTTGTGCACTGGTGGGCAGGAAGGGGCCGTCCCCAAACTGTTCCCACAAAGTTGGGAGCATGAAATTGTCCAAAATGTCTTGGTATGCTGACGCCTTAAGAGTTCCCTTCACTGGAACTAAGGGGCCAAGCCCAACCCCTGAAAAACAACCCCGACCCCACAATCCCCCCTCCACCAAATGATTTGGACCAGTACACAAAGCGAGGTCCATAAAGAGATGGATGGGTGAGTTTGGGGTGGAGGAACTCCACGTTGCACTCTGCTAAAAGCTGACAACAAGCTGGACTACTGCCCACACCTCACGCCTGGACACCGAGAGCAAACAGTTAAGAGGATGCAGAGTTCTGGGCGGCGGGCGGCACTGGACGAGGAGCGGGAGCTGGCGTAGTTAGCTTCTTAAGTTAACCAGCAGGTGAATGGTTGCTAGGATGGTTGCTAGGATGCAGGGCAGTGTGAGCGACCAATCACCGGCTTGCTAGTTTACTCCTGCAGCTCCCACGGCCCCCTGCCCTTCACCCCCCCCCCCCACCCATCCATTGCTTTGCTGCCCCCTTCTCTCTGCTCTATGAGAATGATAGCATCAGAGGCTGGGAGGAGAAAGAGGCTTCTTAAGTGATGTGCCGGCAGCGGTCTGGACTGGACAGTCACATCGTTACAAAGTAAGTGAGGTTTAATAAAGACAACAGTCCATCCATTCAGTTGCTGCCCGCTCACCGTCAAATGACAGTGGGGCGGTGCGGCTCTCGTTCTGGGATCCCATCATATGACGCCGTCCCAGAACGGCCGCTCTCGCATGCCCGCGGAGGTGCACAGTGTGGCAATCACGGCTGCGCCGTGTTGCTAGGACACAACGCCACCCCAATCTCTGTAAAGAGCCACGTCCGCAGCTCTTTAACCATGTGATCGGCTGTGTCCAATCACAGCCAGTCACATGTAAACACGGAGATGCCGGTAATCGACGCTCCTCGCCTCACATTGACAGAGTGTGTGGCGAGGAGAGCCAATCAGTGGCATTTCCACGCAGGGGGACATCTACACATGTAATCGGGGGAACTCATGATCAGTGCCCTGATTACAATTTAGCACCAACAGTGTCACCAATCAGTGCCGACCACTGCCACCAATCAGTGCCCATTAGCGATGCCAGTCAGTGCTGGCTATCAGTGCTGTCTATCAGTGCTACCCATCAATACCCATCATTTCTGTCGATCAATGCCCATCAGTGTCGCCCATCAGTGCCACCCATAAGTGCCCATCAGTACTGCCTATCAGTGCCCACCAGTGCCACTTATCAGTGCCCACCAGTGCCACTTATGAGTGCCCACCAGTGGCAGCAATCAGTGCCCATTAGCAATGCCAGTCAGTGCTGGCTATCAGTGCTGTCTATCAGTGCTACCCATCAATACCCATCATTTCTGTCGATCAATGCCCATCAGTGTCGCCCATCAGTGCCATCCATCAGTACTGCCTATCAGTGCCCACCAGTGTCACTTATCAGTGCCCACCAGTGCTGGCTATTAGTGCCCATCAGTACTGCCTATTAGTGCCCACCAGTGCCGGCTATTAGTGCCCATCAGTGCCACCTAACAGTGCCCATCAGTGCCACCTAACAGTGACCATCAGTGCCGCATATCAGTGCTCATCAGTGCCACATATCAGTGTCCATAAGTGTGGCATGTTAGTGCCTCCTCATCAGTGCCACCTTATCAATGCCCACCAGTTCAGCCTATCAGTGCCCATCAGTGAAGGAGAAAAATTACTTACAAAATTTACTGACAGAAACTAAGTAAAATAAATATTTTTTTTAACATTTTTGGTCGTTTTTTTTGGTAAAAAATAAAAAACCCAGCAGAGATTATATGCCACCAAAAGAAATCTCTATTTGTGTGAAGAAAATGATAAAAAATGAGTTTGTTTACAGTGTAGCACGACCGGGCAATTGTCATTCAAAGTGCGACAGCACTGAAGCTAAAAATTGGCCTGGGCAGGAAGGGGGTGTAAGTCTTTTAAAATATCAATACAGCATTCCCCGCTGACACCACCAATTGTGGAAGAGAGTTCCACATCCTTACCACCCTGACAGTGGAAAACCCCCTGCACAGCTTAAAGCGGAGGTCCACCCAAAAAAAAAAAAAAAAGAAGAAAAGCCAGCAGCTACACATACTGCAGCTGCTGGCTTTTAATAATGGGGACACTTACCTGTCCTGGAGTCCAGCGATGTCGGCACCGCAGCTGATGTTTCCATCAGCTGTCGGGTGCTGCCGCCATTGCAGGTTTAAGGAACGTGGCAGTGTAGCCTTATGGCTTCATGCCGGAAACCCTACTGCACATGTGCGAGGCCCCTCTCCTCTCTCCTACTGGCCCGGCGACAGGGGGAGGAGGATAGAGCTCCGCAGTGACATCAAAGATAGGTATCCTGTCCCCACTCCCACCCTGAAAGGGGGGGGGGGAGGAGACAAATGAGTGGAAGTTCAACTTTCGGGTGGAACTCCGCTTTACGGTTAAACCGCTTCTCCTCCAATTTCATTGCGTGGCCCCGTGTCCTCTTACACTCTCTGGGACTTAATAGTTTTTTTTCCCTATGCTGGGATCACCGTAGAGATATTTGTATATCGCCATCATATCTTCTCTCAAGCGTCACTTCTCCAGAGAGAATACATTTAGTGCTTGTAGTCGTTCCTCGTAATTAAGGTCCTCCAGTCCCCTTATTAATTTTTTTGCCCTTCTCTGGACTCTCTCCAGCTCCAGCACCCCCCTTCTGAGGACTGGTGACCAGAACTGGACGGAATACTCCAGATGCGGCCGGACCAGAGTTTTATAAAGCGGTAGGATTATCGTTCCATCTCTGGAGTATATCCCCTTTTTTATGCATGCCAATATTCTGCCGGGCTTGGTAACTGGAGCGTGACATTGCATGTTATTGCTCAGTCTGTCATCTACTAGGACCCCCAGAACTTTCTCCATCCTTGATTCCCCCATTGGTTCTCCCCCTAGTGAACAGTTTATATATTTTTTTAGCCCCCTAGTGCATTACCTTACATTTCTACACATTAAACCTCATTTGCTATGTAGTTGCCCACTCCATTATTTTGTTCAGGTCTCTCTGTAAAATTTCTATACATTATCCTGATGTGACTCAATCTGGATTCAGACCGCGGTCCGCCATTTAAGGATGCCTGCTCTAGAATGCAGGAGAAAATAATCAGACCAGCAGCCTGTGAAACACAGAGCAGGCTAAAGCAATCAACAATTGCTCCACTGGCTACAGAAAAGCCAGACTAAATTTATCTAGCATCCTATACTTTAACCAGGAGGGGGTTACACTTAACTGCTCCTTCTTCAGTTTTTGAATCGGTTGACCTGGCCTAGTTGATAAGAAGACCTCTAGCCCATTAGAAAAGATGGTGACTTGGTGGCTGTCAGGGACATGGCCGTCACAGAACTGGCAATGTTGCCCAGAACCAACATGGACGTCCACAGAGAGTTTTGAGACGTGCAGGAGCGCTCGCTGTGTATCAACACGCACTGGTCGCATACTGGCGCGCATCGACGCAATGACCAGTGTGCCACATGCGCGGCAGCGTGCAAGTGGCGTGACAGACACTGGCGCTGACGGCCTTATTTAAGCCAGCCTTTAGCAACAGAACATTGCTGGATCATCTCAGCTTCCCTGTGTGGCTAGTGATTCTGTTTCCTGATCTGTGTATTACCCGTAATTGACCTGGCTTGCCTCGACCTCACTTCCTGATCTCTCGGTTTGACCTTTGGCTTAGATCTGGACTTTGCTTCTGTTCCTGATCTCCCGGTTTGACCTCTGGCTTGCATCTGGACTTTTCTTCTGTTCCTGATATCCCGATTTGACCTCTGGCTTGCATCTGGACTTTGCTTCTGTTCCTGATCTCCCGGTTTGACCTCTGGCTTGTATCTGGACTTTGCTTCTGTTCCTGATCTCCCGGTTTGACCTTTGGCTTGCATCTGGACTTTGCTTCTGTTCCTGATCTCCCGGTTTGACCTCTGGCTTGTATCTGGACTTTGCTTCTGTTCCTGATCTCCCGGTTTGACCTCTGGCTTGCATCTAGACTTTGCTTCTGTTCCTGATCTCTCGGTTTGACCTCTGGCTTGTATCTGGACTTTGCTTCTGTTCCTGATCTCCCGGTTTGACCTCTGGCTTGCATCTAGACTTTGCTTCTGTTCCTGATCTCTCGGTTTGACCTCTGGCTTGCATCTGGACTTCGTTTCTGTTCCTGTCTCCCATGTATGACCTCTGGCTTGCCCCTGTTTATGCTCCGAACTGACTTATCCTGTATGACCTCTGGTCTGGCTCCTGGTTTCTCCACTTACCAAACACAGCAAGTTCAGCTATTGCTATCGGCCTGCTACAGTCATCCGTCAGTGGCCAGCTCATCTGACTACAAGCAAGCACTTAGCAAACTGTGCTTCTACGAGCACCACGCTCCTTATCCCCAACTCCACTTAGCCACAAGGGGAGCTCTCTTAGCATCTTGATCTCCATACCCACCCCTGACAGGGGCTGACTAAGTGAATGGAGCTCTGACAGTCTCCCATGGGTGGTAAGTACTGTTCCCTCATTCTCAGCTCAGATCTCCTTTGCAAAGATGGGAACATTTTTTTTTTTTTTTTTTTCACGTATCCCTCCCGATGATGCGCTAGCGATGAGTTGTTAATGAATCTGTTAATAGCTTTGTGGTAATTAACAAGTGTTCTTAAGTGAGAACATTTAGAAGAGGCAAGAGATGCATTTAACATGAGGTGGGCTCTGGGTTCTGCTTGGGCGGCGTGAGAAAGACGGAACGCGGCAAACCGCAGAGAGCGGCGGTTCCTAATTAAGCATGTTACAGGCTGCAGGACATGACATGAAGCTGTCCACACAACCCCCTTAAAGGATTCACTTTTTCAGACTATGGACTCGGATAGAAGCTCGTTTCTTTTGGTCTCTTTTTTCTTTTTTTCGAAGTGCCTGAAGGAATCTGCAGACGCTGCCGTGGGTTTCAGTTTGTTTCTGAATGACGAAAGTAACTTTCATTTAAAGAGATGCAAGGCAACGGGTTCACTTTTATGCTGGCCTCAACCAGCTGCATATACTCCTCTTCCCTTTGCTCCCCTGCTGCTACAATTAGAGAATGAACTCTGCATATTGGAAGCTCCAAATAAAAAATACAATTTTAATTACGTTTCTTCATCAATTTAGGCCAGTATGTATGCCGTTACATATTTTTTTTAAAAAAAAAAGCCCAGTAACGGTATATTGATCGGTTTGTGCAAAAGTTATAGAATTTACAAACTATGGGATATATACTAGAATTAATTTTTTACTAGTAATGGTGGCGATCAGCGACTTATACTGCATTTTTAATTTTTCAAGCTTTAAACAAAAATTTTGAAAAAAAAAACAATATTTTTTACTTTCTGCTATAAAACATAGACAATAGAATATTTTCTTAATTTCTTCATAATTTAGGCCAATATGCATTCCGCTACATGTTTTTGGTAAAAAATAAAAAATAAAAATCGCAACAAGCGTTTATTGATTGGTTTCGCAAACCTTATAGCATCTACCAGTGGCGTCACTAGGGGGTGGCTATGGGGGCTATAGCCCCGAATCTGGGGCCCATAGCACATAGTGTCTTGTCACAGGGTCTCTGCCTAAACCTAAAGCCGTGGCTGCATGAGAGAGGCAGAAGAGAGAAGAGAAGCGAGCGGGCGGACGAGCAGAGATGACATCATCTCTCTCCGCCTGCTCGACATCACCGCTCTTCCACCCTCACAGCCGGGCCTCTTCAATGTAGGAGCGAGGCGCAGCAGGCAGCAGAGAGATGAGATCATCTCTCACTGCCTGCCACACATCAGCACTCTTCCACCTTCACGACGAGGGCCTCTTAAATGTCGGAGGTGCACGGGAAGCAGCGAGATGACATCATCTCTCACTGCCCGCCCCGCATCACTGCTCTCCTGCCCTCATTAAATGAACCAGTGTTGCCAGCCTGCCACCACAGCAGTGACAATGCACATATGGTGTCACTGGCTGGCATGGCAAGTGACAATCCACATCTGGTGGCAGGCGAGGTGGCAAGTGACAACCCACATCTGGTGGCAGGTGACGTGGCAAGTGACAAGCTGCAAATGCTGGCAAGTGACGTGGCAAGTGACAAGCTGCAAATGCTGGCAGGTGACATGGCATGTGACAATCCACATCTGGTGGCAGGTGACGTGGCAGGTGACAATTCACATCAGGTGGCAAGTGACACTCCACATCTAGTGGCAGGTGACTTTGGCAAGTAACAAGCTGCATCTGGTAACAGGCGACGGTGGCAAGTGACACGCCCAGGGCTCCCACTGATTCTGCATTATGGTGAGTTGAACCCTTTCATTATATATCAGAATGTAACAATAGAAGCAATGTGCTTCAATCACCCTGACGCCATATCAACCATGGTGCCATGATGATTGAAGTGCCAACACCAGTCACTGCCTGTGAAAAATTGCCTACCACCGGCGTGCCCCTTCACCCGGCCTCTGTGGATCTAGAGATCTTGTTTAAGAACACAGGGACAAACGGTGGGCAGGAGGGGAGATTTCCCTGGGCACAATGGTTTACTGTAGGGATGGGGCGCCTTCCATTTGCTGCAAGGCTGACAGGAGAAGGGCGTGACTGCTGAGTGTAAGATCCCTTAATCTTGTACATCGTGAATGGAGGTGGGCGCAGTTTGGCATTTTTGCCCTGGGTGCTGGATGCCTTTGTCCTGGCACTGGAAGAAACCCAGTATTCCTTAAATCCCTGGTTGGGAATAGCTGCACTAGAGATATATCCGGGAAACACATTGGGTTTATGCAGCTGGGTATGTAGAAGCTGTCAGCCAAGTGAACGCCAAAACTATATAAGAACTTACAAGTTGGGCGGCCAACTGTACAAGATGAATTCCGAGATGAAAACAAGAGACGCTCATCAAGCAGCCTGTATCCAGGTGTGACGAAATGCAAAACGATCTACACTCCTAACATAGTCCAAGAGGCAGGGCCGCTGATAGGCCAGTACAACTGGGCCTGCTGTACCGGGCCTGACCAGCAGGGGGGCCCGGGCAACCTCAACAGCAAAGTAAATTTTCATGTAAAAAAAAAAATTATTATTCTCCAGCCACCGATCATCCCATCCCCCGCATTCTTACCCTGCCAATACTCTGCAATACATACCCTGCCAATACTCTGCAGTACCCTGCCAATACTCTGCAATACTAATCCTGCCAATACTCTGCAATACATACCCTGCCAATACTCTGCAATACATACCCTGCCAATACTCTGCAATACTTACCCTGCCAATACTCTGCAATACTTACCCTGCCAATACTCTGCAATACATACCCTGCCAATACTCTGCAATACATACCCTGCCAATACTCTGCAGTACCCTGCCAATACTCTGCAATACATACCCTGCCAATACTCTGCAATACTTACCCTGCCAATACTCTGCAATACATACCCTGCCAATACTCTGCAATACTAACCCTGCCAATACTCTGCAATACATACCCTGCCAATACTCTGCAATACATACCCTGCCAATACTCTGCAATACATACCCTGCCAATACTCTGCAATACTTACCCTGCCAAAACTCTGCAATATATACCCTGCCAATACTCTGCAATACATACCCTGCCAATACTCTGCAATACATACCCTGCCAATACTCTGCAATACATACCCTGCCAATACTCTGCAATACATACCCTGCCAATACTCTGCAATACATACCCTGCCAATACTCTGAAATACCCAGCAATAATCTGCAATACCCTGCCAATACTTATTATGTATTACATATAAATATTAAAGAGGTCTGTTCTCATCTGAAAACAGTATTTATTTTGGATAATCAAACCTATAACTGGCTGGAGAAAAACAAATATCACTTGTAGACAAACCTACACTTTGTTTCAAGGCGGGGTCTGGGGAGGGGCAATGGGTGGGGCTGAAGGAGGAACCAGGGGCGGGGCCAGGGTGGAGCTGAAGGGGGTCCCGTCAGGTAGGCTGTACGGGGCCCCATGATTTCTATCAGCGGCCCTGCCAAGAGGACCTGCCACCACTTGCTCTCCAGGGCCGTAGCGTCGATCTTAATTTAAGTTTTTATTTAGCCAGCACACACACCATTACGCATTTGCTATTTGCACGGCTAGTCGCATCTAAAGACTCCGAGAAATATTTAGTTGCTAAATCATGCCCATGGGGAACAATGAGTAGATTATTTCAATGTACTTATGCCTTTCCACTAAGCCTTTCTAATTGTTTCTGCATTATGAGTACATGCGTAGAACCGGCAATCAACCATTGTCTAATTATAGAGTGAACTGTAAGTGATTTAGAACCCTCACTTGATAACCTGTGTCATTTTACGTTCAAGCGCAGTAAATTCCCCCCGCCACGACTGATTGAAGTGTTTATTTACAGGAGGAGGGGACGATAGGCGGAAATCAGATGGTAGGATCGACTTATTTAGGTTTATTTGGTGGCACAATCAAATGTCTGGCTTCATCACCGATGGAAAATTATTTAGGAGATGCTACGCTTTTATGCACTGCTACAAAACATGCTTTATGTTTTTATGGCTTGCCATTACAACAGCTCTCGTAAAATTACAGTTTTTTTTTTTTTTTTTTTGAGTAGTGCCATGAAGATTTCCTGTTATGCCGTGCAAATGTTGAGAGTCAAGATGACAGCTGGAATGTCAAGAAATTCTGAAAATGACAAATCAGTCTTTTCCAATAAACCAATGCAAACAGTAAACCCCTAGAAATGACATAGCTGTCTGGCTACAGCACAATAAGAAGGATTTTGATTTACCGCAGTTAGGCCAAATGAGAAATGTTCTCTAATTGGCTGATGATACTGTATCTTAGGGGGTATCCCCACTTTCTTGACAGAGGGGCCATGTTTTCTGTCCTTCAGCCTTTGAGAGGGCTGGACTTTATTAGCTTTATAATTCTCCCGCTCTACAAGACACTGGTCTGGCCGCATCTGGAGTATGCCGTCCAGTTCTGGGCACCAGTCCTCAGTACTGGAAATGGAGCGAGTACAAAGAAGGGCAACAAAGCTAATAAAGGGTTTCTGGAGGATATTAGTTATGAGGAAAAATTGCGAGCACTGATCTTATTCTCTCTGGAGGGGATATGATTTCAATATACAAATACCGTACTGGTGACCCCACAATAGGGATACAACTTATTCGCAGAAGGGAGTTTAACAAGACTCGTGGCCACTCATTAAAATTCGAAAAAAAGAGTTTTAACCTTAAACTACTTAGAGGGTTCTTTACTGTAAGAGCGGCAAGGATGTGGAATTCCCTTCCACAGGCGGTGGTCTCAGCGGGGGGCATTGATAGTTTCAAGAAACTATTAGATAAGCACCTGAACGACCGCAACGTACAGGGATATACAATGTAATACTGACATATAATCACACACATAGGTTGGACTTGATGGACTTGTGTCTTTTTTCAACCTCACCTACTATGTAACTATGTAACTGTGGCAAGTGTGAGTAGACTATGTGCCATCATTGGTGTAGGTGGAAGGAATAGTACCCTATCACTGGTGTAAGTGGGAGGAATAGTACCCCATCAATGGTATAGGTGGAAAGAATAGTACCCCATCATTGGTATAGGTGGAAGGAATAGTACCCCATCATTGGTATAGGTGGAAGGAATAGTGCCCCATCAATGGTATAGGTGGAAAGAATAGTACCCCATCATTGGTATAGGTGGAAGGAATAGTACCCCATCATTGGTATAGGTGGAAGGAATAGTGCCCCATCAATGGTATAGGTGGAAGGAATAGTACCCCATCATTGGTATAGGTGGAAGGAATAGTAGCCCATCAATGGTGTAGGTGGAAGGAATAGTACCCCATCATTGGTGTAGGTGGAAGGAATAGTACCCCATCATTGGTATAGGTGGAAGGAATAGTACCCCATCATTGGTATAGGTGGAAGGAATAGTGCCCCATCAATGGTATAGGTGGAAAGAATAGTACCCCATCATTGGTATAGGTGGAAGGAATAGTACCCCATCATTGGTATAGGTGTAAGGAATAGTGCCCCATCAATGGTATAGGTGGAAGGAATAGTACCCCATCATTGGTATAGGTGGAAGGAATAGTAGCCCATCAATGGTGTAGGTGGAAGGAATAGTACCCCATCATTGGTGTAGGTGGAAGGAATAGTACCCCATCATTGGTGTAGGTGGAAGGAATAGTACCCCATCATTGGTATAGGTGGAAGGAATAGTACCCTATCACTGGTGTAAGAGGGAGGAATAGTACCCCATCATTGGTTTAGGTGGAAGGAATAGTACCTTATCACCGGTGTAAGTGGAATGAATAGTACCCCATCATTGGTGTAGGTGGAAGGACTAGTACCCCATCATTGGTGTAGGTGGAAGGAATAGTACCCCATCATTGGTATAGGTGGAAGGAATAGTACCCTATCACTTGTGTAAGTGGGAGGAATAGTACCCCATCATCGGTTTAGGTGGAAGGAATAGTACCCTATCACCGGTGTAAGTGGAATTAATAGTATCCGATCATTGGTGTAGGTGGAAGGAATAGTACCCCATCCTTGGTGTAGATGGAAGGAAAAGTACCCCATCACTGGTGTAAGTGAGAGGAATAGTGACCCACCATTGGCGTCAGGCGAAGAAATAGTGGCTCATTGCTGGTGTCAATGAAAGGAATAGTGCCTCATCATTGGTGTCAGGGGGAGGAATAGTGCCCCATCATTGGTGTCAGTGGGAGGAATAGTGCCCCAGTACAATAATGTACAAAGTTCAGGGATTTAGCTTTATTGAAACGGGCTTTACATACACTTTGCAGAGGTCCTGGAAATGCTTAGTTCCCCCCTATATTTTTTTACATTGGGTGAGCCATGTCTTCTTTAGTGGCAAAAAAAAAACTAACGTCATTCTTTGACAGCTGCCCGGGCCCTTTGTATTCTTCAAATACATTGCTCTAGGCCAACAATTCTTTGCCGCTTGTGACACTATAACCGTATGGTAATTCTTTGCTTCAAAGGTGCATTGCTAAAGTTCGATCAATAAATCTAGTCTTAAAAAGTCAGTGGGAAATTATTCAATTTGACAGCAAAAAAAGAAAAGGAAAAAAAGATGAGCAGTTCACACAACTATTCATGGCCAGTATAAATCTTAACTTTTATTTAAGAGTTAGGAATACAAATGTATCTTTAAAGGGTTAGTTCACCTTTATCAAATAATACCCTACACCAGTGATTCTCAACCAGGGTTCCTCCAGAAGTTGCTAGGGGTTCCTTCAGCATTGGGCCATTTCTGCCTCTCGGATAAGTTCCCACCGACACCATTGATCTTTTTAGCTATCTGTAAGGGGGTAATTCTTCCCAATGACCACAAGTGTAAGGACCATTCTTCCCAATGACCACAAGTGTGAGGACCATTCTTCCCAATGACCACAAGTGTGAGGACCATTCTTCCCACTGACCACAAGTGTAAGTACCATTCTTCCCACTGACCACAAGTGTAAGGACCATTCTTCCCACTGACCACAAGTGTGAGGACCATTCTTCCCAATGACCACAAATGTGAGGACCATTCTTCCCACTGACCACAAGTGTAAGGACCATTCTTCCCACTGACCACAAGTGTGAGTACCATTCTTCCCACTGACCACAAGTGTAAGTACCATTCTTCCCACTGACCACAAGTGTGAGGACCACTCTTCCCAATGACCACAAGTGTGAGGACCATTCTTCCCAATGACCACAAGTGTGAGGACCATTCTTCCCAATGACCACAAGTGTGAGGACCATTCTTCCCAATGACCACAAGTGTGAGGACCATTCTTCCCAATGACCACAAGTGTGAGGACCATTCTTCCCAATGACCACAAGTGTAAGGACCATTCTTCCCAATGACCACAAGTGTGAGGACCATTCTTCCCAATGACCACAAGTGTAAGTACCATTCTTCCCAATGACCACAAGTGTGAGGACCATTCTTCCCACTGACCACAAGTGTAAGTACCATTCTTCCCACTGACCACAAGTGTAAGGACCATTCTTCCCACTGACCACAAGTGTGAGGACCATTCTTCCCAATGACCACAAGTGTAAGTACCATTCTTCCCAATGACCACAAGTGTGAGTACCATTCTTCCCACTGACCACAAGTGTAAGGACCATTCTTCCCACTGACCACAAGTGTAAGGACCATTCTTCCCACTGACCACAAGTGTGAGGACCATTCTTCCCAATGACCACAAATGTGAGGACCATTCTTCCCACTGACCACAAGTGTGAGTACCATTCTTCCCACTGACCACAAGTGTAAGTGCCATTCTTCCCACTGACCACAAGTGTGAGGACCACTCTTCCCAATGACCACAAGTGTGAGGACCATTCTTCCCAATGACCACAAGTGTGAGGACCATTCTTCCCAATGACCACAAGTGTGAGGACCATTCTTCCCAATGACCACAAGTGTGAGGACCATTCTTCCCAATGACCACAAGTGTGAGGACCATTCTTCCCAATGACCACAAGTGTAAGGACCATTCTTCCCAATGACCACAAGTGTGAGGACCATTCTTCCCAATGACCACAAGTGTAAGTACCATTCTTCCCAATGACCACAAGTGTGAGGACCATTCTTCCCACTGACCACAAGTGTAAGTACCATTCTTCCCAATGACCACAAGTGTGAGGACCATTCTTCCCAATGACCACAAGTGTGAGGACCATTCTTCCCAATGACCACAAGTGTGAGGACCATTCTTCCCAATGACCACAAGTGTGAGGACCATTCTTCCCACTGACCACAAGTGTAAGTACCATTCTTCCCAATGACCACAAGTGTGAGGACCATTCTTCCCAATGACCACAAGTGTGAGGACCATTCTTCCCAATGACCACAAGTGTAAGGACCATTCTTCACAATGACCACAAGTGTGAGGACCATTCTTCCCTATGACCACAAGTGTAAGTACCATTCTTCCCAATGACCACAAGTGTAAGTACCATTCTTCCCAATGACCACAAGTGTGAGGACCATTCTTCCCACTGACCATCACATGAATGTATCATGAGTTGTAGATTTCAAATTTTTAGCAGGGGTTCCCCGAGACTGAAGAACTATTTCAAGGGTTCCTCTGTGTTGAAAAGGTTGAGAAAGGCTGCCCTACACAGTCCCTAAATACCATTACCTAACCCTAAACTAATCAGCTTTAAACAAATATGCTTTATTGGTATTTCCATATTTGTAAACCATCTTTAGTGAAGCCTACCCCAAAAACCTACTTACAGTTTTCCAAGCACTGTACTTTGCTCTTTCTAGGATGGGGCAGCTGCTAGGATGGTATTTAGGGACTGCATAAAATAGTTTTTGATAAAGGTGAACTAAACCTTTAAGGAAGTCCTCTGTATTACATCTGTAGCATCCTCCCAGATAGGCTGCTAGGGAAATCTCGTTCTTTGTAGGCTCTCCTGTAATCAGGTGAGCAGCTTGTGATTACTTTAGAATGCTTTGGGCTCTGCAGGCTTCAGGTTTGATTGCTTTCCCGTTTTTCTGGAGGCTTCCAGAATATAGTGGGTGGGAGAGTCAGGTGAGAAGCCTGATTATTTATGTGGTTCCAGACAGTCCCTGGGGGAAGGTGCTCAGGAGGTGGCTGGGGAGAGTGCATAAATAGTTTGGAGCCTCAGACATCAGGGTTCTTGGCCAGAAAGAGAGGGTCCCAGCGAGGGCCGTCTTTAATATAGATTGGACCCTGGGCAAAAATTTTCTTGGCCCCCCCCCCCATGCAATTTCACTCTCCACCTGCTCTGAGACAATACAATAAATAGCAGCTATCAGATCAGGCAGCAATTGCGATTGGTTGCCAGGAGTTACAGCATTTCATTACTGCCTACTGACTGGTTGCTAGAGGTTACAGCACACTTTACGGCTCACTGATAAGTTGCTAGAGGTTACAGCACATCATCTCCTCACAACAGGGAAGCATGATATACATATGAATGCCGCCTTTATTTACATATCAATGCTGCCGGCTGCAGCTATTTACTTAGTATTGTCGCCGCTATTTACATATGAATACTGGTTATTTACCTGTAAACACAGGGTCTGCAGGTGAGTCATCTGCACACAACAATAGGGCAGAGCTGAGCAGCATTAGTACCAGCACTTCACACTGAGATATTGGGACACTGCACAGGACTAAAACTTCAAGGGACAAGGGAATTTAAACTGGGATAGTTGGCAAGTATGAGGCAGCTGTTTTGGGCCCCACAACAATGACAGGGCCCAGGGCAGCTTCCCCTTTTGCCCTGCCTTAAAAACGTCCCTGTTCCCAGCCAAAAGTGCTGCTGCCTGCATGGGAAGCTCAGCTAAATATTCTGCCTGTCTTTCATTGAGGTGCCAGCTGTGCATAGTTGGGGGGGCCTATCCTGCTACAGTTTCTCTTGGAGCTAAAAGAGGGGTTTTACTGGGGATCAGATCTGGAAGATTCAATTGGGATTCACTTGTCTAAAGAATCTGGAGGGAGGCATCCAAGTACCCAGGTACACTGAGTACAGACCTGAGTGTAGGATCCTAATGACCGTTGTTGCTGTTAACCCCAGCTGCACTAACATTAAGGCTTGCCTGGCCGGGAACTTTCCCAGTGCTGTCCACTTTATGTCCTATTGCTGGAGGGACTGCAAAGAGAAGAGTTTCCTCACATTTCTGTTCAGTGTTCTGGAGTATCCCACAGCTTCTCCAAGGAGCAGCAAAGTTAATCTGCAATAAACTTTTAAAAGGAAACTCCTATACTGTTTACCAAGACAGAGGAGTGAACATTCCCGTTTGCCTGGCTTCTGTGGCACATACACTCTACTACCAACACTGTTGGGATGCCTGCCTTTACACGCACATTAACTTTAATGGCATCCCAGTCTTCGCCCGTAGGGTTCAATATTGAGTTGGCCCACCCTTTACAGCTAAAACAGATTTAACTCTCTTGGGAAGGCCATCCACAAGGTTTAGGAGTGTGTCTATGGGTAATGTTTGATCATTCTTCCAAAAGCACATTTGTGAGGTCAGGCACTGATGTTGAATGAGAAGGCCTGGCTCGTAGTCTCCTCTCTAATTCACCCCAAAGGGGTTCTATCGGGTTGAGGCCAGGACTCTGTGCAGGCCAGTCAAGTTCCTCCACCCCAAACTCACTCATCCATGTCTTTATGGACCTTGCTTTGTGCTCTGCTCCAAATCATTTGGTGGAGGGGGGATTATGGTTGTTTTTCAGGGGTTGGGCTTGGCCCCTTAGTTCCAGTAATGCCCAGATAAGGATGCATGCCCAGATAAGGATCTGGTATGGATTGTGGGGGGACCCCACAGCATTAGCTTTTTACATTTTGGCATGGGGTTCCCCTTAAACTCCATACCAGACTCAAAGGGCCTGGTATTGATTGGGAGGGGGGGGGGGGTGGGGGGAACCAATTAGGAAACAATCCAGGCCTTTTTTAAAGCAGTCTACTGAGCTGGGCCGAACCAGCTCTTGAGGGAGTCTATTCCACATGATCACTTAGCAACTTTCAGTTAAGCAAGATTTGTCCATCAACTGCCTGCAAATTATATAAAGAGGACGTTGACAGAAACTGATGGTTGAATCCTGTCCAATCTCTGGGGAATCTTTTGGTTGAATAGTCATTGGGCTGCTTACTCCTCAATGTAATTTATCTTCCTTACGTGAGGAAAGCAATAATGGTTTCTCCAAAACAAAAAAGGGCCTACAACCCAAGTCCCATCATCAGCGACCGCAACTGGGCCCTGTGCTGCAGGGGGCCCATGCAGCCCCCTCTACATATGGCCGGCAGCAGCATAGGCAGCTAGGGGTACCAGTGCACCATGCACGCGGGTGGCTGGAGGTGGAGGGTGACTAGCAGAGCTCCATGCTCGACTATCACACTGACTGCTCTTTAGTTGTGCATTCCCCGCATGACCTGTGTCCTCGGCCGGCTCCTCAGAGTACCCCTCTCCTGCTCCATGCATTGCCGCTCAGTCCGATGTCTGTTCTCCCCAGCCAGAGTCCCGCCCCCCCCCCGAGTCCGGCCCACACTGCACTGCATACTTCTCCCGGGTAAACAAACTTTAAGCACACAGATGCAGTGCAGCCCTATGAGAGCCCCCGGAGGACACTGCAGGCTTGTCTGCCAGGCCCCCTTCTCCCCTGTCATACACAGATGATGAAAGGTCTTTCTGGGAGATATGCTGATCACCCGTCCAGCACACTGGATGGAGCCCAGGCCAACATGGATGAGTGCGCGGCATGCAGCTTGGTCATGGTGAGTGAGAGGACCCCATCCCCACACACCATCTCCCCTGGGGACAGGGACCCCTTCTCACCTGGGGGCAGTAACTTCATCTGCCCTGGAGAAAAGGACCTCATCTCTTCTGGGGATGGGGACCCCATCCTGCCTAGGGACAGTCCCCCAATGGGGCACCTAAAAATAAAAAAAATCTACTGATGAGTGGTGGAACTACAGGGCTCACAAAGGTCATACCTGTGACCACGCCCTGGAGTTCCACTGCCGGACTCGGAGGGAAGGGCCCTGGCTGTGGTTCAGGGGGGCCCTTCATGGTTTCTTGCATCGGGGCCCTGAAGGTTCTAGTTACGCCACTGCCCAATATGTTTCACTGCAACTGCGGCTTCATCAGAAGAAAAGGAAAATCTAGGTGCAAAACAAAATGTAGAGTGGACTCCAGTGCCGTTAAAATACAAACAAAATTTTGACCCTCAGTCAGGTCCTACACTTCAAGGGGGTATTGGATTCGATTACACAGTCTGCAATGTGTACCTATATCAACACGGAAGAAATACACATTAGGATTAAAACTTCTTTGGGCTCAATGCCACATAGACATAGGCAATTTTATATTGTTTCAGCCTATTAATCTTGAAATTCTAATGCCCCGTACACACGAGCGGACTTTTCAACATCCAAAGTCCGACGGACTGATTCCGTCAGACTATTCGATCGTGTGTGGGCTGCAACGGACTTTTGATTCACCAAAGTCTGACGGACTTTAGAATATGGAACATGCTTCAAATTTTCCCGACGGAACTCCGCCGGACCCGGTCCCTTCGAAAAATTTGCTCGTGTGTATGCTATTCCGACGGACTAAAACCGACGCTAGGGCAGCTATTGGCTACTGGCTATGAACTTCCCTATTCGAGTCAAGTCGTACGTCATCACGTTCGACTCTGTCGGAGTTTAGTGTGATTGTGTGTGGCCAAGTCCGCTCAGTCGAAAACTCCGTCAGAACTCTGTCGGAACTCCGGCAGAACTCCTTCGGAAGTCTGTCGGACATAAGTCCTCTCGTGTGTATGGGGCTTAACAGTTTTTTAAAACAGACCATCAAAAAGACTTACCAGTAGTGTAATAAGGAAATAGTAGAATGGCGTATCAGGCCCTTGCTGGAGCAAATGTTTAATTTGGGAGGCATTGGCTGTGAAGAGAGCCATATCCAGGAAACCCTGGGCCAGCGTCTTTGTCCTGGCGAAGGTATTGATGTTCCGTATCACCTGCAAGGATATCAGTGGGTTACACCATGTGCCCGTCAATATTTCAAGCTGCAGACTATTTCTTATATTAGCAAAAGCTTTTGTACCCCAAGGTAGTTAATCATGTAAAAGCTTCACCAGCTGTTGTGTTCAGTTGCGGAGATATATGGTGGCTCGGGGGACCCTGAACAATGCCAGGTGACTGAAGGGGAGTTGTTCCGAACAGACCTTCAACGTCTTGTTTTATGGAAGGCACAGCGGCATCACTACTTGTGAGACTGTGATATATCCCAGGCCGTGTGTTCGGTTCTCACTAGAAACTTGTACTATATTTTTTTTTGTCTGTTCAGGGAGGAAATAGATGTAACCACTAAGGAGGTGTACAGATTAAGTCTTTCTGCAGGTAAAAAGCAACTGCTTAAGACGCTAGGACAATGTAGTCTTTTACTCCACCGAATGTCCTACCCAACAAAATTAAAAGGTACACCAGTCAAACATTAAACTGTAAAGTCAAAACTTTTTTATTTATACGTTTTTCATAGAGCAAGGAAAGATTAATACCTCTGTGTGTATTGCTGTCTGTATCCCCACTGAAGAGCTTCACCATCTTCATTTGTTCTCTGCCTCTTTGTGAGCATGCAACTGCTGAATCTCCTGACCACAGCTCATTGGTTTAGCACTGACAGCTGCCTTCAGCCGAACTTGGGTTCAGGACTGTGTTTTCCTGCAGCAGCTGTAGGCAGGGCCGTCTTTAATATTGATTGGACCCTGGGCAAAACTTTTCTTGGGCCCCCCCCATGTAGTAGGCTTGTGCAATTCGTTTCGTAACAAATCGAAATTCGACCAAATTATGCATCCGAATGCCCGAATAAAAAAATAACAAATTACAACGAATACAAAAGAAATATAACGAATGAATTCGACATGATTCGAAATTATTTCAACCGCATTCGAAAATATTTTGTGACCCGAATTTAGGGCCATGTATCTCGGGGTCACTTGGTGCTAGACACTTCAAATTTGGATATGTTGTATTTGTATATGTAGTATTATTGTGTTTGCATACCAAATTTGGGGTTTCTAGCTATAAGTGACCCCGAGATATGTGGCCCCAAATTCGGGTCGCAAAATGTTATTAGATCAGAGAATGACATTTTGCGACCCCATTTTGGGGCCACATATCTCGAGGTCTACTAGCACTACAACATATCCAAATTTGGAGTTTCTAGCACCAAGTGACCCCGAGATACATGGCCCTAAAGTCGGGTCACAAAATATTTTCGAATGTGGTTGAAATAATGTCGAATCATGTTGAAATCATTTCGAATCCGGTAGAAATAATTTCGAATGTGGCCGATTTTTCGAATTCGGTAGAAAACTAAACGAAATCCGAAAACGAAATTTAAGGAAGTTAACGAATATAACTAAACGAAATTAATGAATTAACGAATTAAAACGAAACGAAACTAAACAAATTTTTTCCTTTTGCACATGTCTACCATGCAGTTTTGCTCTCCACCTGCTCTGAGACATACAATAAATAGCAGCTAGACTCAAAATCAGTTTACTGAATCAGATCAGGCAGCTATTGCAATTGGTTGCCAGAGGTTACAGTGTATCATTATTGCTCACTGACTGGTTGTTAGAGGTTACAGCACACATTACGGCTCACTGATTAGTTGCTAGAGGTCACAGTACATGATTTCTTCTTGTTGACTGGTTGCTAGAGATTACTGTGGATATGACCTCAGGGGGGCATGATATACATATCAATGCCGCTGGTTGCTGCTATTGACGTATGAATGCCACTTTTACATATTAATGCCACCGCTATTTACATATGAATGCTGGTAATTCACATGTAAGCACAGGGTCTGCAGGTGAGTCATCTGTACACAACAATAGGGCAGAGCTGGGCAGCATTAGTAGCAGCACTTCACACTGAGATATTGGGACACAGTACAGGACTAAAACCTCAAGGGACGAGGGAATTTAAACCAGGATAGTTGGCAAGTATGAGGCAGCTGCTTTGGGCCCCACAATAATGACAGGGCCCAGGGCAGCTTCCCCTT
This sequence comes from Lithobates pipiens, assembly GCF_037356315.1. Lineage (NCBI taxonomy): Eukaryota > Metazoa > Chordata > Amphibia > Anura > Ranidae > Lithobates > Lithobates pipiens. Next base: position 9,773,426 of record NW_027507686.1, on the reverse strand, counting down.
TTGCCCTGCCTTAAAAACGGCCCTGGCTGTAGGCTGGCTTCTCCTACTCCCCCTCCCCTTCCCACCGACAGAAAATTACAGCTGAATGGGTGTAATGTATTTTGCCCCCATCTTTCCTTCTGTCCCTGTTGCTCTTGCTGCGCAGGTCCCCCTGTGTGCTCCCTTTGTCCCCCCCCCCCTTCATAGCACTACTGACTCCCCTCCCTACCTGCTGCTGCAGGATGCTTTCAGGATTGAGAGTGGCAGAAGGAGTCGGTAAATATGTAATTTACTGGCCCCTTCCCTTCTTATTTAACACAACGAGTGATCGGTACTGATGACTTACTGTGTTCATTCATAACTGAAGCACAGAGCACTTCCCGTTCATACACTGTCCAGTGCAGCTGCAGTTGCAGAGAAAGGGACAAGGGAATCTATGTCCTCAGTCCCTTTTTCTGTCTCAAAATCTCTACAATGGGGATTGAGACAGAAACATCAATGGGAACAGAGTCAAAACACAGGGGTTATGAAAGTCCCCCATCTTCAGGACTATAAACAAGAAGCATGTTTTTTTTTCCTCTCTCCCTTTATTACATGTTGCATCCTCTAGTGTGTGATACTAGTAGTGAGCATAGGTAAAAGCATAATCTGGCCAAGGGAGATTAAAGGCCAGGGATAGAGGACTCATCCTGGTAGCTCTCTGGTTCCTCCCCCTGTTTCTAGAATGTTGGAGAACATTCTAGAAGATAGTGGGCGGAAGCTAGGAGGAGTTGCCTTAAATTTTTATGGGCCCTCAGCCAATCCCCAGGAGTGGTTCTGGCAGGGGACTGAGAAGCCTATAAATAGGAATGAGCCATGCCAGCAGGAGGAATATATGTTATACTGCACTTACAACATAACCATTTAACCATCATCAGCCTTTAACGTTTTCCTACCAATTATTCTGACCGTGGTTGATGTAGACCAGGGGTGCCCAATCTTTTGGAGCAACACTGACACAGCCCGCTCTACTCTATGGGCCCTCCGATCCGCCCAGACGGAGGGCGATTGGCCCTCAGCCAATCCCCAGGAGTGGTTCTGGCAGGGGACCGAGAAGCCTATAAATAGGAATGAGCCATGCCAGCAGGAGGAATCGGGTGGAAGATGGTGAAGCAATGCTGAGGAGAAGCTGTCGATGGCCCTTGATGGACCCCTGTCGGGGAGGGGTTTTAACTCGGGCTTGAGCTCAGGAGGCTGGCCTGGAAGGATCCCACCACAGGAGACAGTTGGAGGGATTCATACCGGAGAGGCAGCAGGAGAGAGCAAGCAGAGACAGTGACACTTGTTACTGACCTTAGGCTTGTTTACTTACTACACTTCTGTTTGATCCCAACCTGCAACCACTCTTTGTCTATTACCTTTAGCTTGTTCCTCAACTATGCTTCTGCTTGATCCCAACCTGCAACTACTTGTTACTGACCTTTGGCTTGTTTACTGACTACGTTTCTACTTGATCCCTGCCCACTATACCTGCTACTGGATCCTCAGTGACTCACTTCCTGGTGGGGTGATCCTAGGGACCGCAACCTAACATTAACATGCTGAAAAAAACATCTTCGCCATCAGGAGCTCTGGTGAACATAGCTTAGTACTTAGACCCCGCCCCTCAGGTGAGCTTGCATCATCTGCCAGGGTGACCTGCTTTTATACCCATCCTGCTGGTTGGAGGGAGCCTCTCTACTGCTATACCATAGCTACTAATCTCTAAGCCTGACCCCTGACCATGACCATGACCTAGAATGAGAATAGCTGCATAAAAAAGTTTCTGAAAGTTTTCTTTAATTTTTTTGTTAACAAACAGCTTAATGGATGTAACTGTGTGCAGGGACAGGGACTTGGGACTCCATTTACAGATTTTTTTTTTTTTTTGTGGAAACCGTGTATATAACACTCCTGTGTATAAATGGTATTATTGTGGTAATAAAGTGGAGGAATTTCTATCAGCTTTGCATCAGGACTAAGCATTTTTTAATTGCACCTCTATCACTCTCCTGTGCTTCACTTAGCAACTAACTCTGACCTCCCATCTAAACATGCAAAGTTTTCCTCACTCGACAAGTGCTAATTGTTCCGCCATGGTAATAAGCAAAATCTGAATTCGCAATGGGAAAAAAAAATGAATATTTCAAGAAGCTGTACAATCATGTGAGAACAAGTGTTGTAAAATGTACAGTTTTCAGAGCTGATTACTATTATTCAAAAATATGATGGCATCAGAACATGATATGAAAAGACCTACAAGTCAAATGTGTCTTTAGTTTAGCTTTTTGCTAAAAAAAATAAAAAAATAAAATAAAATGTTAGAGCAGTATAAGATCAATAACACCTTGGTATGATTGTATATGGTGTTATACTGCACTTAAAACATTTAACCATCATCAGCCTTTAACTTTTTCCTACCAATTATTCCGACCATGGTTGATGTAGACCAGGGGTGCCCAATCTTTTGGAGCAACACTGACACAGCCCGCTCTACTCTATGGGCCCTCCGATCCGCCCAGACAGAGGGGGATGGATCCCCTTCTGTTTTTTTTGTAGCCGATCTGTTTTGTGGTAAATGGAGGTTCCGATTTGGTCTGTCTGAAAAATGGACAAGTAGACCCAAGCGGACAGATTGAGTGAAAGGAGCCCAGGGCTGGACTGGGACAGATATTTGGCCCTAGCCTTCATCCAGACCAGTCCACTTAAATTTTGAGTGTCCCATCAGCAACCCCTTACATCAGAGTGTCCCATCACCAGCCCCCTTACAACAGAGTGTCCCATCAGCAGCCCCCTTACATCAGAGTGTCCCATAACCAGCCCCCTTGCATCAGAGTGTCCCATCAGCAGCCCCCTTGCATCAGAGTGTCCCATCAGCAGCCCCCTTACATCAGAGTGTCCCATCACCAGCCCCCTTGCATCAGAGTGTCCCATCAGCAGCCCCCTTGCATCAGAGTGTCCCATCAGCAGCCCTCTTGCATCAGAGTGTCCCATCACCAGTCCCCTTACATCAAAGTGTCCCATCACCAGCCCCCTTACAACAGAGTGTCCCATCAGCACCCCTTACATCAGAGTGTCCCATTACCAGCCCCCTTAAATCAGTGTCCCATCAGCACTCTCTTACATCAGAGTGTCCAATGAGCAGCCCCCTTACATCAGAGTGTCCCATGAGCAGCCCCCTTACATCAGAGTGTCCCATCACCAGCCCCCTTACATCAGAGTGTCCCATCAGCACCCCTTTATATCAGAGTGTCCCATCACCAGCCCCCTTACATCAGAGTGTCCCATCAGCACCCCCTTACATCAGAGTGCCCCATCAGCAGCCCCCTTACATCAGAGTGCCCCATCAGCAGCCCCCTTACATCAGAGTGTCCCATCAGCAGCCCCCTTACATCAGAGTGTCCCATCAGCAGCCCCCTTACATCAGAGTGTCCCATCACCAGCCCCCTTACATCAGAGTGTCCCATCACCAGCCCCCTTACATCAGAGTGTCCCATCGCAAGCCCCCTTACATCAGAGTGTCCCATCAGCAGCCCCCTTGCATCAGAGTGTCCCATCACCAGCCCCCTTACATCAGAGTGTCCCATCACCAGCCCCCTTACATCAGAGTGTCCCATCACCAGCCCCCTTACATCAGAGTGTCCCATCAGCAGCCCCCTTACATCAGAGTGTCCTATCACCAGCCCCCTTACATCAGAGTGGCCCACTGAGCCATCGGGCCACCGGGAAACTCCCGGTAGTCCCGATGGCCAGTACATGCCTGAAGGAGCCTATAGATCAGTGATTCTCAACCAGGGTTCCGTGGAACCCTAGGGTTCCTCCAGAGGTTGCTAGGGGTTCCTTCAGCATTGGGCAATTTCTGCCTCTCAGATAAATTCCCACTGACACCATTGATCTTTTTAGCTATCTGTAAGGAGGTAATTCTTCCCAATGGCCACAAGTGTAAGGACCATTCTTCCCACTTATCATCACACTAATGTATCATGAGTTGTAGATTTCTAATTTTTAGTAGGGGTTCCTCAAGACTGGAGGACTATTTCAAGGGTTCCTTTGTGTTGAAAAGGTTGAGAAAGGCTGCTATAGATGCTTTCACACTGATGTGATGCGGTTTGCTCGGACTACAAGTGCAGCACAGTGCACCTGTGACTTTCCTGCGGGCTAGCTGCACTTTGCCATAAAATTTTATCATATCTTGCAGGTGTGGTATACTTTCAGAAATCGCACCAAACCTGCAGGTAATAACAGAAGTCTATGGCTCAATGCAAGTAACCCACAGGTGCACTGCGCTGCACCTGCAGATCAGTTTGAAAGCAACCCAGAGAAACCAGTGCAGAACTAGAACAGATACTGTATGCCCATTGCTATGTGATTTAAAAACAAAACAAAAAAAAACAGAACTTTAAACATAATCTTCACTTCAGGAATCACCCTGCAGGTATTGCCGGCTGTTACTGTCCAGGGCAGAGTATATTTGGTATCACTCCATCTGTGACAGGAGTCGGCGCTATACAAGAAGGATCGGCTCTGCTCTCTACTACAGCCACATGCTTCCTCTACTGCCAGCTCCATTCTCAACACTGATGCTCTGGGTTGGCAGGTCGGGATTCCATGATTTGGGCTTGCTGACCTGCCATCCCAGAGCAGGAGGCCTCAGGCCACATCAGAGGGCACCACTGACATAGGCTGTCAAGGTCAGGCCAAACTGGATTGCATCTGAATACAGAGTACAATCCTTTATCGAAGGGTTCTGAGACATTTTCAGGCTAGTTAGGAGTTTTAAACCTACCAGTAGGCTCTGGGTCTCCCATTTGGATGAACCTGGTCTATCTCACAATGAACCTTCTAGGGTCATCCAAAAACGATTACCAAACCACCGCAACTACTACTCATTGATTCATAGAAATTATGGCCACATCCGAGTCTGACATATTCCTACGCTGGTTTAGGAAAGTGGAAAGATAGAGCTAGGCCCGTAAGGTTATCTTGCTAGTATTGTTATCTTAGCCCTTGTACACACGGTTGGACATTCCGATGGACAATGTCCGATCGGACCGTGTTGTCGGATAATCCGACAGTGTGTGGGCTCCATCGTACTGTTTCCGTCGGAATATCCGACAGACCAAGTTTTCCATCTGGGCTATAACATTTTCCGACAACATGATCCGATCGGACTTTGTCCGATCATAAGTAGAGAATTCCGATCAGACAAAGTGCCACGCATGCTCAGATCAAATTCCTAGACCAAAGCTATTGGCTACTAGCCTGAACGTAGTCCCGTCCTAACGAAATAACGCCATCACGTTAAGTACGGATTTTCTGACAATTTTGTCCAACTGTGTGTATGCAACAGTTTCGGACAAAATCCATCAGACAAAATCCGACGGATTTGGTTGTCGGAATGTCCGACCGTGTGTACAAGGGCTTATAATTTCAAGATTAATAGGCTGAAAGAATATAAAATTGTCTATGTCTATGTGGCATTGTGCCCAAAGAAGTTTTATTTCTGTCCGACCGTGTGTACAAGGGCTTAAGGTATTGATGTTGGTGTAAATGTTCTGGCTCCCCGACACCCCAGAGGATCTCCAAAGTCTTCTTGGCTTGTAGTGTAATGTAACAAAAATTTTAACTGAAGCGCCACACCACTGCTAAGAGGTCCAGATACAATTTTATCCCTTTAAAATTCAGGGGTACAATCCAAAAAGTAACCAAAACGTTTCAGTGGTCTACGAGTGCACCATTCACCTGGGCTAAAATATAAGAAGATCTCCATATCAATCTAATACAATATTCCCTCCACTGGGTCATAATTAACACCAAATTAAATATTATTCCTATCCTACACTGGCACATACTGCACCATACTCAGGAAACCCATGAGAAAGAAGAAAAAGAGAAAAAATCTTCAAATTTTCACCTGCAACTTTATTCTTATCCATCATGACCTTAGGTGAAGGTTGGTGGATGGATTGAATGTACCCTTGTATTCTTGGTCCTCAAAGGTTGCTCTCTCCCCTTGCTGCAAAATATACTGAGAATTTATTAAAACTTCCTCTAACTATCTATCTCCTGACTCATTTTCAGATACCATCCAAAGTGAAACCTCCTCCGCGCCTATTATGTTCTCTTTTTTCCTCCCTTACGTTCTTAACTCCAGAATGTCTTAAGAGCTTTTCCTCGTCCACAGAATTCCATTGCACATGTTATTTGGTGCTCTCCAAACCTAAAGACATGACTGATGACTCAAGTCATTAAGGCAAGGTTTCTCACAAGGGGTTTCATGGAACCCAAGGGTTCCTAGAGATTGCGAGGGGTACCTTGAGCAATGAGAAATTTCTGCCTTTCCAATAAGTTCTCATTGACACCATTGATCTTTTTAGCCATTTGTAAGAGGGTAACTCTTCCCAAAGACCACAAATGTATGAAACAGTCTTTCCACTGACCATCACATTAATGTATAATGACTGAGTTGTACGTATAGTAATTTTATTTCCTGAGACCAGAAAGTTATTTCAAGGGCTCCTCTTTGTTAAATAGGTTGAGTTTGTAGAAGTTGATCTTGAACTCTCCTTGTCTATAAAGGGTTGTTTTATTGAGGTCATAGCTAGCTTAGTCACATTCCCATGGACCTGTTTTGTAAAGTTGAAGACAACTTATCCAAGTGGCTTCCTCAACACTTATTTGACTTTAGCAAGCCTATTGGAGGGGTGGTAAAAAATGATCCCTATAGAACAGCTGAATGTGAAAAATTATCCCTACCACATGTTCCCATTGTCCCTCTAGACCAGGGATATGCAATTAGCAGACCTCCAGCTGTTGCAGAACTACAAGTCCCATGAGACATAGCGAGACTCTGACAGCCACAAGCATGACACCCAGAGGCAGAGGCATGATGGGACTTGAAGTTTTGCAACAGCTGGGGGTCCGCTAATTGCATATCCCTGCTCTAGACCAACTTCTCTCAACTAGGGTTCTGTGGAACTCTGAGGTTCCTCCAGAGATTGCATGAGGTTTCTTAAGGAGTGAGCAGGGTGGATTGATTTTCCTTATCATGGTACTTGCATAATTCCCATATTGACTGCACAACACGGGCATTACTACACCACCAATGTACGAGGGCATTCTTTTCACTGGCCATGGTTCCTGCTGACCACTTATGACTACTTATCCCTTCCTGCTTATCTGCTACTGGACCCCTACCCTGCTCACTTCCTGGTGGGCTGATCTTGGTACTAACACGCGGGATCTATCTCCGCCATCAGAAGCTCTGATGAACACCAGTTAGTCCTTGCACCCCGGGGTAGCCTGTGTCATCCGAGAGAGTGACCTGCTTCTGTACCTTTCCAGCTGGTTAGTGGGTGCCACGCTATTACTATACGTACTGAGGCGAATCTCCCATTCCACCACATTCCAAAAGTGCTCTGTTGGCTTGAGTCCATTGGAGTACAGTGACCTCATGTTCAAGAAACCAGTGGTGAGATAATTTGAGCTTTGTGATACGGTGCATTATCCTTCTGGAAGGAGCCATCAGAAGATGGGCTACACTGTTGTCATAAAGAGATGGACATGGTCAGCAACAATACTCAGGTAGGCCGTGGTGTTTAAATGATGCTCAATTGGTACTAAGGGGCCCAAAGTGTGCCAAGAAAATATCCCCCACACCATTATACCACCGCCACTAGCCTGAACCGTGGATACAAGGCAAGATGGATCCATGCTTTCTTGTTGACTATGCCAAATTCTGACCCTACCTGAATGTCACAGCTGAAATTGAACAAAAATATTACAGCTCACACATGCAAAACTGACATTTACATTTTAAAACACCTAGACATTTTCAAAAAAAAACATTATCAAAAAATATAGGGATTTGGTCACACCATATTGCTATATGGTGCTTAAGCCCACTTACTGCGACAAAGTACCCCAGGATTAGTGGGTCCTACACTATCCATAGACTGGGAGATCCTGCTCCTCTGAACCATGGGAGCCATACACTCCTCTATATGGGAGAACATGAGGTCTCCACCCATGCCACAGGTGGTCACTAATGAGAGGTACTTACTGAGTCTGAAATTGAGACTCATCAGACCAGGCACGTGGCATGATCTTCTGCTTCTATAGCCCATCTGCTTCAAGGTTAGTTAGTGTTGTGTGTTCAGAGATGGAATTCTGCATACCTTGGTTGTAACGAGCGGTTATTTAAGTTACTGTTGCCTTTCTATCATCTAGAACCAGTCTGCCCATTCTCCTCTGACATCAACAAGCAGTGTTGCCAACCTACCAGATTGAAATTTACTGACACGACACCGAAAATTTCCTGGCACAACCAAGTTTTTACTGGCATTTCCAGAAGTTACAAAATTACAGTTTTAAGTGCAGATTTTTGTATTTAGGCTACACACAGGTACAATATGCAATTAGCAATGTGATTTAAGGTAGATATTAGGGCAAAAAAACATATTTCTTCTTTTTTTTTTATATATATAGTAAGAAAGTAGCTGAGGGACAGGACTCAGGAGGTCAAGAAATTAGAATAGGAAGGCGCACACACATGAAGTTGACTCTTGCTCTCTTCAGTCTACTTCAGTCTAAACAGCACTGACAGTCCCGCTCCCGACCTGCTCCTGTCCTGCAGACCCACAAACAAGGCTTTGGCCACTCTGCTTGGCTCCCTTGCACCATGACATCACGCGATATGCTCGGGGCACTGCTTCCCCCAGTGCCGTCTGATCACACTATAGCAGGAACTCGGATGGTCTCGGCCGCCTCTGGCCCGACCCGAACATCACAGACATATTTTTTACTGGCAACTTTTTCCTTTTACTGGCATTTACTGGCAGGTGAAAAAATTGCCTGTTTTTTACTGGCTGCCAGTAAAAATACTGATGGTTGGCAACACTGTCAACAAGGCATTTTCGTCCACATAACTGCCGCTCACTGGATATTTTCTCTTTTTTTTTCAGGCCGTTCTCTGTAAACCCGAGAGATGGTTGTGTGGGAAAATCCCAGCAGATCAGCAGTTTTTGAAATACTCAGACCAGCCCGTCTGGCGCCAACAACCACGCCATGTTTATAGTCACTTAAAGCGGGAGTCCGCCGTTTTTTTTTTTTTTTTTTTAAAGCCAGCAGCTACAAATACTGCAGCTGCTGACTTTTAAAATAGTGACACTTACCCGCCCAGCGCGCCCGCGATGTCGGCACCCGAAGCCGATCTCTCGATCGTCTCTCGGGTGCTGCCGCCGCCATCTTGGGTATGGGAATCAGGAAGTGGAGCCTTTCGGCTTCATTTCCCGGTTTCCTACTGCGCATGCGCGAGTCGCGCTGCGCAATAAGGATGGTCCCCGCTGTCTCTGGGATCCGTGTGTTTACCAGCGGGCTGCGCGGGACTTTCGGAAAGGGGCGTAGATTCTGCGGAAAGGGGCGTACCTTGTGCAGAATCTACGCCGGAAGTGGGTGCAGATACCTGTACTGTACAGGTACCTGCACCCCCCCTCCCCCCTGAAAGGTGCCAATTGTGGCGCCGGAGGGGGGGAGGATTCCAATGAGCGGAAGGTCCATTTTAGGGTGGACCTCCACTTTAAATCCCCTTCCTTCCCCATTCTGATGCTCAGTTTGAACTTCAGCAAGTCACCTTCACCACGTCTAGATGCCTAAATGCATTGAGTTGCTGCCATGTGATTGGCTGCTCAGCAATTTGTGTTATTAAGCAATTGAACAGGTGTACCTAACATAGTGGCAGGTGAGTGTACTGTATATATAATATACCAAGAGTTGGTGATATAATAACTTTTAGTAGGGGTTCCCTGAGACCTGAAAATGATTTTATGGGTTCTTCCACGGTGAAGAGGGAGAGAAAGCCTGCTCTAGATAGTAAGCATTTGCAGCAAGGAATCTCTCTCTTAAGTGGTATCTTGGTATTGTTGTATACATTTTTTTCTTTACAATAGTGCATACTTGTCTGTGACACTTGTGCATTTATATTATCTGTATTACAAACGTCATGTTTATATCTATTGCTTTGAATAGCAGCACTTTACTTTTGTATAGAATGGGGATATAATTCTGACTAAAGGATAAAAGCATAGTTGTGATATTTTTTTTCATTGATAAAAGTCCAGAATATCCTTTTATTTGCAGTCGCCAAGAGAATTTAAACACTTGACCTCCGAAAGATTTCCCCCCCCCCTTTCATGATCAGGCCGCTTTTTGCGATACGGCGCTGCGTTATTTTAACTGACAATTGCGCGGTTGTGCGACAATGTACCCAAATAAAATGTATGTATATTTTTTTTCCCCACAAATAGAGCTTTCTTTTGGTGGTATTTAAAGTGGAGGGCCGGTTATAAAAAAAAAAAAGTCAGCAGCTGCAAACACTGCAGCTGCTGACTTAATAAACACACTCACCTGTCCAGGGCGCCCGCGATGTCGGCCGCCCGAGGCCGACCCGTCCCTCGGCTCTCGGGTCCCGGCGCCGCCATCCCTTGTAAGGGAAACAGGCAGCGGAGCCTTATGGCTTCACTGCCCGTTTCCTACTGCGCATGCGCGAGTCCCGCAGCTACTGCGCATGCGCGAGTCCCGCAGCGCTTTCTGAATGGGACGCGCTGTGTTCTGGAACACACAGTTCCCAGAACACAGCGCGACTCATTACCCAGAAGACGCCGCGACGAAGACAGAAGACAGAAGATCTCCGCGGAGGAGGAAGAGGAAGATTAGGATAATGTGCCTAGCAACAGGCATTTCTGGTAAGTAAAAAAAAAAAATTTTTTCATTTTTTTTTTTTAGATTTTTTGTAATTTTTAAAAAATTTTTGTTTTTCAGGGTGGCCCTCCCCTTTAATCACTGCTGCGTTTTTTTTATTTTTTTGTGCTATAAACAAAGAAGAAAAAAAAAAAAACAGATTTTGAAAACAAACAAACAAAAAAAAAAACAAAATTTTTTTTTACTTTCTGCTATAAAACATATCCAATAAAAATAAAATTAAAAATGTCTTCTTAAATTAGGGCAATATGTATTCTGCTGCATGTTATTGGTAAAAAAAAAAAAAAAAATCACAATAAGCGTTTATTGATTGGTTTAAAGGGGTTGTAAAGGTTCGTTTTTTATTTTCTACTTAGGTTCCTCTAAGCTAGTGCATTGTTGGTTCATTTACCTTTTCCTTCAATTTCCCTTCTAAATGTTTTTTTTCTTTGTCTGAATATCTCACTTCCTGTTTCTCCTCAGTAAACTTCTCACCATCATCCGAGCGGTGGTTAGTCAGCCAGAACAGCTTACTGAACAGCTTACTGAGGAGGAACAGGAAGTGAGAAATTCAGACAAAAGAAAACAAAGAAAAAAAAAACATTTATAAGGGAAATCGAAGGAAAAGGTAAGTGAACCAACAATGCACTAGCTTATAGGAACCTATTTAGAAAATTTAAAACAAACCTTTACAACCCCTTTAAGCAAACGTTATCATGTCTACAAACTATGAGCTATATACTGTAATTTCTATTTATTTATACATTTTATTATACTAAAATAAAGTATAACTGCGCTACCAGAAATTCAAAACACAATACAAGCAGCCAACATTGACAATAATACAATTGCATAAAACATAAAAATCAAAAAATGTAGCGTTTTTTTATACTAGTAATGGCGGAGATCAGATAGTTATAGAGGGACTGCGATATGCGGCGGAAAACCGGACACGAAACTGACACTTATGACACTTTGCGGGAACCAGTGACACTAATATAGTGATCAGTGCTAAAAATATGCACTGTCACAGTATTAATGACACTGGCTGGGAAGGGGTTAAACATCTAGGGCACTCTCAAAGGGTTGACTGCAGTTAATTTTTTTTATCCTAATGTAATTTTTGTCACATTGTTTCAATAAAGTATATATATTTTTCCTTAAACCCTGGTGTCTCGATAGAAAGTAACTTTGGGGATCTGTTATCCTCAACATTTTTTTTTTTTCTAACTGTGTGCCTAGCCAGTGTTTGTGTTTACTATGTGCACTGCTTTTACTAGGGGAAGAGATGGATTTTATTCCCTGCTTTGCAGGAACACAAAATCCATCTCTTCCCCCCCCCCCCCTTTCAGAAAGGAAATCTGCCCTGTTTACATAGGCAAAGCTTAGTTGTGAGTCTCTGCCTGACTATTGGCAGGTGGCGGCAAACGTTGAGTGCCTGGCACTCGCAGATCGGCTTCTGATGTGAATAACGAAAGCATAAGCAGCCTGCCCGCCATCAAGCTGCAAGTGGAAGTGCAGGATTACGTATATATATATATATATATATATATATATATATATATATATATATATATATATATACATACACACACACAAGATCTGGCACACCGCTGCCGCCCTGCAGCAGTAAAACTGTTATAGGGTGGTCAGCAAGAGGTAATGCCTTTCGGGAGTTGTGAAGCTTGCCATACTAGAACAAGACATAAAGCTTCCAAGATGATTATTGTTAAACATCCTTCCTTCTGATACCACTGCCTGGTTCAGGTTTCATGCTTTTGATCTTATTCGGTCCTGAAGAAGGGGGAGGTTTGCTGCGCCGAAACGCGTTGGGTTTCCTTTGGCTTTTACAATCAGCTGATTGCAAGCTGGGAAGCTACCCATAGACTTCTATGTGTCTGGCGCCTGGACTTTCTTAAAGTGACTTTCTTAAAGTGACTTTATTTTTTGTCAAAAGCTGGGGGTGGGGGGGGGGGAGGGGCGGTGGCGCCCCTGCGCCCCCTATTAACGGTCACCACTGGTTGGGAAGTATGTGATTTCCTCTTGCACTCCAAAGACATGCTGGTAGGTAAGTTGGCCCTAGTATATGCATGACTGTGAGTAATGCCATATACACGGCCGGACTTTTTGACAGCTAAGGTCCAACGGAACGAATCCATCGGACAAATCGACCCTGTGTGGGCTTCATTGGACCTTTGCTGTCCAAAAATCAGACGGACTTTAGATTTAGAATGTTTCAAATCTTTCTGACAGATTTGAGTCCGGTCAAACAATCCATTCGTCTGTATGCTAGTCCGACGGATGAAAACCGCTATTGGCTACTGGCTATGAACTTCCTTATTCTAGTCGTACATCATCACGTTAGAATCCATTAGACTTTGGTGTGATTGCTGTGTGTGGCCAAGTCTGTTCGTTCTTAAAGTCTGTTGGGAAGACCGTCGGACCTAGTCTGCCGGAAAGTCCGGTCGCGTGTGCGCGACATTAGGGACCTTAGGTTGAATAAGTTCCTTCAGGGAAGGCATAATATGTATGGAAAGCGCAGTGTAAATTGATGGCGCTATATAAATAACTGTAATAAATAACAACACTAATAACTATTAGACCCCTTTCACACCAGGGTGTTTTGCAGGCGCTATAGCATTAGAAATAGCGCCTGCAATCCGCCCTAAAGAAGCTGCACCATTGTTTGTAGTGTGAAAGCCCTGAGGGCTTTCACACTACAGCGATGCGCTGGCAGGACGTCAGGGAAAAGTCCTGCCAGCAGCTTCTTTGGAGCGGTGAAGGAGCCGTGTGTTTACCGCTCCTCCACCGCTGCTCCCCATTGAAATCAATGGGGCAGTGCTGTAATACCGCCGGCAAAACGCCGCTATTGCTATTTAACCCTTTCTCCCCGCTAGTGGCCGAAATGCACTGCAAATCCGGTGGTAAAACGCCGCTAAAAATAGTGGCGTTTTACCGCCCACGCTATGGACGGTGTGGTGTGAAAGGGGTCTTAGACCCCTTTCACACCAGGGCGTTTTGCAAGCTCTATAGCGTTAGAAATAGCGCCTGCAATCTGCCCTAAAGAAGCTGCACCATTGTATGTAGTGTGAAAGCCCGAGGGCTTTCACACTACAGCGGTGCGCTCCTCCACCGCTGTTCCCCATTGAAATCAATGGGGCAGTGCTGTAATACCGCCGGCAAAACGCCGCTATTGCTATTTAACCCTTTCTCGGCCGCTAGCAGAGGTAAAAGCTCCCCGCTAGTGGCCGAAATGCACTGCAAATCCGGTGGTAAAACGCCGCTAAAAATAGTGGCGTTTTACCGCCCACGTTGTGGGCGGTGTGGTGTGAAAGGGGTCTTAGACCCCTTTCACACCAGGGCGTTTTGCAGGCGCTATAGCGTTAGAAATAGTGCCTGCAATCTGCCCTAAAGAAGCTGCACCATTGTATGTAGTGTGAAAGCCCGAGGGCTTTCACACTACAGCGGTGCGCTCCTCCACTGCTGCTCCCCATTGAAATCAATGGGGCAGCGCTGTAATACTGTAATATTGCGGCGTATTGCTGGCGGTTTTAACCCTTTCTCGGCCGCTAGCGGGGGGTAAAAGCTAGCGGCCGAAATGCGCCGCAAATCCGTCGATAAAACGCTGCTAATAATATCGGCGTTTTACCGCCCACGCTATGGACGGTGTGGTGTGAAAGGGGTCTAATAGCAATAGTAATAATAATCCTCAAACCTGAAACTCCAAAGTTTCCAATTTTTGCTAAAAGAGTAAATTATTTGTGAACAGCGAGGGTGACACTTCCAGCTTCTTCAGCTGCTCATTTCACAGCCCAATTCAGCTTTCTCTACCGGCTTTGTCGCTCTCTTTAAAATTTACATCAAAGCCCCATCAGCCATATTTATATGGAAAATTAAATTCATATCTGTTGCCGGCTAAACCTCTTCTTTTTTTTTTTTTTTTCCCTTTAATTTACCCCACACTTTAAATAAATTCTATGTCACTCCACTATACATTTATTTTTTTTCAAATTTCCATTTCAAGAGCAAGAGGCGAGCGTGTCGCGCGACGCTTTGCATCAAAAAGTTTCGCTTGGAAGTGACTTTTCTCCCCAAATAAATCCGACGAATGTGACAAAATAATTATTTGAAGCTATTGTTATGCACAACACAAAGATACCTGCATCATAAATAAGCATTAAAAATGGCTCCGGCTTCTAAGTGATTACGATCATTTTGCATAATGTATTTTCTTCCCCCCGCCGTCATTTACTGCCGGGATTGAAAAGGGGGGGCCGAAAAGATGTAATCGCAGGGAGCCGCTGAACGTATATACGTCGAATCACTCCTGTAAGAAAGATGAAGCCGCGGTCGCGGAGCTTTATGAAAACGCGCCGGGTTGTATTTAATGTGATCCCGGCGTCATTTATTAAAAGGGATTGCGGCAGGCAATTTTGTATCCCGGAGACTGCCTGCTACCCTTCATTATAGTCTGGATTATTAAAGAATGATAGCTTTATATGGTGACAGATTACAAGGCGTTAAAGAGAGACAGTCACGATCTGAACATTCAGCCTTACACATGGTACTGATGTTCGAACTAGGGATGTAGTGATACCATTTTTTAAATTTTTTTGTGTAATTACCAATACCAATTACAAACAAAGGTACTAGTGCCAGGGGCGTATCTATAGGGGGTGCAGCAGTTGTGACCGCAACTGGGCCCTGTGCTGCAGGGGGCCCATGCAGCGCCCTCTACATATGGCCGGCAGCAGCATAGGCAGCTAGGGGTACCAGTGCACCATGCACGCGGGTGGCTGGAGGTGGAGGGTGACTAGCAGAGCTCCATGCTCGACTATCGCACTGGCTGCTCTTTAGTTGTGCATTCCCTGCATGACCTGTGTCCTCGGCCGGCTCCTCAGAGTACCCCTCTCCTGCTCCATGCATTGCCGCTCAGTCTGATGTCTGTTCTCCCCAGCCAGAGTCCTGCCCCCCCCTCGAGTCCGGTCCACACTGCACTGCATACTTCTCCCGGGTAAACAAACTTTAAGCACACAGATGCAGTGTAGCCCTATGAGAGCCCCCCGGAGGACACTGCAGGCTTGTCTGCTAGCCCCCCTCCTCCCCCGTCATACACAGATGATGAAAGGTCTTTCTGGGAGATATGCTGATCGTCCGTCCAGCACACTGGATGGAGCCCAGGCCAACATGGATGAGTGCGCGGCCTGCAGCTTGGTCGTGGTGAGTGAGAGGACCCCATCCCCCACACACCATTACATACCCCCTCCATCTCCCCCTGGGGACAGGGACCCCTTCTCACGTGGGGACAGGGACCCCCATCTCCCCTGGGGACAGGGACCCCTTCTCACCTGGGGGCAGTAACTTCATCTGCCCTGGAGAAAAGGACCTCATCTCTTCTGGGAACAGGGACCCCTTCTCACCTGGGGGCAGTAACTTCATCTGCCCTGGAGAAAAGGACCTCATCTCTTCTGGGGACAGGGACCCCATCCTGCCTAGGAACAGTCCCCCAATGGGGCACCTAAAAATAAAAAAAATAAAAAATAAAAAAAAACTACTGATGCCAGTGGTGGAACTACAGGGCTCACAAAGGTCATACCTGTGACCACGCCCTGGAGTTCCACTGCCGGACTCGGAGGGAAGGGCCCTGGCTGGGGTTCAGGGGGGCCCTTCATGGTTTCTTGCATTGTGCTCCACACAACTAAAAGCCCTGATAAATGCCTATTAATGAAATAAATAAAAAGGGGAGCTGCCAACATAAATAGTGACTTCTACACCAAAAAAAATTAAAAATAAAATAAAAAAGTATGTGGCGCTACCTCACCGACCCAAAAAAAACTATAAATAAATAATAATAATAATAATAAATAATTAGTGAAAAATCAATTATAAGTTAGTGCAAAAAAGGCAAGAATAAATACAATAATAACCATGTGCAAATAGCTGTAGTGCAAACAACGGCTCAAGTGCAATAAAAAAAACACACTTAAAAATGCAGTGTGCAATCCAAACAGCAATAAAAGTGCAAAAACAGTGCAAAAAATAAATTACATATATCCATATATATATATATATATATCCATATCCATATCCATATATATTTGTGCTATATGGATATATGTAATTTTTTTTTTGCACTGTTTTTGCACTTTTATTGCTGTTTGGATTGCACACTGCATTTTTAAGTGTGTTTTTTTTATTGCACTTGAGGCGTTGTTTGCACTACAGCTATTTGCACATGGTTATTATTGTATTTATTCTTGCCTTTTTTGCACTTATTTATAATTGATTTTTCACTAATTATTTATTATTATTTATTGTCTAATTATATATAGTTTTTTTGGGTCGGTGAGGTAGCGCCACATACTTTTTTATTTACCGATACCAATTACCGTTACTTCCTGCAACTGTTTTAATTACACTTCAGCTGTCAAGGCACTGAAAAGTTATTTATAAATGAAATATTTTTTTTAATTTTTTTTATCTTGCGCTTTTTTCAATGTGAAATTTGTAAACATATGTTAACCACTTCAGCCCCGGAAGGATTTACCCCCTTCCTGACCAGAGCACTTTTTGCGAATTCGGCACTGCGCCGCTTTAACTGACAATTGCGCGGTCATGCGACGTGGCTCCCAAACAAAAGCTTTCTTTTTGGTGGTATTTGATCACCCCTTGCGGTTTTTATTTTTTGCGCTATAAACAAAAAAATAGCAACAATTTTGAAATAAATCGCATTATTTTGTTACATTTTGCTATAATAAATATCCCCCAAAAATTAAACATTTTAAAAAATTTTTATTTTTTCCCTCAGTTTAGGCCGATACGTATTCTTCTCCATATTTCTGGTAAAAAAAAAAATAAGTTTATTGATTGGTTTGCACAAAAGTTATATGCCTTGAACACACGGTCGGAAATTCCAACGGAAAAGGTCCGATCGGATTATATTGTCGGAACATCCGATCGGGTGCGGGCTCTATCAGACTTTTTCCGTCAGAAACTCCGATGGAAAAAATGTGAGAACAAGACCTCAAATTTTCAGAAAAAAAAGTCAGATCAGACTTTTTCCGATCGTTTGTAGAGAATTCCAATCGGACAAAGTGTCACGCATGCGCAGATCAAATTACGAGACCAAAAAGCTATTGGCTACTAGCCTCAACGTAGTCCCGTTATACGCAACCAACGTCACCATGTTCCGAACGATCAAATTTTCCGACAGCTTTGTCCGACCGTGTGTATGCAACACCAGTTTAGGACAAAATCCAAAGGATTTTGTTGTCGGAATGACCAACCGTGTGTACAAGGCAATAGCGTTTACAAAATAGGGGATAGTGTTATGCCGTTTTTAATGATTTTTTTTTTTAATAGTAATGGCAGCGATCAGCGATATTTATCGAGACTGCGACATTATGGCGGACAGATCGGAAAATTTTTACACATTTTTGGGACCATTGGCATTATGATGATCACCAATGTAAGGAACATTCTTCTCACTGATCACCAATGTAAGGAACATTCTTCTCACTGATCACCAATGTAAGGAACATTCTTCCCACTGATCACCAATGTAAGGAACATTCTTCTCACTGATCACCAATGTAAGGAACATTCTTCTCACTGATCACCAATGTAAGGAACATTCTTCTCACTGATCACCAATGTAAGGAACATTCTTCCCACTGATCACCAATGTAAGGAACATTCTTCTCACTGATCACCAATGTAAGGAGCATTCTTCTCACTGACCACCAATGTAAGGAACATTCTTCTCACTGATCACCAATGAAAGGAACATTCTTCCCACTGATCACCAATGAAAGGAACATTCTTCTCACTGATCACCAATGTAAGGAACATTCTTCTCACTGATCACCAATGTAAGGAACATTCTTCTCACTGATCACCAATGTAAGGAACATTCTTCTCACTGATCACCAATGTAAGGAACATTCTTCTCACTGATCACCAATGTAAGGAACATTCTTCCCACTGATCACCAATGTAAGGAACATTCTTCTCACTGATCACCAATGTAAGGAGCATTCTTCTCACTGATCACCAATGTAAGGAACATTCTTCCCACTGATCACCAATGAAAGGAACATTCTTCTCACTGATCCCCAATGTAAGGAACATTCTTCTCACTGATCACCAATGTAAGGAACATTCTTCTCACTGATCACCAATGTAAGGAACATTCTTCCCACTGATCACCAATGTAAGGAACATTCTTCTCACTGATCACCAATGTAAGGGACATTCTTCCCACTGATCACCAATGTAAGGAACATTCTTCTCACCGATCACCAATGTAAGGAACATTCTTCCCACTGATCACCAATGTAAGGAACATTCTTCTCACCGATCACCAATGTAAGGAACATTCTTCTCACTGATCACCAATGTAAGGAACATTCTTCTCACTGATCACCAATGTAAGGAACATTCTTCCCACTGATCACCAATGTAAGGAACATTCTTCCCACTGATCACCAATGTAAGGGACATTCTTCTCACTGATCACCAATGTAAGGAACATTCTTCTCACTGATCACCAATGTAAGGAACATTCTTCTCACTGATCACCAATGTAAGGAACATTCTTCTCACCGATCACCAATGTAAGGAACATTCTTCTCACTGATCACCAATGTAAGGAACATTCTTCTCACTGATCACCAATGTAAGGAACATTCTTCCCACTGATCACCAATGTAAGGAACATTCTTCCCACTGATCACCAATGTAAGGGACATTCTTCTCACTGATCACCAATGTAAGGAACATTCTTCTCACTGATCACCAATGTAAGGAACATTCTTCTCACTGATCCCCAATGTAAGGAACATTCTTCTCACTGATCACCAATGTAAGGAACATTCTTCTCACTGATCACCAATGTAAGGAACATTCTTCTCACCGATCACCAATGTAAGGAACATTCTTCCCACTGATCACCAATGTAAGGAACATTCTTCCCACTGATCACCAATGTAAGGGACATTCTTCTCACTGATCACCAATGTAAGGAACATTCTTCCCACTGACCACCAATGTAAGGGACATTCTTCTCACTGATCACCAATGTAAGGAACATTCTTCCCACTGATCACCAATGTAAGGAACATTCTTCCCACTGACCACCAATGTAATGGACATTCTTCTCACTGATCACCAATGTAAGGAACATTCTTATCACTGATCACCAATGTAAGGGGCATTCTTCTCACTGATCACTAATGTAAGGAACATTCTTCCCCACTGATCACCAATGTAAGGAACATTCTTCCCACTGATCACCAATGTAAGGAACATTCTTCTCACTGATCACCAATGTAAGGAACATTCTTCCCACTGATCACCAATGTAAGGGACATTCTTCCCACTGATCACCAATGTAAGGAACATTCTTCCCACTGATCACCAATTTAAGGAGCATTCTTCTCACTGATCACTAATGTAAGGAACATTCTTCCCCACTGATCACTAATGTAAGGAACATTCTTCCCACTGATCACCAATGTAAGGAACATTCTTCCCACTGATCACCAATGTAAGGGGCATTCTTCTCACTGATCACCAATGTAAGGGGCATTCTTCTCACTGATCACTAATGTAAGGAACATTCTTCCCCACTGATCACCAATGTAAGGAACATTCTTCCCACTGATCACCAATGTAAGGAACATTCTTCTCACTGATCACCAATGTAAGGAACATTCTTCTCACTGATCACCAATGTAAGGAACATTCTTCCCACTGATCACCAATGTAAGGAACATTCTTCTCACTGATCACCAATGTAAGGAACATTCTTCTCACTGATCACCAATGTAAGGAACATTCTTCCCACTGATCACCAATGTAAGGAACATTCTTCTCACTGATCACTAATGTAAGGAACATTCTTCCCACTGATCACCAATGTAAGGAACATTCTTCTCACTGATCACCAATGTAAGGAACATTCTTCTCACTGATCACCAATGTAAGGAACATTCTTCCCACTGATCACCAATGTAAGGAACATTCTTCTCACTGATCACTAATGTAAGGAACATTCTTCCCACTGATCACCAATGTAAGGAACATTCTTCTCACTGATCACCAATGTAAGGAACATTCTTCTCACTGATCACCAATGTAAGGAACATTCTTCTCACTGATCACCAATGTAAGGAACATTCTTCTCACTGATCACCAATGTAAGGAGCACTCTTCCCACTCACCTCTATGTTAAGGAGCCTTCTTCTCACTGACCACTAATATAAGGAGCATTCTTCCTATTGACCACTATTGAATTGGTTTATGTAATGGTTCCCAGAGACCTGAAAGTTCTTTCAAAAGTTCCTCTGGGGTAAACAGATTGAGAACGGTTGATCTACCGAGTACTGAATTTTTTGGCTTACGTATTATTGTTAAAACTTCCTCTAAATGATGCAGAAGGTCATATAACGGTCTTATGCTGCTGGGGACTTTTCTAACGTTGCAGACAACAATAAAATTTTCTAATTCATTCTGTATCTCATTCAAGCTTCATTTATTTAACAACACATTACAGAAGTGATAATCCCGACACTTTTCAATTGCTTGAAAACAGCAATGGTAATGTGTGGCTGTGTGTGACAGGTCCTCATGAAGCACAGGGTGGTGCGTTACGGGAAAAGCCTGTGGTCGCCTCGATGCTAACGGCGTATTTACGCTGCTGGCCTGGGGCCTGGGGCAGTCTATCATCTCCACTGAACTGTGCCTGGGATGAGATGATGGAAGCAGGCCCGGGGGCAGAGATATTTATATACCAATAAACCCGACTACAATCTGTTCTTTGTTTAATGTAAACTAACCGGCAGGGAGAAGAGCGCTAATGCACAATGAGCCGATTACCGGAGTGTACACTGCACTTTATGTACTGCAAAGTGTCATTACACCGCATAGCGGCCTTTCCAGAGATCTCTGCACACTGCTGTCCAGTGACACGGTCATGTGACCCGCTTACTCCTCAGGTGCAAGGCTTTCCAAACTCGACCGGTGGAAGTCTGAAGTGTGAATCGACCTGCACATGGTTCCCTGCACACCAGCTGAAATATCAGCTAAGGCTAGCAGTCGGAGTGCTTGTATTGCAGTGGACGGTGTCTGTAGGACAGTGGATGGTGTCAGTAAAGCAGTAATAGTGTCAGTAAAGCAGTGGACATGTCAGTAGGGCAGAGGTTTGTGTTAGTAGCACAGCTGATGGTGTTAGTCAGTAGAGCAGTGGACTTTGTTACTAGGACAGAGGATGGTTTCAGTAGAGCAGTGGATGGTGTCAGTAGAGTAGTGAACAGTGTCAGTTGGGAAGTGTAAGGTGTTAGTAGGGTAGTGGACGGTGTCAGTAGAGCAGTAGATGGTGTCAGTAGATCAGTGGATGGTGTCAGTAGAGCAGTGGATGGTGTCAGTAGATCAGTGGATGGTGTCAGTAGAGCAGTGGACGGTGTCAATAGAGCAGTGAACATATCAGTAGAGAAGAGGACGATGTCAGTAGATCAGTGGATGGCGTCAGTAGGGCAGTGAACATATCAGTAGAGCAGAGGACGATGTCAGTAGATCAGTAGATGGTGTCAGTAGATCAGTGGATGGTGTCAGTAGATCAGTGGATGGTGTCAGTAGATCAGTGGATGGTGTCAGTAGAGCAGTGGATGGTGGCAGTAGATCAGTGGATGGTGTCAGTAGAGCAGTGGATGGTGTCAATAGAGCAGTGGACAGTGTCAGTAGAGCAGTGAACATATCAGTAGAGAAGAGGACGATGTCAGTAGATCAGTGGATGGTGACAGTAGAGCAGTGGACGGTGTCAGTAGAGCAGTGGACGGTGTCAGTAGAGCAGTGGACGGTGTCAGTAGAGCAGTGAACATATCAGTAGAGAAGAGGACGATGTCAGTAGATCAGTGGATGGTGTCAGTAGGGCAGTGGACGGTGTCAGTAGAGCAGTGGACGGTGTCAGTAGAGCAGTGGACGGTGTCAGTAGGGCAGTGGACGGTGTCAGTAGAGCAGTGGACGGTGTCAGTAGAGCAGTGGATGGTGCCAGTAGGGCAGTGGACGGTGCCAGCGGGGCAGAAGTTGGTGTCAGTAGAGCAGTGAATGGTGTTAGTTGGGCAGAGGAAGGTGTCAGTAGTTTTTTACTTTTATTATTTTATTTTTAAGACATTTTTTACAATATTATTTGTATTACTTTTTTACAATTTTATAGGAGCTCCTTTGAGGGGCTTTGGTCAAATATCAGGGGTCTAAACAGACCCCATATGTCTCCCTTTTGGGACATAGAAAGAGACTGAGGACAGAGATTTCCCCAGTCCCTTTCTCTGCAGCCTCTGCTGCACTGGACACAGTGAATGAATGGGAAGTCTCTGTGCTACTCGGCTTCCTGTTCATTTACAAACTGAAGCATAGTTAGCACAGTGGATACAAGAGAAATCTGTACCAATCACTCACTGTGTACATTGAGAAAAGGAAATTACATATTTACCAGCCCCTTCCTCCCACTCTCCATCCTGAAACATCCCCTGGTGTTGCCTGCAGCATCTAGTTAGTGAGTGGAGGAGCGAAGCCGGCAGCACTGCGGGGAGGGGGGAACATAGGGGGGAGGGAAGGGCCTGGGCAGCAGGGGTAATCATTGCATGCATGTTTTCAAGCATTGGAGGCTGGAGGGGGAGATATACAGTCATCTTGCACGAAGAGGGGAGGGCAGCTGGAGCTGCCTCATTTTCTGGATGGAGAAAGTCTAGCATCATCTAGCTCTTTCCTCCCCGGCCTGACTATCCCTATCCCACCCCTTTCATTCGTGGGATTTCTGTTCTGTCAATCACGGAGGCTAAGCATCAAATAGGTGGCATGGTGGTGTAGTGTTTAGCACTCTCACCTCGCAGTAAGAAGGGTCGCTAGTTCAAATCCCAACCACGACACTACCTGGTACCTGCCCAGAGTTTGCATGTTCTGCCTGTGTGGGTTTCCTCCAGGTACTCCGGTTTCCTCCTACACTCCAAAGACATGCTGGTAGGTTAATTGGCTTCTGTCCAGAATTGGCCCTAGTATATGAATGGGGACCTTGGACTGTGAGCACCTTGAGGGTAGGGACCAATGTGAGAGTGCAATGTACAGGGGTAGGGACAATTGTAGACACTCACTCATGTTCAACTGGATGGACTGGTGTCTTTATTCAGCCTTACTAACTATGTAAATATGGCCTGTATGCAAATACATCCTTTCTGTGAACTCCTACCCCTCTAGACTGACATCCACCCCTTGAAGGATATTGATTTTTGCATAAGAGCCGGCACAGGGTGCTGTGATGTTTTCAGGTATCTATGGAAAGCACCCCGGCAGTCCCTTCCACCAGCTGTGATCTGCCTGCATTGCATATGGAAGCACAGAGACCTATCGCTGACATCAGTGAGTCTACAACAAGGTGTATAATGAAAACAGAAATGTCTTAGTCGAAAAATGTCACGAACAGGTTGATGAAGGGAGGAGCCACAGAAGGATAAATAGAGTATAAGCAGATTAAACTTTAGTTTTAAATCATTAATGATCATTTCATATTTTGCAGATCCTCATTTGAGTCGTATTAATGAAATGCCACTATAGGAGCTTCTATCAGTAGTACAGATGAACAGCTCTTGGACCGCTGACCCGATGACACATCGGAACAATTAGGTCTATTGTAGATTAAACTTTGATGAAAGCGACAAGGTTAAAGCTTTTCATAGACCTTTCCTGTCACATGGAATTATCTCAAATCTTTGCTAATTCACTTCTCTGAGGGTCACTGATGCATCTACAGAGTGACGGGTTTCCTTTCCGCTACAACTCATCTGATCCTTCCATAGGAAATATTCCTTTTTAATTTGTTAATTAAAAATTTTTCCAACTGATTCCTATTTGCTATTTCCATTATACACTATCCATCTATCCAATTATCCATCTATCCATCTATCCATCTATCCATCTATCCATCTATCTATCTATCTATCTGTGGTGGCTGGTGCTTCATTTTTTATGGGGGTGCTGAAAACAAACCACCCAAGATGCACCCACCCCCCGTGTGTCTCCTCGGCAGCTTCCCACTGCGTCTCTTCCTCAGTGGCCAATATGGTCGCTTCTCCTCTCGGCCAATCGGGTCTCAGGACCCGCTTTCTGATTGGCTGGGAGGAGAATCAGGAAAATGATAGCGGATGTGAATTAACTATTGTCACACAACTGGGTGGACTCGGGGCGCAGTGCTCTGCCCCCCGAAGCCCACCGTTTTTTGAATTTGTAGCACCCTCCTAGTTTACTCAGTAGAGAAGCGGTTGATTGTTTAGGGCTGCTGAGTGTTTCACAGGCTGCTGCTCTGCTGCTTTTCCCTGTCTTCTAGAGGATTCTAGAATAACAGTGGGAGGAAGAGCAGAACAGGCAGCCTGAATATCTATGGAACTCCAGTCAATCCCAGGGAGGGGAGGGTGATGCAAAGAAGGTGGAGGGAGAGCCCTTAAAGTATAAGTGAACTGCACTTTTAAAAGCCCTGCAAGACAATGCAATAACGTGCTAGTATGTATCGCATACTAGCACATTATGAAATACTTACCTTAGAATGAATCCCTCCCGCAGCACGCTGTCACCACTGACAGGTCTTCCATCTTCACCCGGTCTTCCTTCCGGGTTCAAGTGCTGTAGCCGTCTGATTGGCTGAGCAGTGATAACATCACTCCGGTGCATGCATGAGGAAGTCACAGCCACGGCACCGGGCTCTGAAAGGACAGCACGAGTATGCTGTCCCTTAAGAGTGCATGCACCATTGACCTCACCAGCTGCATGCAGTGTGAATATTTTCTAAACTATGCAAGTTTAGGGGTTATTCAATGTACCTACAGGGTCATGTCCTACAGGAGGAGACCCCTACACAGGGGCTCTGCTCCTAGGGCAAGAATGCTAGAGCAGCCATTGTGAAGACACCATGGTCCCAGCTAGGCTTAAATGGGGGAGGGGAGGGGCTATTTAAGTTTATTTCTATCACTGGGAGTTAGATGGCAGAGAAATGCTGGACTGGTGGAGTAAGACAGAGGCCCAGTGTGCATGTGGGCAGATCCCTACCATATGTTCACGATACTTCCCGAGCCTGGACGTGCTCTGCTGAAAACGGGTCACACTAGTGCAGAACAAACTCCTGTGATGCACAGGAGAAGTAGAGCAAAACAAGCGTTGGCTGTACTTCTCCTTTAAGGAGAGCGCCACATACAGAGTGCAGAGCTCAGGAGTGCACTATGTACAGAGTGCAGAGTTCAAGAGTGGGCTATGTACAGAGTGTAGAGTTCAAGAGTGGGCTACGTACAGAGTGCAGAGTTCAGGAGTGCACTACATACAGAGTGCAGAGTTCAGGAGTGTGCTATATACAGAGTACAGAGTTCAGGAGTGTGCTACGTACAGAGTGCAGAATTCAAGAGTGGGCAACGTACAGAGTGCAGAGTTCAGGAGTGCGCAACATACAGAGTTCAGGAGTGTGCTATGTACAGAGTGCAGAGTTCAGGAGTATGCTACGTACAGATTGCAGAATTCAAGAGTGGGCTACGTACAGAGTGCAGAGTTCAAGAGTGGGCTACATACAGAGTTCAGAGTTCAGGAGTGCACTACATACAGAGTGCAGAGTTCAGGAGTGTGCTATGTACAGAGTGCAGAGTTCAGGAGTATGCTACGTACAGAGTGCAGAATTCAAGAGTGGGCTACGTACAGAGTGCAGAGTTCAAGAGTGGGCTACGTACAGAGTGCAGAGTTCAAGAGTGGGCTACGTACAGAGTGCAGAGTTGAGGAGTGCGCTATGTACAGAGTGCAGAGTTCAGGAGTGCGCTATGTACAGAGTGCAGAGTTCAGAATTACGCTACATACAGAGTTCAGGATTACACTATGTACAGAGTTAAGGGCTCAGGAGTGCGCTACATACAGATTGCAGAGTTCAGAATTACGCCACGTAAAGAGTTTAGGATTACACTATGGACAGAGTTAAGGGCTCTGGAGTGCGCTATGTATAGAGTGCAGAGTTCAGAATTATGCTACGTACAGAGTGCAGCATTCAGGAGTACACTACATACAGAGTGTGGAATTTAGGGGTGTACGATGTATAGAGTGCAGTTGCAGGGGGTGCCCTACATACTGAGTGCAGGGTTTAGGAGTGTGCTACATACTGAGTGCAGGGTTTAGGAGTGTGCTACATACTGAGTGCAGGGTTTAGGGGTGCACTACGTACAGAGTACAGAGTTCAAGAGTTAGTAACGTATAGATTACAGAGTTCCGGAGTGCGTTTCATACAGATCTGTGTACTGTGTATAGAGTGCAGGGTTTAGGGGTGCGCTATGCATAGTGCTTCCTCATATCTTTACTCTCTCTGATCTAGCCCGGCTCTAGTACCTCCCTGTGTAGGCGGCTCTGCCTCACCTTGAGGGGAGATAGTTTTCTCTGGAGATCTGTCCCCATTGTGCCCTGCCGTGAGTGCGTACAGGGATCTGTTACATCTGGGAGCCACAGAGAGCAAAGCCGTCCCTTGTAAACACAGCCACATGACAAGACCTGGCGGTCCAGATCCAGCCCGTGGTTAGGGTGCCACTTTTTCTTGTAGCCAAATCAGAATATTTTAACGGCGCACAACCAAATATTTTTTCTACTATATACTATAGGACAGGGATATGCAATTAGCGGACCTCCAGCTGTTGCAGAACTACAAGTCCCATGAGGCATAGCAAGACTCTGACAGCAACAAGCATGACACCCAGAAGCAGGGGCATGATGGGACTTGTAGTTTTGCAACAGCTGGAGGTCCGCTAATTGCCTATTCCTGCTATAGGATAACAAACCGGGGACTCTCCTTTTCAAATCCCATCACTGTTCATTAAAAAAATACAAGTTAGGAAGTTTCCACTTACATTAATAGGGCTTTCATCGTGACGGCCTGGTTGGAAAAGTGGATCTTCGTCGCTGGACTCGCGGCTGTCTTCTTCGGAAAGTCTCCTGTGCATCGCTCGGTGAAAAATTGAGGTCATGGCTACGGCTGCCAAAAAAAAAAAGAGAATACAAAAAAAGATGAGAACTAAAAAAAATAAAGTCTTGGGAAGTTCAGCAGGTAGCTGTTTGTTGTGCTGGATGCGCAGAGTAATAAAACATACTCAATCTAGGTCGATTCGCACTCAGTATTACACCCACGATCTCTCACCTTGCCTTTCAGCTCTGTTTCAGCTGAATTCTGCCTTCTCGTTGTATCGGCTGTGTGATTCCACCTTTTTTTTTTTGGGGCTTTATTCACAGTGACTGCGTGCTGATGCTGTCATGTTCTGGCTGTTTCAAAGCTTTTAGCTGTATAGTACATTTCAACTTACAGAAAAAAAGACCAAAAAAAACTATTAAGGGTTTTGTTTACCGATCTCTGAAGGGGGTCAAAGCAGTCCTACACTACTGTATAGTAGACGCCAAAACATTTAGCTTAGTGTGTTACATTTAATTCATTTTATTGTAATTTTCTTTTGTGAGTTTTCTTTTTTCTGTTATACTATATAGCCAAAAGTATTGGGACGCCCTGCCTTTACACGCACATGAACTTTTATGGCATCCCAGTCTTAGCCCTCTGAGAATCCGTCGGAATGTGTCCTATCGGACCGTGTCGTCAGATAATCCGACTGTGTGTGGTATGCATCGGACTAATTCCGTCCGAATATCCGTCCGACCCAATTTTCCAACATGTTGGAAATATTTCCCGACCAACTGGGCCGATCGGACATACTCCGATCATGTGTAGAGAATTTTGATTCGGACCAAGTGCCATGCATGCTCAGATCAAATTCCTACATCAAAGCTATTGGCTACTAGCCTGAATGTAGTCCCATCGAAACGAAATTACGTCATCACGTTCTGAAAGATCGGATTTTTCGACAACTTTGTCCGACCGTGTGTATGCAACAGTTTTGGACAAGATCCGACGGACAAAATCCGACGGGCAAAATCCGACGGATTTGGTTGTGGAAATCTCCGACCGTGTGTACAAGGGCTTAGTCTGTAGGGTTCAATATTGAGTTGGCTCCGCCCTTTGCAGCTATAACAGCTTCAACTCTTCAAGGAAGGGAACCTGCAAACAGACCTAAACTTCATGTGAACTTTAGAACCCTATTAAAGTCTATGGGACTTGAACGTTAAAAAAAATCTAAAGTGCTCATTTTAAAGGCTAATATGCAAGTTACTGTCCTAAAAAGTGTTTGGGGACCCGGGTCCTGCCCCAGGGCACATGTATAAATGCAAAAAAAAGTTTTAAAAAACTGAAGTTTTTTCGGGAGCAGTGATTTTAATAATGCTTAAAGTGAAACAATAAAAGTGTAAAAGTGCATTACATCAGAGGGGGGATGGGGTCACCCACACGTCATTGGGGAAGCCAGGCTTTCCGACTTGCGTCAGAGGGGGGTGGGGTCAGGTGACGGGTGGCCCCGCCGTCCTCATATAAGAAATGTCAGGCTGCCGGGATCCCTGCAGTGTCTCCGCCAGTGGAGACAGAGGATGGATGGATTCGCTGTGCTGGAGGGAGAGATCACCCGTCGCTGGATCAGATCAGCCATCGCTGGACCCCAGAGAGATGATCATCTGTCGCTGGATAGCAAGAGTGGATTACCACCGCTGGAATCTTTTTTAAATATTTTTTATTTTTAATAAAGGGCTCTTTCAACGGTGTGTGTGTGTCTTTTTTAACATTCTTTTACACTTTCTTTGTGAAATGGTAGGGGTACTTTTGTACCCTCTTGCCATTTCAAACAGGGGGGGAGCCGGGATCTGAGGGTCCCCTTATTAAAGGAGGCTTCCAGATTCTGATAAGCCCCCCGCCCGCAGACCCCCACAACCACTGGCCAGGGTTGTGGGGATGAGGCCCTTGTCCTCATCAACATGGGGACAAGGTGCTTTGAGGGGTCCCAGACCCCCAAAGCATCCTCCCAATGTTGAGGGCATGTGGCCTGGTACGGTTCGGGGGGGGGGTGCTCTCTCATCCCCCCCTCTTTCCCTGCAGCCTGCCAGGTTGCATGCTCAATTTAAAGGGTCTGGTATGGATTTTTAGGGGGAACTTCACGCCATAAAAAAAAAAAATTGGCATCGATTTCCCCTTAAAATCCATACCAAACCTGAAGAGTCTGGTATGGATATTTAGGGGAAACCCCCACGTCATTTTTTTAAAATTTGACACGGGGTTCCCCTTACTATCCATACCAAACCTGAAGGGCTTGGTAATTGAATTTGGGGGAACCCCACGCTTTTTTTTATCAATGACTTTCAATGACTGTTCTCTGTATTACGGGGAGCCGACAATTCATTATAGCCGCGAGTGATTTGAAATGACTTTTTTTCCTGCAGAAATTACACTTTGTGCAGGGACAGTTCTAAGCACGGGAAACATGCGCCCCTTTACAGGCATACTATAGACACCCCTCAGGTACGAAATTTAAAGGAATATTACACTTTTATTGTTTCACTTTAAGCATTATTAAAATCACTGCTCCTGAAAAAAACGGCCATTTTTTATATATTTTTTTGCTTTGATCCATGTTCCCTGGGGCAGGACCCAGGTCCTCAAACACTTTTTAGGACAATAACTTGCATATTAGCCTTTAAAATTAGCACTTTCGATTTCTCCCATAGACTTGTACAGGGTGTTCCGTGGCTTTTCGAATTTGCCGCGAACACCCCAAATTGTTCACTGTTCAAGGCAATGTTCGAGTTGAACATGAGTTCGACTTGAACTCGAAGCTCATCCCTAGTGTCTATCTGAATGTTTGACAATTCTTCCAGAAGCACATTTGTGATGACAGGCCTGGCTAGCAGTCTTCCCTCTAACTCATCCCAAAGGTGTTCTATCGGGTTGAGTTTAGGACTCTGTGCAGGCCAGTCAGGTTACTCCACCCCAAACTTGCTCCTAAAGTCTTTATGGACCTTGCTTTGTGCACTCGTGCGCAGTCATGTTGGAACAGGAAGGGGCCGTCCCCAAACTGTTCCCACAAAGTTGGGAGCATGAAATTGTCCAAAATGTCTTGGTATGCTGACGCCTTAAGAGTTCCCTTCACAGGAACTAAGGGGCCAAGCCCAACCCCTGAAAAACAACCCCACACCATAATCCCCCCTCCACCACATTATTTGCACCAGTGCAAAAAGCAAGGTCCATAAAGACTTGGAGGAGCGAGTTTGGGGTGGAGGAACCCCGTTCACACCTGAGTGATTTTCCGCTTGAAGCTTATAGCTCTAAAACACTCAACAAGCCAAATCCCATTAATTTCAATGGCCTATGTTCACAACAAGGCATTTTCCTCCACACAACTGCCGCTCACTCAATATTTTCTCTTTTTCGGACCATTCTCTGTAAACCCGAGGGATGGTTGTGTGTGAAAATCCCAGTATATCAACAGTTTTTGAAATACTCAGACCAACCCATCTGGCTCCAACAACCATGCCACGTTCAAAGACACTTAAAGCGGACCTCCACCCTAAAGTGTAAGGTCTTCTCACTGGAACCCTCCCCCCCTCCGGTGCCACAATCGGCACCTTTCAGGGGGGAGGGGGGTGCAGATACCTGTATAATCCAGGTATCTGCACTCACTTCCAGGACAAGCTAGCCGCAGATGCCCTGCCCCCCCCCCCCCCCCCTCCGTTGTGTTCTGGGAAACACATAGTTCCCAGGACACAGCGGGGACCAGTGGAGACGCGCAGCGCGACTCGCGCATGCGCAGTAGGGAACCGGGCAGTGAAGCCGCAATGCTTCACTTCCCGATTCCCTGACAGAGGATGGCGGTGGGGGCAGCCGAGAGATCGCTCGCCATCTGCTGCCAACATCGCTGTACCCTGGGACAGGTAAGTGCCCATTTATTAAAAGTCAGCTGCTGCAGTATTTGTAGCTGCTGACTTTTAAGATTTTTTTTAAAGGTGCAGCTCCTCTTGATATCCACTTTCTTTCATATTCTGGTGCTCGGTTTGAACTTCAGCAAGTCATCTTCACCATCCCTAGATGCCTAAATGCATTGACTTGCCACCATGTGATTAGCAATTGTGTTACCAAGCGATTGAACAGGTGTGCCTAATAAAGTAGACGGTGAGTGTATATACAGTTAGGTCCATATATATTTTGGCACAGGCACAATTTTCATACGTTTGGCTCTGTATGCCACCAGAATAAAATTAAAACAAAACAATCCGAATGAATTTGAAGGGCAGACTTTCAGCTTTAATTCAAGGGGTTGAACATAAATATCAAGTACCAATTTTGCAACCATTTTTTTTTTACACAGTCCCCCCATTTTCAGGGGCTCAAATCTAATTGGACAAATTAATATATAATTATAAATGAAATATTAATTCTTAATATTTTTTGAGAATCCTTTACTGGCAATGACTGCCTGAAGTCTGGAACCCATGAACATTACCAAAGACTGTGCTTTCTCCTTTCTGATGCTTTGCCAGTCTCTAACTGCAGCTGTCTTCAGTTGTTCTTTGTGGGTCTTTCTGCCTTTAGTTTTGCCTTCAGCAAGTGAAATGCTCAACTGGGTTGAGATCAGATGATTGACTTGGCCATTGCAGAATACTCCACTTCTTTTCCTTCAAAAGCTCCTGGGTTGCTTTTGTAGTGTGTTTTGGATCATTGTCCATCTGTACTGTGAAGCACCGTCCAATCAACTTTGCTGAATTTGGCTGAATCTGGGCTGACAGTATATCATAGTAACATTGCAGAATTCATCCGGCTGCTTCTGTCTTCTGTCACATCATCAATAAACACCAGTGACCCAGTGCCACTGGAAGCCATGCATGCCCATGTCATCACACTGCAAGCTCTACCATGTGACCACAGATGACGTTCTGTGCTTTGGATCATGAGCTGTTCCAAGCCTTCTCCACACTTTTTTCTACCCATCATTCTGGTACAGAATAATCTTAGTTTCATCCGCCCAAATAATTGTTTTCCAGAACTGGTCTGGCTTTTTTAGTTGCTTTTTTGGCAAAGTCTAAGCTGGCTTTTGTATTCTTCAGGCTTATGAATAGGTTTGCACCTTATAGCGAAACCCTTTGTATTTGCTTTCATGGAGTCTTCTCTTGATTGTAGACTTTGACAATGATACGCCCATCTCCTGGAGAGTGTCCTTCACTTGTCTGGATCTTATGAATGGGTTTTCCGTTACCATAGAGAGGATCCTGTGATCATTCACCGCTGTTGTCTTCCGTGGATGTCCAGGCCTTTTTATGTTGCTGAGCTCACCAGTGCGTTCTTGTTTCCTCCAGAATGTACTAAACTGTTGATTTGGCCACTCTTAAAGTGGTTGTAAACCCTACCCCACAACTTTGTCCCATGTAAATCAGCATAAAAACCCTAATGAACATTGCTTGTAGATATCTCCTTACTTGCTTAGTATTGTTGTAATCCTTGTTGTTCTGTAGAATGAAGTCACTGAGCATGCCCAGATCTCCCCTGATTTAAGGCACACTCTCTATGTCTTATCTATCTGTTATCGGGACTTCCTACGGCACAACACTGAACTCTGCTAATCACTCAGAGCTTCCTCCTACACACCATGTGACCATGTGACATGACATACAGTCTAAACTTGGCCATTACTGCAGTCTTATCAGCTGAAGCTGATAAGTCTGACAAAGGGAAACATTAGACATCGGCACAAGTAAATACTATGAAATAAACAAGTAAGCTATGAACAGGGAAGCAGGGTTGCCATAGAAACGTTGGACTGAGAAGGAGGCTTGGTTAACAGTACAGGAAGTGCTCAATGTAAGGGGCGGAAATTCACTCCACTGTGGACTGTGGAAAACAATACTTAAGATGGTGCTGCCTAACCCCTGGAAACAAGTTTTTTAAAGTTTCTTTAAACGGTAAGTAATATGCGATTTGGGCTCGATTACAGTGGCTATAGTCTAATAATTACTTATTATAATGGACTAAATGAAAAGAAGCATCAGAGTGGGAGAGTTTATTTCCTCTTTAATATTGCTACTATCTCTCTGGTGGATTGGGTTCTGTTTTGCAACCTTACGATTGCCCGTTTCACTTGCATGGACAGCTCCTTTGAACGTGTGATGTAGGTTCACAGCAATAGATTCCAAATGCAAATACCACTTTAGGCCCGTACACACGATCAGACTTTTTGACAACAAACATGCAAATTAGCTGTTTTGGAGCAACATCCGCCCGTGTGCACGCTCCATCGGACAAACTTTTTTGGTTTTCATCTGACTTTTGTTGACTGTGCGAATGGACAAACTTTCTGGGAACAAAAGTCCGATGGAGCAAAGTCTGATCATGTGTACAGAAAACCATAGGACTTTTGTACAAAGTACAAACAGGCATGCTCAGAACCAATGCAAAAGATCAGACAACAATACAGAAGTTGACCAAAGGTGGCGGTAAAGAGCAGAAAAACCACATAATTTGGTGAAAGTTGGCTGAAAAAGTCCTGCTGTGTGTATGCAATACAAGTTCACGGCCGACGCCCTTTGTACAAAAATCCAAGGGAAAGTTTGTACAAAGTCCTATCGTGTGTATGAGGCTTTAGAATCAACTCTAGACCTTTTACCTGCTTGATTGTTGAAGAGATAGAGTAGCCCACACCTGGCCATGAAACAGCTTTTGATTCAATTGTCCAATTACTTTTGGTCCCTTGAAAAAAAGAGAGGATGTCTATTCTTAAGAGCTGTAATTCCCAAACCCTTCCTCCAATTTGGATGTGCATACCCTCAAATTAAACCCGAGAGTGTGCACTTTCAGTCTATATCCATTATATAACTATAGCTTGAATATGTTTTGGGAAATACCTGAAAAAAATCAAAAATTGTGTCTGGGTCCAAATATATAATGGACCTATCGGATAATTATCTTTAATACTGTAGATTACATTTAAAAGCTCAATCGACATAATCCTTGAACTCCTCGTGTCCTTTTCCCTATTTGCTTTTCCCAGCAATAGCTGAATATTATGTTCTTAGCATTTTCCTGGGCGACGCGGCGAACATGAGCAATGAAACAGATTGGAACAAAACGTCTTTCTGCACAAGCTTATGGTAATGTGGCTTGTTGCAATTTTTGCTGCCGAGACAGGTCCGGTCATGACTGAGCAGATACATCATTACCTTTTGTAAACAGACGGCTCCTCACGCCATCGAGCAGAATCAATACGAGATAAAAATCTCCCCCACTACAATGGAAACGGACAGGCGTCGTATGCCGCGTGGGGTTCTGCTTGGACGCAGTGACATGTCGCGGCGCTTATGAAACAATAACGGCGTAGGGTGAACGGAAACACTAACGCAAATGGGGAGATTACACAATAATATTTTCTTATCTGGAATAATCCCTTGTCAAACACTATGAATTATTCAGTAATCCTATAAAAACTCAAACGACTTCTGCAGAGAGCTCGTTTAGGCAAATTATTGCAATGTAGGAAGTTGCTTTACTTTTACCGGGGTGGTGCTGGAAATGAGGAACACAGCGGAGCTGGGATGGATGAAGAAGCTCAGGAAGTTTCGAGCTGTTATGATAGCCATAAATGAGGAATTAATGCGGGAACTCGGGGCACAGAGACTTTCATTTAAATACATTCCTTAATAGCCACAATGGATATAAATCCCCTTTCTGTGCCCCAAATGCTTTTGCAAATACAGCTATTACATTGTATAAGTAGCTGTGACATCATCACTGTACTATACATAGCCTGTGCAGAGAGCAGAGCTGTGGGAGGGGCCCAGCAGTTCCACCCACTGCAGGTTGCCTGCAGAAAACTGCAGGAGGGGGGGGCGGAGACAAGACCAGTCACCCTGCACAAGTAGAGAGAGCAGAGTTGCGGGAGGGGAGCAGTAGGCTCCTCCCTCTACAGGCTGCCTGCAGTGAACTACAGGAGGGGGCGGAGACAAGACCAGTCACCCTGCACAATTAGAGAGAGCAGAGCTGCGGGAGGGGCGCAGTAGGCTCCACCCACTATAGTCGGCCTGCAGTGAACTACAGGAGGGGGCGGAGACAAGACCAGTCACCCTGCACAAGTAGAGAGAGCAGAACTGCAGGAGGGGCGCAATAGGCTCCACCCACCTGCCGAGAAATCTACTCTACTAACTTAATGTTAATATATATTTTGTTTTACTTTAAAACGAAGTCTATTTCCTAGGTGCAATTATTGTGTACTTGAGAAATACAGTCACACTTGTTACAGACAAGGCTCTTTATTTATGAACAAAGCCATGTGATCTCAATATCAGCACTGACACATTGAGAAATGGCTTTGTTGATAAACAGATCAATTCATTACCAGTACAGTCATGTGGATGGGGTTAGGGACAGTGTAAAGGCCCATACACACAATCAGACTTTTTGACAACAAACATGCAAATGAGCTGTTTTGGAGCAACATCCGACCGTGTGTACGCTCCATCGGACAAACTTTTTTCGGTTTTCATCTGACTTTTGTTGGCTGTGCGAATGGACAAACTTTCTGGCAACAAAAGTCTGATGGAGCAAAGTCCGATCGTGTGTACAGAAAACCATCGGACTTTTGTACAAAGTACAAACAGGCATGCTCAGAACCAATGCAAAAGATCAGACAACAATACAGAAGTTGACCAAAGGTGGCGGTAAAGAGCATAAAAATCCAAGGGAAAGTTTGTACAAAGTCCTATCGTGTGTATGAGGCTTTAGGGTGAGAGTTAATATCAGTGTTAGCCCTTGTACACACGGTCGGACATTCCGACGGAAAATGTCCGATCGGACCGTGTTGTCGGATAATCCGACCATGTGTGGGCTCCATCAGACTGTTTCCGTCAGAATATCCGACCGACAAAGTTTTAGAGCTGGGCTATAAAATTTTCCGACAACATGATCCCATGGGACTTTGTCCAATCGTTTGTAGAGAATTCCGATCGGACAAAGTGCCACGCATAATCAGATCAAATTCCAAAGCTATTGGCTACTAGCCTCAACGTAGTCCCGTCGTAACTAAATAACGCCACCACGTTCAGAACGATCGGATTTTCTGACAACTTTGTCCGACCGTATGTATGCAACACCAATTTCGGACAAAATCTGACGGATTTTGTTGTCGGAATGTCCAACCGCGTGCACAAGGGCTAAGAGTTAGAATTAGGATTGAGTTTATTAATCAACAAGGCCATTGATCACCATGTCAGGATTGAGGACTAGGCCCTTTTCTGACATTTGTTGCTTATAAGTTAAAATCAGTATTTTTTTTGCTAGAAAATTACTTAGAACACCCAAACATTATATATATTTTTTAGCAGAGATCCTAGAGAATAAAATGGTGGTCAGTGCAATATTTTATGTCACACTGTATTTGCGCAGTTGTCTTTCAAATGCAATTTTTTGAGAAAAAATACACTTTAGTGAATTCAAAAAATAGCAAAACAGTAAAGTTAGGCCAATTTTTTTCACATAATGTGAAAGATGATGTTATGCCGAGTAAATAGATACCCAACATGTCACGCTTTAAAACTGCGCACATTCGTAGAATGACGACAAACTACGGTAATTAAAAATCTTCAGGCAACAGTTTAAAAGTTTTTACAGGTTACCTGTTTAGAGTTAGAGATGAGTGCTAGAATTATTGCTCTCGCTCTAACGATCGCAGCGATACCTCACATGTGTGGTTTGAACACTGTTTACATATGTGGACGTGAATTACGTATGTGTTCACTTCTGCACACGAGCAAGGAGGGATGGGGGTGCTTTAATTTTTTTATCCTTATTTTTTTTTTTTTTTTTTTTTTTTTTTACACTGTTCCTTAAATTTTGTTTCTTGGTCACTTTTATTGCTGTCAAGTGACAGGTACTCTTTATGGAGAGATCTGGGTTCTATAAGACCCCAAACCCCTCCTTTGCACTTGAAAGCATTCAAAACGCCAAGATCAGCGTTTTTGAATACTTTCGATTTTCGAAAAACTGGCGCGGTCGGTTACGGAGTACACAGGAAGTGATATCATGATGTGGCTTACCATATCTGAGAACCAATCAAAGCTGATTTCCGTTTTGTTTGTCCATAAGAGGCACAGGGGCGCCGCCCCCCTCCCTATCCATGCGTCCCGCCCCCTGATCTACATACAGGGTGCTAGGCCATGAATTCCAATGGGGACGGGGGGAGAGGTTTAAGCACGTGATTAAAGCCTGGGGCTTCAAAGAAAGGGTGGGCTGCGCCCCGAGCACACCTACTTGTGTGGCAATAGTGAATGAAAATTTCATCTAAGCAGTCTGCAATGATGAACTTTAAAGTGAAACTACAGACTGTAATGTCTGTAATGTAACAGCGGTTAAATAATAGCAGTTCTGTCTGCAATATTGACCTTCAATCCAGAGATGTCCTGGCACTACCTCTTCTTTGCCGGGAGATGTCCTTAGTCTTCTGGGTTGAATAACATCCAATGTCACTCAACCTGGAGGGCTGAGGAACAACTCTGTGAGTGCAGGACGTCATGGATCCACCCTCTAAACATGGCACCCTGCACTAACAGTGTGGGTGCAGGTAAAAGCGCTGATGTCATTGTGACACCACCGATCTCTAATGCCGTGTACACACGATCGGAATTCTCGTCTGAAATAGCTCTGATGGTTTTCCCGTCGGAATTCCGCTCAAACTGTCTTGCCTACACACGGTCACACCAAATTCCGACCGCCAAGAACGCAGTGACGTACAACACGTACGACGGGACTAGAAAAAGAAAGTTCAATACCTAGTAGCCAATAGCTTCCATCTCGTAGTTGAATCTGAGCATGCCTGAGTTTTTGCGCGTCGGAATTGCATACACACGGTCGGAATTTCCGTTTTTCCATCGGGAAAATTGAGAACATACTATCAAATTTTTGCTGGCGGGAATTCGGCCAGCTAAATTTCCGATGGAGCGTAAACATGGTCGCATTTTCCGATGAAAAGCTCTCATCGGTCTTTTGCTGGACGAAATTCCAATCGTGTGTATGCGGTATTGGTCACCCAAGAAGGCTCAGCCCCAAAAGACAACGGAAAAAGTAAGACAAAGTCAAAAAAGTTGGAAACGTTGCCAGTTGAGGCCTCAAAGTGGATCAGGAGAGGGAGGATTGGGTGCAAGGAGCACAGAATTGGTCTTTAAGGCTAACTTCCTAACTAATAAAATTTCAAGGAAGGCAAAATCAATATTTTCTAAATCACGTTTGGCCAAATTGGCTGCTCCTAATAAAAAAAAAAATCCTAATGTAGACCAGCCCTGGAGCAATGTGACTACAAATAGACACCCATTATAGTGACATTATTCCCTGATGAAAACAGGGATATTGGCACCACTCTCACTGGCTTTATGAGTTCTCTCTCTGATAAATTCCACTCCCCGCTGACTCCAAGTGTGATCTGAGTCATAAGGTGACATTTATTGACGTTCTCATAATTGTTTTCAGCTCTAGGAGTTTGGAGGACAGCGGCAAATGACAATATCCTGACATGGGAATGCAAAGTTGGACATCCTATTATTGTTGGCTATGCAAAGATGTCCTGTACGGGATTGCTGAGAACTGCTGTTGACTAAGAATAGGTGTCAAGTCAGATGTAGGGACTCAGAAATAAGCATGGAAGAATCAGATATTAAATAATCCAAAACACAACAAAAAAGTTATATATGTGCATTATAAATAGCTTAAGGCTGGGTTCACACTAGCTGAGGGCGAGACTCGCAGCAGGGGTCCGGTGCATCCCTGTACACCATTTCAGGTGCAAATCAGGTCCCAATTTTAGCCTGAGTTTGGACCTAAAACGGAGCCAAAGACGCACAGGACCCTTTTCTAGTGCGGACCATGGCAGCCCTGGAGTTATGTGAATCGGCTCCATTGGGAGCCCGACACACTCTCCTGTCATGCAAACTGGATGCGGGGAAACCCACATCCAATTGACATATGTGTAACCCAGCCTCAAACCTGTGTCTGCTGTGTATTTTGTATCAATATTGTGAATCTGAAATAGGTTTTAAAGTGGGGCAGCTTAGCTGGCCACCATGTTACTCACCTGCTAACGTGTACACTTCCCATTGTGTTGCGGTGACATTATGGCAAGGGGTGTCAACAAAACCAATTGGTTGTAGACCTAGACTACAGCAGTGAATCAAAATTCTTCACTAGTCGAAGAGGCCTTTGCGGAAAGTCGTTTGACATTGGACTCCATTGAGTTTATTGTGGAAGGTCAAATGACAGTGGACTCCATTGGGTTAATTGTGTAAGCTCATAGGAAAGTGCACTCCATTAAGTTAATTGTGGAAGGTCAATTAACAGTGGACCCTATTGAGTTAATTGTGGAAGGTCATAGGAAAGTGGACTCCATTGAGTTAATTGTGGAAGGTCAAATGACAGTGGACTCCATTGAGTTAATTGTGTAAGCTCATAGGAAAGTGGACTCCATGTGGACTCCATTGTGACTCCATTGTGTAAGCTCATATTAAAGTGGACTCCATTAAGTCAATTGTGGCAGGTCATATAGCTGTGAACTCTACTGAGTTAATTGTGGAAGGTCATATAACAGTGGACTCCATTGCTCGAAAAGGTCATATGACAGTGGACACCATTGAGTTAATTGTGGAAGGTCAAATGACAGTGGACTCCATTGAGTTAATTGTCTAATCTCATAGGAAAGTGGATTCCATTAAGTTAATTGTGGAAGGTCATATAACAGTGGACTCTATTGAGTTAATTGTGGAAGGTCATATGACAGTGGACTCCATTGAGTTAATTATGGAAGGTCATATGACATCAAACTCCATTGAGTTAATTGTGGAAGGTCAAATGACAGTGGACTCCATTGGGTTAATTGTGTAAGCTCATAGGAAAGTGGACTCCATTAAGTTAATTGTGGAAGGTCATATAACAGTGGACTCTATTGAGTTAATTGTGGAAGGTCATAGGAAAGTGTACTCCATTGAGTTAATTGTGGAAGGTCATATGACAGTGGACTCCATTGAGTTAATTGTGTAAGCTCATAGGAAAGTGGACTCCATGTGGACTCCATTGTGTAAGCTCATATTAAAGTGGACCCCATTAAGTTAATTTCATATAGCAGTGGGTGCACTCTATTGAGTTATTTGTGGAAGGTCATAAGACAGTGGACTAGACTGAGTTAATTGTGGAAGGTCATAGGACAGTGGACTCCATTGAGTTAATTGTGGAAGGTCATATGACAGTGGACTCAATTGAGTTAATTGTGCAAGCTCATAGTAAAGTGGATTCCATGTGGACCTTATTGTGTAAGCTCATATAACAGTGGACTCCATTAAGTTAATTGTGGAAGGTCATATGACAGTGGACTCCATTGAGTTAATTGTGGAAGGTCAAATGACAGTGGACTCCATTGGGTTAATTGTGTAAGCTCAGGAAAGTGGACTCCATTAAGTTAATTGTGGAAGGCCATATAACAGTGGACTCTATTGTGTTAATTGTGGAATGTCATTTGACAGTGGAACTCCATTGAGTTCATTGTGTAAGCTCATAGGAAAATGGACTCCATGTGGACTCCATTGTGGACTCCATTGTGTAAGCTCATATTAAAGTGGATCCCATTAAGTTAATTGTGGCAGGTCATATAGCAGTGGACTCTATTGAGTTATTTGTGGAAGGTCATAGGAAAGTGGACTCCATTGAGTTAATTGTAGAAGGTCATAGGAAAGTGTACTCCATTGAGTTAATTGTAGAAGATCGTATGGCAGTAGACGCCATTGAGTTAATACATGTGTTAAGTGTTTTTGTTTTTAACTGTAGGGATGGGTATGGGTAGATAAGGTGGGAATGATTGGGAATGGTTGGTTTGGAAGATGGTCTTGAACAAAAATGTGCAAGCATTTAGCTCAGCTCGGGAGCATTGACCTGTCTTCTAATCTTACAGTTGGCCTTGTCCCATCTTCTGTGTTCCGTGCCTGTTAATGCATATTCAAGAAGCAGTTGGAACATCCAGCTGAGTATTTGTCCTAAACCTGACAATTCCGCCATCTAAAAATAGAGCAAAAAAGTGAAGCTGACATGTTTATGCTAACGAGAATGTGTTTTGTCAGACGGTCGTTTACCACCCAGCCAAACATTTGTCACCAGCAAAGGGTGAACCAAACGCTTCCTGTCCTCAATAATATGTAAAGTGCATTCCGAACGTGCGCCTCAGTGGCTGCTAGACAGTCATTACCAAGATTAATGTAGACAAATTAATTTGATTTTAATTTTTATAAGTATCTGCTTTGGAGTCTGGGGAGGAAACATGTTCCGTAATTCAAGTCGGACGGATAAAGTGAAGCGGAGACGTGCAAGAAAAATGTCTGAGATCCATTTAGTAGGGGGGAGACTAATAATAACATTGAGAACAATTTAAGACACATTTCTGAGACCTAAGCCTTAATTAATGGCGGGGGCCCCTTTTAGTTGAACTTGGTCCGGCTTACAGTAAATTAACCATCACATTAATTTTCCAATGTAATAAAAAATACGTCAGCGTATAAAACTGGTATCTAGTATTCACTTTATTACTATTTAAGGCCCTTTATATTGAAAAATTATTACTAACTACTAAAATACTAAATAATTTTTACTAACTTTGTGGGATTAACACCTGTAATAGAAGTAGTGAGTTTATAAATATTATTTTTTTATTATTTCAAATGCCTTTATTTCTATTTGTCTCCATATTTACAAGCAGACCAAGCTGTCCAGCAGAAGGCGACAGTTACTGGATTGCAAAAACACTTACCCCTTTTTTAACCTAATTTTTCATTTTTTTTTTTTTGCATATATATTTTGCATATAATAAAACGCAATTTTTTCCTGAAGATTAAATGTTAAAACACCCAAATATTATATATATATTTTTTAAACCAGAGACCCCAGAGAATAAATTAGTTACAGTTGCAACCCTTATTTTTAGTAAAATAAATACACTAAGGTTCATTTCAGTACACAGAAACACAATGGGATTGATTTACTAAATCTGGAGAATGCTCCGGAGTGCAGCTCTGCATAGAAACCAATCAGCTTCCAGGTTTTTTTGGCCTGTGGCCAATTATAGCTCAGGGGGTTCAGTACACGCCATACATACTATATAAGGCCGCCACCACGGTGGCCTTGTGTAATGTGTTCCGGCGTGCAGGGAAAGAGCAAGATAGGCAGGGACAGTGTGTTCTTTTCTCAGGCATCTGCAGGAGTTAAAGTGGGTGTTGTG
The DNA here is from genome assembly GCF_037356315.1 of Lithobates pipiens. Classification (NCBI taxonomy): domain Eukaryota; kingdom Metazoa; phylum Chordata; class Amphibia; order Anura; family Ranidae; genus Lithobates; species Lithobates pipiens. The sequence goes on along the minus strand of NW_027507686.1, from coordinate 9,730,482 downwards.
TGCCTCCAGCACAGTATACACCTGTATCTATCCTTTTTTTTGCTGGTGTTCTCTAATACAGGCATCTGCAGGAGTTAAAGTGGGTGTTCTGAGCCTCCAGCACAGTATACATCTGTATTTACCATTTTATGCTGGTGTTCTCTAATACAGGCATCTGCAGAAGTTAAAGTGGATGTTGTGTGCCTCCAGCACAGTAAACACCTGTATCTACCCTTTTTTGCTGGTGTTCTCTAATACAGGCATCTGCAGGAGTTAGTGGGTGTTCTGAGCCTCCAGCACAGCGCAGTATACATCTGTATCTACCTTTTTATCCTGGTGTTCTCTAATACAGGCATCTGCAGGAGATAAAGTGGGTGTTGTGTGCCTCCAGCACAGTATACACCTGTATCTACTCTTTTATGCTGGTGTTCTCTAATACAGGCATCTGCAGGAGTTAGTGGGTGCTATGTGCCTCCAGCACAGCACAGCACAGTATACACCTGTATCTACCCTTTTTTGCTGGTGTTCTCTAATACAGGAATCTGCAGGATTTAGAGGGTGTTCTGAGCCTCCAGCACAGTATACACCTGTATCTACCATTTTATGCTGGTGTTCTCTAATACAGGCATCTGCAGGAGCTAAAGTGGGTGTTCTGTGCCTCCAGCACAGTATACACCTGTATCTACTCTTTTATGCTGGTGTTCTCTAATACAGGCATCTGCAGGAGTTAGTGGGTGCTGTGTGCCTCCAGCACAGCACAGTATACACCTGTATCTAACCTTTTTTGCTGGTGTTCTCTAATACAGGCATCTGCAGGATTTAAAGGGTGTTCTGAGCCTCCAGCACAGTATACACCTGTATCTACCCTTTATTGCTGGTGTTCTCTAATACAGGCATCTGCAGGAGTTAAAGTGGGTGTTGTGTGCCTCCAGCACAGTATACACCTGTATCTACCCTTTTTGCTGGTGTTCTCTAATACAGGCATTTTCAGGATTTAGAGGGTGTTCTGAGCCTCCAGCACAGTATACACCTGTATCTACCCTTTTTTGCTGGTGTTCTCTAATACAGGCATCTGCAGGAGTTAAAGTGGGTGTTGTGTGCCTCCAGCACAGTATACACCTGTATCTACTCTTTTATGCTGGTGTTCTCTAATACAGGCATCTGCAGGAGTTAGTGGGTGTTGTGTGCCTCCAGCACAGCACAGTATACACCTGTATCTACCCTTTTTTGCTGGTGTTCTCTAATACAGGAATCTGCAGGATTTAGAGGGTGTTCTGAGCCTCCAGCACAGTATACACCTGTATCTACCATTTTATGCTGGTGTTCTCTAATACAGGCATCTGCAGGAGTTAAAGTGGGTGTTGTGTGCCTCCAGCACAGTATACACCTGTATCTACTCTTTTATGCTGGTGTTCTCTAATACAGGCATCTGCAGGAGTTAGTGGGTGCTGTGTGCCTCCAGCACAGCACAGTATACACCTGTATCTAACCTTTTTTGCTGATGTTCTCTAATACAGGCATCTGCAGGAGTTAAAGTGGGTGTTGTGTGCCTCCAGCACAGTATACACCTGTATCTACCATTTTATGCTGGTGTTCTCTAATACAGGCATCTGCAGGAGTTAAAGTGGGTGTTGTGTGCCTCCAGCACAGTATACACCTGTATCTACTCTTTTATGCTGGTGTTCTCTAATACAGGCATCTGCAGGAGTTAGTGGGTGCTGTGTGCCTCCAGCACAGCACAGTATACACCTGTATCTAACCTTTTTTGCTGATGTTCTCTAATACAGGCATCTGCAGGAGTTAAAGTGGGTGTTGTGTGCCTCCAGCACAGTATACACCTGAAGATACCCCTTATTGCTGGTGTTGTCTGTTGCATATCTTGCATATTAGCCTTTAAAATTAGCACTTTTGATTTCGAACGTTCAATTCCCATAGACTTTAATAGGGTTCTAAAGTTCGTATGAATCTTTGGTCCGTTCGAAGGTTCTGGTGCGAACCGAACCGGGGGGTGTTCGGCTCATCCCTACTGGTGACATGCAGCAGAAGACAATATAAAACAGGGAATGTGTTACATGGGCTGCAGGTTGGGCACCAGGGGCCAAAGCAATCTGAGCAGAAGTGGGAGTGGGTACCGCTCAAACTAGGTACCCGCTGCCACCCCACCCCCATCCCCCCATAAAAAAAAGTTTCCATTAATTAGTGGCAGAGAAGGGGGGGGGGTGGAGTAATAAGAATAGCAGAGCTTCTGTCTTTAACTGAAGTTCTGCTTTAGGGAAAGGAAAAAAAACAAAACGCTACAAGTAATTTTTCTTAGCTTTTACCTGCGATTTTTGAAGTTGGCGACAAGGTCCCTTTAAAGTGGGATTCAAGAAGGTAGACAATCCCCGAAATGACTAATGCAGCTTCGTCTTTCATTCTCTTTGATTGGCTGCTGGAAGAGAAAGTTCTACTTTTTTGGCGTCTGTCTCAGAGTTCCGTGGTGACTAACAATGGAAAACTCGGCTTCCCGAGGACTTCCATCTCTTATCACACAACAGAAATGATTGCAGAACTCTCGCTCTAATCTCCATGTCTAAAAAAGTAATGCGGCTGAGAGGTGATGGGAAAGCTGAGAGTGTAAAACTCGGAGTGACAGAGAAAGCGTCAGGAGATATTGTTTCCGCATATTAGAGCAATCAGCGTGCTATCCTCACACTTCCTCTACAAAGTGTCAGACCACGAGCGGCGTGGCAATAAAGGATACGTTCATTAGATGGAACGTTGGGCTCACGAGGGGATTTTACTGGCATATTTTTATACAAAGCCTGGTCACCAACCTTGGTAAATGCACAGAACAATCAAGTGTTTCAAAGGCTTACTTAATTCCGACATTTGCTCAGAGTTTTCCTTTCCCTTTATTGGCTTTTGTTGTGTCTCTGAACTTGTTTGAAAATTTAGCCCCGTACACACGATCGGATTTTCCGAGGGGAAATGTTGGATTTCAGGCTGTTGGCGAAAAATCCGACCGCCTGTACTCTCCATCGGACAATTGTTGGCCAAACTTTCCGTGGACAAATGTTGGATGGCAGGTTTTCAAATTTTTCCACCAACAAATGTCTGTTGTCGAATTTTCCCGAGCGTGTGTACACAAGTCCGTCGGACAAAAGTCCAAAGAGTACAAACACGCATGCTCGGAAGCAAGGACGACCCGGGAAGCGGTCGGTCTTGTAAACTAGCATTCGTAATGGAGAATTAACATTCGTGACGTGGCAAATTATGAAATCTCCAAATGCAGCGCACAATTCTCTTTTTTGTTAATGGGATAATAACAGAGTTATTTTCGTAGACTAAAACGACTAAAACATTTTAGTCGACTAAATGAATATTATTTTAGTTGACTAAAATACGACTAATAGATACAAGGAAAATTATTGCGTTAACCTATAAAAAGTGAATCAAGCAGCTACACACGACTGTGACAAAATTCATATACAAACAAGAAAACTAAAATGTAGCGCTAACAATAAAAAAAGAAAATAGTGAAGTGACTAACACCAAAAAGGACACTATAAAGTCCAAATAATAAAAATGAATTAGTCCTCGAAATCCACATGGAATTCAGATGTAATATTTCACACGATATATAGGCCGAGGGGTGATCCCACAGACATCCACAGCAGTAACATCAAGGTAAATGAAAAGAAGCAAAAGGGTGGGTACTCTTACCAGAGCCACGGGACCTGTGTGTGAACACTTGTTCAAACGAGCATGTATAGATGGATCCTCCACTCTACAGGAGCTGTACGACAAATCCCAGCAGGTCCATCAGCCAATGGAGGGGCTGTGGGTCTTCAAATCAATGGATGGGTAGTCAGCACCATCTCAGAGGTTCAAGTCTTCTTCTCCAAAGGTTCCAACGAATGGAAAAACGGAACTCAAGCCAGTAGTTCAACAGTGGGGAGAGCCAAACTCGCGAAGAAAATCATATATAAAACAAAAAAGAATAACGGCTTCCCATAGTGTAGATTAAAAAAATAGAAATTGCTGTTTATTGGCATAAAACCAGCATATACAATAAAGAAAATATTAAAAACGTGATCACATAATAAAAAAAGGCAATACAGGGAACATGATAACCTCACCCCGCGCGTTTCGTCCCAAAGGACTTCTACAGGAGCATCTGACTGTTCCCCTGTATTGCACATATATATATATATATATATATATATATATATATATATATATATATATATAACTATGAAAGATATAGCACCAATCAAAGATCAGATTTCTCAGTTAATAACAACAAATTCTTTCATAGGACAGCGGTACCCACATGATATACCAATGCTACACCTTACATTAGGGAAGCCAATCATTTGTCTTGTATCAAAATCCCCAGATGAATAGCCGAAACCCAGGATCTATCAGGATGTAATAAAAACTGAGGTCTGTATGTGAAAATACAGCGAAAAACGGGCAAAAAGCCAGCGAAAACGGGTCCTCATAGCATATACTATGACTCAGCCAATGACAAACATTAACACTAGTATGCCTAAAATACATATAATCTATCACAGAGGGCTCGCCAGTATTGATGGTTTTTAGCGGAGTTCAAAGTGAGGCTTGGTTATATATAAACCAAGTCTCACGTCCATGTCTAGCTAAACCTGGAAGTGGTATGCATCTGTAACGGGGATAATCATAATGGAAACCATAGGGACCCAAAGAGAGTCCTGGTTATAAACAAACCAAGCCTCTCATTAGCGTCCCGGAAGTGACATGATGTCACCTCCGGGAGGCCAAACCGGAAGTGTGGCTGGATGAAAACAGTTTTCCTTTTTAAACATCCCTTGTAACAAAAGCATGACAGGACCTCTTACATATTAAATCTGGGGTCAAAAAGACCTCAGATCTCATATTTACACTAAAATGCAATAAAAAAAATGTAAAAAAATTAAATGTTTGGAAAAAAAAAATTAAAAATATATTGCTTTAAGAGCTATGGTCGGAAGTGACGTTTTGACGTCGCTTCCGTCCTGCAATGTTATGGAGACGGTTGCGGGCCATCTTCCCCCTCACTCATCTCCATGAGTGGAAAAGGATGTATTCAGCATTCCAGGTGGCTCAGTGAGCAGAGTCATTGCCAGACACAGCAAGGTCCCAGGTTTAAGTCCAGGCCCTGACACTGACCCTTGAACCTCAGGGGCACCATCACAGCTCAAAGAACTCCTGGCAACTTCTGGAGGAGCCCTGGAGGAGAATGGCTGCTATAGAGTGTCACTTGAGTGACATCTCCGAGTCTGCTGGGGCGACTTATTTCACATCCAAGATGGAGGCATCCAGCAGCAGTCTCAGTTTGTTTGGATGTCCAAGGGAGGTTTTCACAGATTAATAATATAGCACCCCCTAGCGTTGAGTACTAGAGGAGAGATTTTTGTTTAGAGTAGATAAATTTGTACAGGCTTGGTTGCCAGCAACCAACCTGTGATTCTCCTGGGTTGGGCAGAGATCCAGGGAGAGCTGGATGACTCACAGGCAGCATCCCTGAGACCTCCCCCCTATTTCTAGAATGTGCTGGAGCCTTATAGAAAGATGGAAGGAGAAGTAAGGTGGAGCTGCCTGAAGTATTCTGAGGGCCCTGACCAATCCCCAACTTGGATTGACATGGGACAGCCCCCCTCAAATACTCAGGGTCAGCCCAGCTGGGGGGTGGAAGCTAGAGATGGAGTGTTAGGCTGTCGTGGCCTTTGAGAGAGCTCCCCAGTCTGGGGGGGGGGGGGGGGTATCCTTTGGCCTGGGCTCTGGTGCCAATGTGACCTTCCCAAAAGCATGGAGGTGTCCTGAACCAGGAGGCACTGGGAGCAAGGAGAGGACAGCGAGAGAACACTAGTATGAATTCAAATACATTTTTAACATTTTCAAATTCTAATTAATTTCTGAATTTTTCTGAATTCGTTATTTCGTTACATTATAATTTATTTTAAATTTGTTGAAATGTGTTACTATTGTGATTCAAACATTTGGATACATCTGAATCTCCAAATAATATAAATTTTGTCCAAATTTCAATTCGTAACAAAACGAGTCTAATTCTGTCTGTTGACCCGTTATGCTGCTGCTGAGTCCTGTATGAACATAGGGGTTGGAGGTGTTATATGGTAGTTCAGTGACTCGAGTGTACAGCTCTCCGGCTTCCTGTCCTTGATGTACATATATTTTATATTAGAATCAATTACACTGTTGTTCCAATTCATTTTGCCTGGTGTCAAAGAGAGTATCACTGGCTGAGCCCCATCAACCTTTTGCTATGGGACCACATACATTATTAACAAAATTCCTTCTAAAGATATAATACGGGTTTCTCCAAGCTTTCTAAACAAAGTGCCAGTTTACTATCCTTCAGACTTTAGTGATCAATGGGAGTATAAAATTCCCTGGCATATGTAGGAGCAAACATTGCCCCATCATTAATGTCAGTGGGAGGAATTGTGCCCCTTTTTTGGTGTCATTGGGAGAAATAGTGCCCCATCTTTGCTGTCATTGTGGGGGATAGTGCCCCATCATTGGTTGCATTGGGAGTAATAGTGCCCCATCATTGGTGTGATTGGGAGGAATTGTCCCCCATTATTGGTTTAAGTGGCCGGGGGGATACTGCCCCATACTGGGTTGCATTGGCAGGAATTGTGCCCCTTTGTTGGTGTCATTGGAAGAAATAGTGCCACATTATTGGTGTCATTGGGAGGAAGAGTATTCCATCTTTGGTGTTATTGGGGGGAATAGTGCCCCATCGTTGGTTGCATTGGGAGAAATAGTGCCCCATCGTTGGTTGCATTGGGAGAAATAGTGCCCCATCTTTGGTGTCATTGGGGGGGAATAGTACCCCATCACTGGTTTCATAGGGAGTAATAGTGCCCCATTGTTGGTGTGATTGGGAGGAATAGTGCCCCATTATTGGTTTAAGTGGGGAGTGGGTACTGCCCCATCATTGGTTACATTGGCAGGAACTGTGCCCCTTTGTTGGTGTCATTGGAAGAAATAGTGCCCCGTTATTGGTGTCATTGGGAGGAAGTGTACCCCATCTTTGGTGTCATTGGGGGGGAATAGTGCCCATCGTTGGTTGCATTGGGAGAAATAGTGCCCCATCATTGGTGTCCTTTGGGGGAAAAGTGTCATATCATTGGTACCATTGTGAGGAATAGTGCCCCATAATTGGTGTCATTGGCAGGAATTGGGCCCCTTTGTTGGTGTCATTGGGAGAAATAGTGCCCTATTATTGGTGTCATTCAGAGGAATAGTATCCCATCATTGGCGTCATTGGGGGGGAATAGTGCCCCATCTTTGGTGTCATTGGGGGAGAATAGTGCCCCATAATTGGTTGCATTAGGAGTAATAGTGCCCCATCATTAGTATGATTGGGAGGAATAGTCCCCCATTATTGGTTTAAGTGGGGGGGGGGGGGTACTGCCCCATCATTGGTTGCATTGGCAGGAATTGTGCCCCTTTGTTGGTATCATTGGAAGAAATAGTGCCCCATTATTGATGTCATTGGGAGGAAGAGTACCCCATCTTTGGTGTCATTGGGGGGAATAGTGCCCCATCGTTGGTTGCATTGGGAGAAATAGTGCCCCATCACTGGTGCCCTTTGGGGAAAAAAGTGTAATTTCATTGGTACCATTGTGAGGAATAGTGCCCCATAATTGGTGTCATTAGCAGGAATTGTGCCCCTTTGTTGGTGTCATTGGGAGAAATGGTGCCCCATCATTAGTGTCATTGGGGGGGGGGAAGTGCCCCATTATTGGTGTCTTTGACAGGAATTGGGCCACTTCGTTAGTGTCATTGGAAGAAATAGTGCCTTATTATTGGTGCCATTCAGAGGAATAGTATCCCATCATTGGTGTCATGGGGGGGGGGGATAGTGCCCCATCTTTGGTGTCATTGGGAGGAATAGTGCCCCATCTTTGGTGTCATTGGGAGGAATAGTGCCCCATCTTTGGTGTCATTGGGAGGAATAGTGCCCCATCTTTGGTGTCATTGGGAGGAATAGTGCCCCATCTTTGGTGTCATTGGGAGGAATAGTGCCCCATCTTTGGTGTCATTGGGAGGAATAGTGGCCCATTGTTAAAGTCATTGAAAGAAAAAATGTCCCCTCATTGGTATCATTGTGAGTACCCCATCGTTAGTGTCATTGGGAGGAATAGTGCCCCAATGATTGGTGTCAGTGGGAGGAATTACGCCCCATCGTTGGTGTCATTGGGTGGAATAGTGCTCCAATTATTGGTGTCAGTGGGAGGAATTACGCCCCATCGTTGGTGTCAGTGGGATGTTATATTGCGCCAAGTACCAGATAAAAGAAAGCAAAGGGCGGCAGCCGGCCCCCAGGCCACAAATTGGAGACCACTGATCTAGCACAAAATGTTAAAAACACGAAAAATCAATAGTTTTTAAACCTGCGAACTTTCAAACACATTATATATGGATACATTATATATCATAATTTCATTTAAAAGTGAATTTTATAATCAGAGCTTACAAGGTTGAGGCATGCGGCGCGGACTCTTTAATTTTTTATTTTTCTTTGCACCATGAAGGGTCTCCACTTTATATTTTTAGTGATGAAGTATAAAGGTCAGAGCTCGATCATAAGTTGAGACTGTGTGATACAAGCTTTTATCTTATTGCGAAATGCTCGAGGGTCAATCATTACGGGAGTAGAAAAGCTCGGGCCTTACATCTTGCCGATTGATTTTTGCTCACTGCCGACCGCATTCCTGATCTTCAATGACTCCTTGCACCTTTTTATTTGTACGCGGAGACTTTTGAGGTTTCAGAGTGAGAAATATGACTATCTCCTCCATTAACCTCTACAGCGATGGCACACCGCACATAGGCCTGGGCGCTTTTATTTCCTATCGTGCTTCTTCTTCTTCTTTTAAGCCTTGAGGCTTGAGCCACCGATGGTTAAGAATTTATATCAGCTTTCAGACCACATTGTGCTATTTTGCACCTGGAAGAAGTCAATAAGTTTCCATTTAGACCTGCTCTTTGTCACTTTGATACGCCATCAACTCAAAGAATGCCCATATCACTGCCGTAATTCAATATAGACGCGGTCGGAAAATATGTCATGCATGCCTTGAAATAATTGCCTTTCCTGTTTATTCGAGGCTCACAACATTGATTTTTATTTTTCTTATACTTCCAACAAAAAGTATTTATTTAATTTCAGGTGGGGTAGTGGACAAATCTCATTGGTGGTTGCAACTCCCTTCTCATTGGCCTGCCTCTCCATAGGCTCCTCTCCTCTCCTCTTCAGTCTATAATGAATGCTGCTGCCAGACTTATCCACCTTACCAACTGTTCAGTGTCTGCCCACCCTCTCCTCCAATCCCTACACTGGCTCCCAATCACCCACCTTGAGGCCAGGTGACAGATGCACACCGTAGGGATCAGGAGTGCACCGCAAGGTTGTGGACCCTACGGCTGACTGCTGCGGACGGGGATCAAGGTGATAAGGAAGGCAGGGCCGCCAGAACACCAAGACGGATCCCACCGGGGTTAGAGCATAAGATTCCCTGGGGCTCGGAGTCTAAGAGCCAGCAGGTGTTCACCAGAGCCTCTAGTGGTGAGGATGGACTTGGCTGCAACTGGCTCCAGGTCACGGCCCCCGGGGTCCCCCAGCTCACACCCACAGTAGGCAACAGGAGGATAGGGATGGTGAGGGACAAAGCCAAGGTCGGGGCCACAAGCAGACAGGAATAGTCAGGGACACGCCAAAAGGTCAGGATCACAGGCAAACAGGGATAGTCAAGGACACGCCAAAGTCGGCAACGGAACAACAGAAGAGCACACGGCAGGTAACAGGAAGCTAACACACAAAGGTTGATCATCCCTGTTGGCTTGCGGTGCACAGGTTAATATAGGGTTCCCTGATAGGGCCTGGGTTGGAGCCATGCTTAGAGGAGAGGTTATAAAAACCACCAGGTGGAAGTGGCTGGCCTCTTAGTCAGAAGACATGAGGGGAGGTAAGCAACCAGAGGAAGATCACTGCATAACCATGACACCCAGTGAATTAAATTCAAAATAATAACCACAACATACAAAGCCATTCACAACTCTGCCCCAAGCTACATCACCGATCTTGTCTCCAAATGTCACCCAAATCGTCCCCTTCGCTCTTCTGAAGACCTCCCACTCTCAAGCTCTCTAGTCTCCTCCTCCTATGCTCGTCTCCAGGATTTCTCCAGAGCCTCTCCCATCCTCTGGAACTCGCTACCTCCACTGGTCCGGCTATCCCCTACTCTTGCTACCTTCAGGCAATCCCTGAAAACTCATCTATTCAGGGAAGCCTATCACGTCTCCAACTAATCTCCTACCACTTCCATCAGCTCATTCCCAACAGCTATAACCTTTTGTACCACCTGCCCCACCCTATTAGATTGTAAGCTCTTCTGAGCAGGGCCCTCTTAATCCTCTTGTATTGTATTGTAACTGTATTGTCTCCTTTTTATAATGTAAAGCGCTGCGTAAATTGCTGGTGCTATATAAATCCTGAATAATAATAATGATAATAATAATAATTAGAGCTACAGCTCATCGCAGAACTGCAATGGGGCCAAGCAGCTTGGGGTCCCCGATCATTTGGTAGCATTAGGATTGTTCAGAGCTATTTTTCATACATTAATCATGTAAAATTAGCTAAAGGATTGTTTGAACATCAGGCAAATAATGTTTAAAGTGACTCTGTTGTGAAAGTTAGCCTGGAATAGGTGCTAAATTTGGGCCCCAACGCACTGGTCAGTATAGAAGGGATCAAAAATCGTCTGAACATTGTCCTAGCATCGCTCTTTACATAGGACCTCCCATAGTATAGGTGCAGCGCTTACCCCCAAAGGAG
>NW_027507686.1:9619627-9709627 GCF_037356315.1 Lithobates pipiens | reverse complement strand
GGCTGCTGCACATAGAAGGTTTTTTATCTTAAAGCGGGAGTCCGCCATTTGTTTGTTTTTTAAAAGCCAGCAGCTACAAATACTGCAGCTGCTGACTTTTAAAATAGTGGCACTTACCTGTCCAGGGCGCCCGCGATGTCGTCACCCGAAGCCGATCTCTCGATCATCTCTCGGGTGCTGCCGCCACCATCTTGGGTATGGGAATCAGGAAGTGGAGCCTTTCGGCTTCATTTCCCGGTTCCCTACTGCGCATGCGCGAGTCGCGCTGCGCAATAAGGATGGTCCCCCGCTGTCTCTGGGATCCGTGTGTTTCCCAGCAGGCAGCGGGGGACTTTCGGAAAGGGGCATAGATTCTGCGGAAAGGGGCGTAGCTTCTGCCTGTACTGTACAGGTACCTGCACCCCCCTCCCCCCCTGAAAGGTGCCAATTGTGGCGCCGGAGGGGGGGGGGGGGGAGGATTCCAATGAGCGGAAGGTCCATTTTAGGGTGGAGCTCCGCTTTAATGCATACAAAGCATTAAGATAAAAAAACCTTCTGACTTTACAACCACTTTAATGCCGCATACACAAGACTGGACTTTCCGGCAGACTAGGTCTGACGGAATCAGTCCGTCAGACAATCCGATCATGTGTGGGCTAATCCGATCGTTTTTCTTTAAAAAAATCTGACAGACCTAGAAATAGAACATATTTCAAATCTGTCTGACGGACTCAAATCCTATAGGGAAAACCGTTCGTCTGTGTGCTGGTCCGATGGACCAAATATGATGCAAGGGACGTTATTGGCTACTGGCTATTGAACTTCCTTTTTTTAGTCCCATCTTACTTCATCACCTTCAAAATGAACAGACTTTCGAACGGACTTAGTTCATTTGGAAAGTCAGTCGGAACTCCGCCGAAAGTCAGTCGGAAAGACCGTCGGAGCTAGTCTGCCGGAAAGTCCAGTCGTGTGTACGCGGCATTAGTCTACAGGACAGGGAGTGAAGGAAAGTTTCCTTAATGAAATAGATGGAAAAAAAAAAATAGCAGTTTTTGTTGGCTATGTGATAAGATGAGATGCAGGGATCTTGCGTAGTATAGAATTCAGCTTTATTTGCATAGGAGAACAGCATACATGTGTGAGAACAGCATTGCAGGATAGAGTGTGAGAACAGCATTACAGGATAGAGTGTGAGAACAGCATTACAGGATAGATTGTGAAAACAGCATTACAGGATAGAGTGTGAGAACAGCATTACAGGATAGAGTGTGAGAACAGCATTACAGGATAGAGTGTGAGAACAGCATTACAGGATAGAGTGTGAGAACAGCATTACAGGATAGAGTGTGAGAACAGCATTACAGGAGAGAGCAGAGGGAAAAAACGTCCTTCTTGTGCAGAATATACAAGCATATACAAACATCCAAAAAAAAAGAAGAGAGCAGCATTCATAAGTCTTGGGAGGTGAACACATAATGAAGATTAGGGATGAGCTCAGGCGTGTTTGCATGGACCACGTGCAGAGCCCGCCAGGAAGTCGGCGCAGCGCTGCGCTAATCACAGGCAGTGAGACATTGCCCGATCTCTGCAGCCGCACATCGGGGCAATGTCTCACCGCCTGTGATTAGCGCAGCATTGCGCCGACTTCCTGGCGGGCTCTGCACATGGTCCATGCGAACACGCCGGAGCTCATCCCTAATGAAGATTTTCAAACACATAGACATCAGTATATCACTACAGCGCCATCTATAGTACATGCTGTTGCACTTCCAACAGTTTTAACCCTTTTGTACTCTCTCCCAAATGAAAACAAAAATGTTTGCCTTTAGAGATATTTTAACTGAGTTCTTTGTCAAGTAGATATAACAACCGACAGACGGCCTCCGTGAAACAAATTGGTCATTTTTAGACTTGTATCTGCGTTGACTGTAAATCCACAGCTTGCATATAATTTACCCGCTCTATATCTCAGTACACCCTTTTTTTTTTTTAAACAATTGCAGAAAGATATTTGATAAATTACAATGTTAATAAATATTCATAGCCTTTCAGTGGTAATTCAGGCTCTCTCTACTTATTCAATGCAGTGCTAGAGCGGGATGGATTATATATAAGATTGTTACAGTTCTATAAATTAGAGGTTGAAGCATGCATTTATTGTGTGTGTGATAGTGTCTGCTTCAATACTGGGCACTATTATTAATGTACTTACACAGAATGATGATAGGAGGAAGCAGACGTGTATTTTCAGGCCTGTGAATATTTTTTTTTTTTCTATGTGTTGTGGCTTTTGTCAAACATAATAGTAGTATAATTCTTCTACTGATTACTCATCTACTTCCTTGCATGCATGCTCTACTTTTGATGCAATCCAGTACAAACACCCCCCCGGTACGGTTTTTGCCAGAACTAAAAGTTTGGACCTGAACTCCAAACTTTATTAACCACTTCAATACCGGGGGGCACTTAAACACCTTCCTGCCCAGACCAATTTTCAGCTTTCAGCGCTGTCGCACTTTGAATGACAATTGCGCGGTCATGCTACACTGTACCCAAATGAAATTTTTATCATTTTTTCCCCACAAATAGAGCTTTCTTTTGGTGGTATTTGATCACCTCTACGGTTTTTATTTTTTGGCTAAACAAATAAAAAAAAACTGAAAATTTTGAAAAAAAAATGTTTTTTTTGTTTCAGTTTCAAACCTTTGTAAATAAGTACGTTTCTCCTTCACTGATGGGGCTGCACTGACAGGCACTGATAAGGCGGCACTGATGAGCTGGCACCAATGAAGTGGTACTGATGAGGTGGCATTGATAGACACTGATATTTGGCACTGATAGGCGGCACTAATAGGTGGCACTGATGGGCGACACAGATGGACACTGATAGGTGGCACAAATTGGCACTGATAGCTGGCACAGATTGGCATGGATAGGCAGCATGAATGGGCATGGATAGGCAGCACAGATGGGCATGGATGGGCACTGATAGTTGGCATGGATGAGCACTGATAGGTGGCACAGATGGGCACTGATAGGAGGCATGGATGGGCACTGATATGCAATACAATGTCGCTTTGTTTTGTACTGATGGGTGCCAACCAGTCCCAAACACTAATGCATACCAATCAGTGATACCCATTGTGGACACTGATTGGCATCCATTGTGGGCACTGATTGGCATCCATTGTGGGCACTGACTGACATCCCTGGTGGTCTAGGGTGGTGTCCCTGGTGGTCCAGTGTGGGCATCCTCGGGGGGGCTGTGCTGATAATCGGTCAGCACAGACCCCCCCTGTCAGAGGAGCAGCCAATCGGCTCTCCTCTACTCGCATCTGACAGATGCGAATGAGGAAAAGCCGATCACCGGCTCTTCCTATTTACACTGTGATCAGCCGTGATTGGACACGGCTGATCACGTGGTAAAGAGTCTCCGTCGAAGAGACTCTTTACTGAGATCGTAGTTGCGTGGTGTCAGACTGACACCCCGCAACAACGATCGCCGCGATCCTAGGGGCGCGCAGCGGCTCAAAATCCTGAGGACGTCCTATGACGTCCGGTCAGGATTTTGAAACCACTTTGCAGCCGTCATTTGACAATTGGCGGGTGGCAAGTGGTTAAAGTCTATGGAACCCTAACTTGAAAAATCAATAGTGCCCATTTTGAAGGCTTTTTTTCAAGTTATTGGCCATAAAAAGGGTATGGGGGCCTGGCTACTGCCCTGGGGGGACGTGCATCAATGCAAATCTAATTTTTTTAAAACATAGTATTAACAGGAGCAGTGATTATATTGATGCTTAAAGTGAAAAAATTAAAATTAAAAATGACTTTAAATATAGTGCATAGGGGGGTCCCCTTAGTCTCCCTGTAAAGTAGTGCATCTGTGCCGTGTATAGAACTTACTACAGCAAAATTGACATTTATAAAGGAAAAAAAATACATTTAAATTGCTGCAATATAATACCATTGCCAGCAATAGAAAAATGTTACAAAAATCAGTGTGGGGGGGGGTCCCTCCTAATCCATACCAGGCTCTGCCCCCCACCTCAAAGCACCTTGTCGTGGGGACAAGGGCCTCTTCCCCACAACCCTGGGCTGTGGTTGTGGGGGGCAGGGGGCTTATCAGAATCTGGAAGCCCCCTTTGACAAGGGGGCATCCAGATCCCATGCCATTTTTTTTTTTTTATATTTTGGTGTGGGGTTCCCCTCCAAAGGTCTGGTATGGATTTTGGGAGGGGGGGGGGCATGCTGTTTTTTTTTTTTTTTTTGGTGTGGGGTGCCCCTTAAAATCCATACCAGACCCAAAGGCCCTGGTATGGATTGGGGGGGACCCCCACACCAATTTTTCTCGGCGGAGATGATCGCAACGTGGCGGGAGGGGGATGGGCACCTTTCCTGCCGCTGATAAAAGTGTATGCGCCGCAGAGACCACTTTTATCCTAAAGAGGACCGCCCGCCGTTTCAGAAAATACTGTGGTTATGGCAGCTATCTGCTGCCATAACCCTGGTATTCTATGCCAAAGTACCAACGTACAGCTATGTAAATGGTTTTAAAGTGTAACTAAAGCCAAAACTTTTTTTTTTTTAAGTTTTGGATTGAGTGGAGAGGGATTAGAAACCCTGTCTTTTTTTTTTTGCCGTCTGTGCCCCCCCGTTATCGAGATTCATCATCTCTAGTTGTCATGTTTACCGTTATAACTCATGGTGAAAGTAACGAACGGAAATATACCAACAGGGACGCTAGTTCTGGTGATATACTGGTATTTCCTCACTTTGGAGGGATTTTCGCTCACTTCCTGTTTTGGCTATAAGACAGGAAGTGAAGGGAAATCTCCCCAATGGGACAAAGATGAAAAAAAAAAAGCAACAGCAGGGCTTATAACCCCTTCCCCCGCCCCTCCCTGCTGACAGAGCCTCCCTCACTCTAAGCCGAGCCCAACAGCCGGCTATCTTCTAGAACACCGGCGCCGCGATCCAGCAGGCTGGCCGGCGCCAGGGGCTATGTTAGTCCAGGAGGATGGGTGGGGTTTTTTTTTTTCAGGCGGAGGGCAGCTTCTTTCCGCCCCTTCCCCCCATGGTGCCCATGACACTTGCCATGGCTGCCATACCTTAGCTACGCCACTGACTACAGAACGTGTTCCATAGGAAACCATGTTACATGGACTGTAATGCAAATCTGCAAAAAGCATTAAAAACGCATAGGCATGAATCAGGGCTTTTTGGGATCAGTGAAATAGCTGTGCTGTCTGCCAGGCCTGCCTACATCATAAGACTGGCAGAACTGAATCACAAATCCTTCTGCAGGTAAACCGTCCCCATATTTGTAGCTAAACGTAGCTGTCTGGCTGGGGTTCCACTTTAATGCACAATGACATCTGTCTGTCTGTCTGTCTGTCTGTCTGTCTATTTATCTATCTATCTATCTATCTATCTATCTATCTATCTATCTATCTATCTATCTATCTATCTATAAATATCTATCTATCTATCTATTTATCTATCTATCTATCTATTTATCTATCTATCTATCTATCTATCTATCTATCTATCTATCTATCTATCTATCTATCTATCTATCTATCTATCTATCTATCTATCTATGTGTGCAACAACCGGCTTTGCTGCACCATATTTCCCCTTTGTTTGCCTGCGGTCTTTGTGCTCGGAGGCGCTCTCTAATACAGACAAATTTTTTGTTTAATCAGTTCTGTGCTTGGCCGAATCGGCGTCCAAGTTGGCTTCCCACTCACTGGCACGCAGAGCGGATGACTTGCAATAGTCTCATTTCAGAGGAAAAGCCGGAGAGAAAGCTGAATGTGCCTTGCCAAGATTGTCAGCTTTGTTCCAGAGTCCGATATTCCGCATCTGTACGGAGAAAAGGTCTCCTTCCGTGTCATCTGGAGGAGATGGACGCAGAAAATGATTAAAGCGACTCTGCAATTTTCTGCGAGCTGCAATGGACTGCGCCGGCTAAACTGGGGAATCGGGGGCGGACGTGGGACTTAATGACTCGTCAGCCCAGGATGTCCGCACTTCCCAACTTTGTAAAATGGAAACTTCGCTCTCCAAGGACACGAAACCTATTACATTCCCTAACACAGCTGTCCAAAATCATCTCCATCCGCAATACCGGACACCCCGTGTGATGTACATCTCCAGTGCCTGGGGGGAGCTCCTAGTGTACAATTATATAGAACATTCTGCATTGGATATGGTTCATCGCAATGTATGCAGACAGACAGCTGGGGACAAAGGTGGAAGACAGATAGATAGATAGATAGATATAGATAGATAGATAGATAGATAGATAGATAGATAGATAGATAGATAGATAGATAGATAGAACAATAAAATGAATATCCATATACAAGAACATTAGACTAAATCAGATAGCAGATAGATAAAAATAATAAATACATAACATTAGAAAGATAGATAGATAGATAGATAGATAGATAGATAGATAGATAGATAGATAGATAGATACAATGAATAAATACAACACATATTCCATTAGATAGATAGGATAGAAGATAGATAAAAAGAATAAATACATGACATTAGATAGATAGATAGATAGATAGATAGATAGATAGATAGATAGATAGATAGATAGTCAGGATAGAAGATAGAACCATAAAATGAATAAATACATAGAAGAAATTTTGATTAGATAGATAAAAATAATACATATATCAAATTAGACTGATAGATAGATAGATGAATAGATAGATAGATAGATAGATAGATAGATAGATAGATAGATAGATAGATAGATAGATAGATACTAGATTAAGAGAAAATGAATAGATAGATAATCATTAAAAAATAAATATAGATAGATAGATAGATAGATAGATAGATAAATACTAGATTAAGAGAAAATGAATAGATAATGATTAAAAAATAAATACAGATAAATAGATAGATAGATAAAAATAACAAATTCATAACATTATATATATATATATATACAGTGGTGTGAAAAAGTGTTTGCCCCCTTCCTCATTTCCTGTTCCTTTGCATGTTTGTCACACTTAAGTGTTTCGGAACATCAAACCAATTTAAACAATAGTCAAGGACAACACAAGTAAACACAAAATGCAATTTGTAAATGAAGGTGTTTATTATTAAAGGTGAAAAAAAATCCAAACCATCATGGCCCTGTGTGAAAAAGTGATTGCCCCCTAAACCTAATAACTGGTTGGGCCACCCTTAGCAGCAACAACTGCAACCAAGCGCTTGCGATAACGTGCAATGAGGCTTTTACAGCGTCCTGGAGGAATTTTGGCCCACTCATCTTTGCAGAATTGTCCTAATTCAGTTACATTAGAGGGTTTTCGAGCATGAACGGCCTTTTTAAGGTCATACCACAACATCTCAATAGGATTCAGGTCAGGACTTCGGCTAGGCCACTCCAAAGTCTTCATTTTGTTTTTCTTCAGCCATTTGGTGGTGGACTTGCTGGTGTGTTTAGGATCATTGTCCTGCTGCAGAACCCAAGTTCGTTTCAGCTTGAGTACACGAACAGATGGTCGGACATTCTCCTTCAGGATCTCTTGGTAGACAGCAGAATTCATAGTTCCTTTTATCACGGCAAGTCTTCCAGGTCCTGAAGCAGCAAAACAGCCCCAGACCATCACACTACCACCACCATATTTTACTGTTGGTATAATGTTCTTTTTATGAAATGCAGTGTTCCTTCTACGCCAGATATACTTGGACACACACCTTCCAAAGAGTTCCACTTTTGTCTCATCGGTCCACAGAATGTTGTCCCAAAAGTCTTGGGGATCATCAAGATGTGTTGTGGAGAAATTGAGACGAGCTTTGATGTTCTTTTTGCTCAGCAGTGGTTTTCTCCTTGGAACTCTGCCATGCAGGCCATTTTTTGCCCAGTCTTTTCCTGATGGTGGAGGCATGAACGCTGACCTTAACTGAGGCAAGTGAGGCCTGCAGTTCCTTGGACGTTGTTGTGGGGTCTTTTGTGACCTCTTGGATGAGTCGTCGCTGCGCTCTTGGGGTAATTTTGGGCGGCCGGCCACTCCTGGGAAGGTTCACCACTGTTCCATGTCTTCGCCATTTGTGGATAATGGCTCTCACTGTGGTTCGCTGGATTCCCAAATCTTTGGAAATGGCTTTATAACCCTTTCCAGACTGATAGATCTCAATTACTTTCTTTCTCAATTGTTCCTGAATTTCTTTGGGTCTCGGCATGATGTGTAGCTTTTAAGGATCTTCTGGTGGACCTTACTGTGTCAAGCAGCTCCTATTTAAGTGATGCCTTGATTGTGAACAGGTGTGGCAATAATCAGGCCTGGGTGTGGCTAGAGAAATTGAACTCAGGTGTGGACAACCACAGTTATAGTATGTTTTAACAAGGGGGGCAATCACTTTTTCACACAGGGCCATGATGGTTTGGATTTTTTTTCACCTTTAATAATAAACACCTTCATTTACAAATTGCATTTTGTGTTTACTTGTGTTGTCCTTGACTATTGTTTAAATTGGTTTGATGTTCCGAAACACTTAAGTGTGACAAACATGCAAAGGAACAGGAAATGAGGAAGGGGGCAAACACTTTTTCACACCACTGTATATAGATAGATAGATAGATAGATAGATAGATAGATAGATAGATAGATAGATAGATAGATAGATAGATAGATAGAATTAATAGATAGATAGAAAATGATTAACACATGAATACAGACAGACAGAGAAATAGTTAGATAGATTGGATAAAAGAAAGATAAAATAATAAAATACATACAAGAAAATTAGATTAGATAGATATTATAGATAGGATAGTAGATAGATCAAAAGGATAAATACATAACGCTAGATAAGATAGATGGATAGATAGATACATACATACACAGACTATATAGAGACGTTCTTATCTTCCACACACAGCGCTATCCACATTTTTTCCAATACAGACTTAAAGGTGTCCTGTGACCGTTGCACAATATATTACCCCTTGTGGGTCTTACTATTCCAGGCCCTGGAGAAGGGAGAGTTCAACCCCTGAAAGATGTTGGATTTGTGTTTCCCTGCTGTTGCTAGAGGTTACAGCACGCATTGCAGCTCACTGATTAGTTGCTAGAGGCTAGAGCACATGATTTCTGCTTGTTTGTTTGCTAGAGATAACTGTGGATATGACCTCAGGGGGGCATGATATACATATCAATGCCGCCGGCCTCCACTATTTACATATGAATGTCGGTAAATTACATGTAAACACAGGGTCTGCAGGTGAGTCATCTGTACACAACAATAGGGCAGAGCTGGGCAGCATTAGTAGCATCACTTCACACTGAGATATCGGGACACAGCACGGGACTAAAACCTCAAGTGACAAGGGAATTTAAACCAGGATAGTTGGCAAGTATAAGGCAGCTGCTTTGGGCCCCACAACAATGACAGGGCTCAGGGCAGCTGCCCCTTTTGCCCTGCCTTTAAAAACAGCCCTGAATATATTCCTGGACTAAATGTTGATCTAGTATTTTCTGTCTGAAGTTTAGATTTAAAGTTTATTTTCTTGAATTAGACTGAATGTTCTTGGCCAGTGGCCACAAATGCAATTTATTTAACCACAATCTGTTTGAAAAAAAAAAAAACATTAAATAACAATACTTTACAGAAAAGCAACTCGAAATAGGTTTTTCTTAGTAAGTGTCTGTTCAAGAATAGCTTAATCAATCTCTGAAATCTTCAGGACTATGGGGGTTAAACCGGCTCAGCCTTTCCTGTACAATCCTTGTGTATCTTCTTGTCGTATTCTTGCACCGTGCCCTATAATTTTTGAGTAAAAAAAAAAAAACGCTACACTGCTTATTTTCTCAGGATTTGAAAGACTCGTCTGCGAGTTCTCCAGAGGTTTATTTCGCCTGGCATAAACTTGTGTGTTTTACAGAAACAGATTAATCACCATAAATGGAAATGGATTAAAAGGTGACGAGGTTCAGAATGACCCAAGTGAAAATCACAAAGATCAAAAACCGAGGGAGATATCAAATCCATTGCGGCTTCAAAATTAAGGCCATTTCCTCAGAAACACCGATTTTCAAAGTTTTGTGAAAGATGAAAGAGAGTCCATTACGTGGGAAGAAATTGAAGTGCTCTAAAAACTAAACAAACTCTTCTGGCTCTGGAAAAAGATGAAGGATCTCAAGCCAGTATGATAAGGGAGAGTGTTCCATCCAGCCTTCAAAGAATGTACGATTTTGCCGGACCGCTGAGGCCATTTTTTGTGTAAGGCTAAGGAAAGAAGGACATGGCTATGGGTAACTGGAACAAAGAACAACGACCAGTCATTGACGTGGTACCTGGTTAGGTGACGGGTCCTCCAGTAGTGAGGGGGCTCAATGTTCTGGCTCCCTCACTAGCTGTCTGTCTTCGTTGGTCAATGGTGTGGATTAGCATCATGGAGATCTATGACCTGATCACTAGGTATGGAAAGTCCGGCATTAATAGAGAGAATGCCTGAGGTCCTTGCTATGTGCTGGGCAGGACCCCATTTTGTTACTGGAAGTGAGGTAAGCTGGCTAGTGGAGTGGGCATAGCCTCTGCTTGTCCCTCCTAGTTCAACACATACACCTGTATGAGTGTGCAGCATAAGGGACAACCTTTTCTGGAGGAACTCCACATACAACACTACACACAAGTGGCAATCTCTGAGTGCCCTATTGTATGAATTTCACATGACCGTGGCCCTCTCCTGATCCCGGGCCTTGGTGAGCACACCATCGGGCAAGGCGTTACCCTTGTGCTATGATGAGTGACCCCGTTCATCACCTGGCATAGCCCAAAGAACCCACTCTGGGGTAGGCCTTAAAAGAGGAGGTACCATCCAGCTAACCTACAGGCCAATCAGGTGCAAACTGTCATTGGCTGTCACAGGGGCCTTCTGATCAGGAGCTGGCCCTGTCAATCATTAGTCCAGGCCGAGATCTGTTTTTGGTAGCTCAATCACTGTGCTGGGACCACACAGAGAGTATGCTCTGCCACCCATGAAGACAAATGTACATATACGTATGCCCGGTGGGTGTGAGGGATTGGCCACGCACATGACCACTGTGATTGATTGTCACGGTGGTCACATGATCAGGAGCTGGTGGAACCGGCTCAATATCATTAGTACGGATAGTTCAGCCACTATGTTGTGTTAAAGCCCACCCCCTTTGGCTTTAATAGGATCTTACCAATAGGAGCTTACCTTTCTGTTCTTCATATGTTATAAAAATGCAATGGTGTTGGGATGGACACAAAACCACCATTTTTTTTTTCAATATGCTACATTTTGATACAAAAACAACAAATCCATTTCCATAAATACACACGTCTAAGGCTACTTTCACACAGAGGCAGTTTACAGGTGCTATAGCACTAAAAATAGCACCTGTAAAGCGCCTCTCCTATCACTCCAGTGTAAAAGCCTGAGTGCTTTCACACTGGAGTGGTGCGCTTGCGGGACGTTAAAAAAGGTCCTGCAAGCAGCAGTGTATACACCGCTCCTAAACCGGCCCTGCCCATTGAAACCAATGGGCAGTGCCACTGAAGCGCCTGCAAAGCGGCATTGCAGGCGCTGCTAACCCTTTATTTGGCTGCTAGCAGGGGTTACAAAGCACCCCCCTAGTGGTTGAAAAGCACCTCTAAAACGACAGTAAAACTAGTGGCTCTTTACTGCTAACGCCCCAGCTCCTCGGTGTGAAAGTGCCCCTAATTTCACTCCCCTCCCCCTCCTCCTCCTCCCTCCTTCACTGTTAAAATTAGTACAGTACAGCCACAAACTTTCTATATGTTCTCAAATTCGGGTACCAGTCCTGGGGTGTCAATCCATGCTTTCCATATCTTCTCAAATTTAGTTTTGACTCCCCTTCTTATGTAGGCAATTTTTTTCCCTTATTATTGACCATTCGCAGACAACCTATTACAGAGGGAGGCCTGGGCTTTATCCAATTCCAAATAATCCCCATTCTAGCCTGATATAGGCATCTCAAGACTGCGATTTGTGTAGACGCCAATCCCACATTTTGCTCCATAAATCCAATATACATAGTATTGGGTCCATCTGTAGCTCTAATTCAAATAATGAGTTTATTTAGGGCACCTCCAGAACATAGGAATCAAATCCCCAGCTGCAGCCCTACACCTGGGGCAGGAGCATGCCTATCTTTGACTCCCAGTGATATTTAAGTAAGGTGGGCAAAGGCATCAAACTATTCTAGATGCTTGTTTACATATTAGCTGCCCATCGGAACAGAGATTAAATCGGTACGAAGTGACATTTAGAGACCCAAATCTCTAAAGTCTTTAGCAACTAAATCAAAGCCTTTGTTTAGTTTGGAGCTCTCCTTTAATTCCTTTTGTAAATCAATTCCACTGTAATCTTGTCGGAGTACGGAGCGCCATTATTATTATTCAAACAGTTTGGAGACAGGAAGCAAACACTTGTCACCACAAATGGTTATTGTGTGTTGATCCAAGCAAGCAGATGGGCTTTGCAGGAATTTACTGGCTGTTGTTGTGGATTATTTAATTTGCTTAAGTACTATAATCATTTTTTTTTCTAAATATGTTCAATTTGATGCAATGGGCCTGGGTCTAGATTTCAGCATGCCCCGTTTAATCTCCCAGTAATTTGGCAGGAACGTTTGGTCAGCTTCACCCGGCAGAACACGGTTTTGCTTTGAATAATGGATTATTTTAGCAAGCCGTTAATAAAAATAAAACAAAAAAATATTTATATATTTCAGCTATTGTCATTCTCATTGTATGGAGTGGTAAATTGCAGAAGCCGAAAGCGGGGCTGTGATGTAAATTAGCGCAGAAGGGACATCGGGGATCATTACGTCTTTTTGTATGTTGGAATGCTCTTCATATGAGCAAAAAATCTATGTAGAATATTCTAATTCTCCTATGTCAATTGAAGGCAACTACAAACAAATTTCTAAATAGACTAAAAAATGTATTCTATATGTAGATACCATTTTGCATGCTGGAAGATTTCGGGAAGTTTTCTGTTTGTAAATGTTAAGTTTTAAGCCAATTATAAATTCTCTTGCCTGCTGCATGCCTTGACCTCTGCCTGGAGATTGATTATTCTCCTGCCTGCCTCACCCTCTTTCTGACCATTGACTATTCTCTTGCCTGCAGCATGTCTTGACCTCTGCTGGAACATTGAATATGCTCTTGCTTGCTGCTTGCCTTCACCTCTGTCTGGAGACTGACTATTCTCTTGCCCGCTGCCTGCCTTGACCTCTGTCTGGATATTGACTGTTCTCTTGCCTGCTGCCTGCCTTGACCACTGTCTGAAGATAGACTATTCTCTTGCCTGCTGCATGCCTTGACCTCTGCCTGGAGATTAACTATTCTCTTGCCTTGACCTCTGCCTGGAGATTGACTATTCTCTTGCCTGATGCCTGCCTCAACCTCTTCCTGAACATTGATTATTGTCTTGCCTACTGCCTGCCTTGACCTCTGCCTGGAGATTGACTATTCTCCTGCCTGCCTCAACTTCTTTCTGACCATTGACTATTCTCTTGCCTGCAGCATGCCTTCACCTCTGCTGGAAGATTGAATATGCTCTTGGTTGCTGCTTGCTTTCACCTCTGTCTGGAGACTGACTATTCTCTTGCTTGCTGCCTGCCTTGACCTCTGTCTAGAGATTGACTATTCTCTTGCCTGCTGCCTGCCTTGAACTCTGTCTGGAGATTGGCTATTCTCTTGCCTTGACCTCTGCCTGGAGATTGACTATTCTCTATTTCTGCTGCCTGCCCCAGCCTCTTCCTGAACATTGACTATTGTCCTGCGAGCTGCCTGCCTCGACTTCTGTCTGAAAATTGACTGTTCTCTTGCCTTGACCTCTGCCTGGAGATTGACTATTCTCTTGCCTGCTGCCTGCCTCAACCTCTTTCTGAACATTGACTATTGTATTGCATACTGCCTGCCTTGCCCTCAGCCTGGAGATTGACTATTCTCCTGCCTGCCTCAACTTCTTTCTGACCGTTGACTATTCTCTTGCCTGTTGCATGCCTTGACTTCTGCTGAAACATTGAATATGCTCTTGCTTGCTGCTTGCCTTCACCTCTGTCTGGAGACTGACTATTCTCTTGCCTGCTGCCTGCCTTGGCCTCTGTCTGGAAATTGACTATTCTCTTGCCTGCTGCCTGCCTTGGCCTCTGTCTGGAAATTGACTATTCTCTTGCCTGCTGCCTGCCTTGACCACTGTCTGGAGATAGACTATTCTCTTGCCTGCTGCATGCCTTGACCTCTGTCTGGAGATTGACTATTCTCTTGCCTTGACCTCTGCCTGGAGATTGACTATTCTCTTGCCTGCTGCCTGCCTCAACCTCTTTCTGAACATTAACTATTGTCTTGTCTACTGCAGGCTTTGACTTCTGACTGAAGATTGACTATTCTCTTGCCTGCTGCATGCCTTGACCTCTGCCCAGAGATTGACTATTCTCTTGCCTGCTGCCTGCCTTGAACTCTGTCTGGAGATGGACTGTTCTCTTGCCTGCTGCCTGCCTTGACCTCTGTCTGGAGATTGACTATTCTCTATTTCTGCTGTCTGCCCCAGCCTCTTCCTGAACATTGACTATTGTCCTGCCAGCTTCCTGCCTTGACCTCTATATGAACATTAACTATTGTCTTGTCTACTGCATGCCTTGACCTCTGTCTGGAGATTGACTATTCTCTTGCCTTGACCTCTGCCTGGAGATTTACTATTCTCTTGCCTTGACCTCTGCCTGGAGATTGACTATTCTCTTGCCTTGACCTCTACCTGGAGATTGACTATTCTCTATTTCTGCTGTCTGCCCCAGCCTCTTCCTGAACATTGACTATTGTCCTGCCAGCTTCCTGCCTTGACCTCTATATGAACATTAACTATTGTCTTGTCTACTGCATGCCTTGACCTCTGTCTGGAGATTGACTATTCTCTTGCCTTGACCTCTGCCTGGAGATTTACTATTCTCTTGCCTTGACCTCTGCCTGGAGATTGACTATTCTCTTGCCTTGACCTCTACCTGGAGATTGACTATTCTCTATTTCTGCTGCCTGCCCCAGCCTCTTCCTGAACATTGACTATTGTCCTGCCAGCTGCCTGCCTTGACCTCTATCTGAACATTGACTTTTCTCTTGCCTACGGCCTGCCTTGACCTTCTCCTGGAGATTGACTACTTTCCTGCCTGCCATCTATCCTAGCCTCTGCCCAGACACCAACCTGCTGCCTCATTTCAACATGTTGTCTCAATTTAGCCAACTTGGCCTTCCAACCGCTTGGTGGGGCAAATCCAAGGGCCATGACCTGGTGATAGCTAGCAGCAAAGCAATTTGTGGTCCACAACGGTTACTGGTCCTTCACACCTCCCGGGGTACTCTGATGAAGACCAAGCTGTCACTTAGAATTCATGACTTGGGGGAGCCCATGTTACCTGCCAGGGGTGTCACCCTCACTCATAACAGTCTTTACCCTCACATCCTGTACCGATGTTACAACAGGAAGTGAGGGTAAATCAAGAAATATCTCCAACAGACATACAACAAAAAAAAGACCTGATGCTGCTTCTTACATTTGCCTGCTCCATCCAAAACTAATGAAAAGTTCCATTGGAAAGAAAAGAAACGGTTCTGTATTATAAAGATCTCTTTGCAGCTAATGTTTAGACATTTCTTCATATTAATGACTTCACAGCATCTGAAAGAGAGCTGACTTTGTAGCTGATGTGTGATCAATGAGCCCACTGGTACCTGCTGATAAAATCAATAGTCCATAGAGCGGGCAGTGGTGTTATAGAAGGTTTTGTATTGGATGTAGTGTCTGCCTCTGCAGTGACTCTTATTAAAAATCCAGCACAGAATACAAATATGTTATTTTCTTTATTGTAAGCTTTTATAACTTTTGATTAACTCTTTCATTGTCAAGAGCTCTTGTTTTTTTTTTGTTTTTTTGTTTTTACAAGCCTTTTAGTTTGTCTCAAATTGCACATTAAAGCTTGAATGTTCGTTCAGTAGAGACCTGAAGAGCATTACTACATCCATAGGGGTCTGTGCAGTTGCTATAGGGCCTTGGGGGCTCAGAAGGATCCATGTCTGAAAGGGAATTGGATAATTGCTGGTACAGGTGTTGATAAATGCAGACTTCTCTGCTTATTGATCGCACACCCGCCCCAAACAAGTATAATTCTGTCTGACTGCAAAGGAAGAATCGCTCTTCTTTGGTACACAGCCCACTCAGGCTCAACACAGTAGCAACTAATAAGGAGGAAGCTGGGTCTTTGAGGGTCAATAACTGTACCTACAGGCTGTGGACTGACTTCAGATTCTCTGACTACAACTTGTTGATGTTTAAAGGGGTTGTAAACCCTTGTGTTTTTTCTCCTTAATGCATCCTATGCATTTAGGTGAAAAAACGAATGACACTGATCGGCCCCCTAGCCCCCCGTTTTACTCATCTGAGCCCGTTCGTTCCCTCAGCGGAGACACACTCTTCCTTTCTGCCTGGGGTTCTCGGCTCTTGATTGTATAGATTGATAGCAGCACAGCCATTGGTTCCCGCTGCTGTGAACCAAATCCAATGACATGGATGTCCGGGGGTGGGGGGGCCGGGGCCGAGTCCGGCATTCTGTGTCTATAAGCATTTCCAGGCTTCTTTTTTTTTTGACAGCTCCAATTGGGAC
The DNA here is from genome assembly GCF_037356315.1 of Lithobates pipiens. Taxonomy (NCBI): domain Eukaryota; kingdom Metazoa; phylum Chordata; class Amphibia; order Anura; family Ranidae; genus Lithobates; species Lithobates pipiens. The sequence continues at coordinate 9,692,960 of NW_027507686.1, read as the reverse complement.
TTTGTTTACACATCAGCTGTCAACAGGGGAACCCCACTGACAGCTGAATGTGTCATTGATTATTAAGGATGCTGTGGTCACCACCAGTGTTAAAGCGGGAGTTCCGCCGTTTTTTTTTTTAAAAGCCAGCACCTACAAATACTGCAGCTGCTGACTTTTAAAATAAGGAGACTTACCCGCCCAGCGCGCCCACGATGTCGGCACCCGATGCCGATCTCTGGATCGTCTCTCGGGTGCTGCCGCCGCCATCTTGGGTATGGGAATCAGGAAGTGGAGCCTTGCGGCTTCATTTCCCAGTTCCCTACTGCGCATGTGTGAGTCACGCTGTGCAATAAGGATGGTCCCCGCTGTCTCTGGGGTCCGTGTGTTTCCCAGCAGATAGCGGGAGACCTACGGAAAGGGGTGTAAATATCCGTAGATTCTGCGGAATTCTATGCCGGAAGTGGGTGCAGATACCTGTACTGTACAGGTACCTGCACCCCCCTCCCTCTGAAAGGTGCCAATTGTGGCGCCGGAGGGGGGGAGGGTTCCGATGAGCAGAAGCTCCACTTTAGGGTGGAGCTCCGCTTTAAGGCATATACATATGATCAATATAGGCAAAAGCATCACTATATCTGGACATTTGGGGCACATGACTCTGTTTGCTGTACCAAGTCAGTGAGACCCAGCTTGCTGTAGGCATCATAAAATGCATGTGAGGTCACCTGAGTCCAGATAATAGATGCACACCATTGGATTCAGGAGTGCACCGCTAAGGTCGTGGACCCTATGACTGACTGCTGCAGATGGAACTCTGGGTGGTTCAGGAAGGCAGGACCACTAGAGCATCAACATGGTTCCCACTGGGAGCTAGAGCATAGATTCCCCAGGGCGTGGAGTTTAAGAGACAGCGGCTGTTCACCAGAGCCTCTAGTGGTGAGAATGGACTGCGCTGCAACTTGCTCCAGGTTTACAGACCCAGGGTCTCCCAGCTCACGATCACGGTAGGCTACAGAAGGATAGTGAGGAAGCAGCAGCCCATGACAACAAGGAATATTCAGGACATAAGCCAAAAGTCAGGGCAACTAGCAGACAAGGATAGATAGACAACATGCCAAAGGTCAGGGTAAAAAGCAGGCAGGGATAGTCAAAGAACAAGCCAAGATCAGTAACAGAGACAGACATAGAGCACATGGCAAGCAGGGGACAGGAAACCAAACACAATATTGCTCTGCAAGGCAGGCGTGGGGAACACAATGTTAAATAGTAGCTCCTGTTGAAGCTAGGGTGGAGCCACACTGAGGAAAGATTACTTAACCATGCAGGTGTGAGAGAGCAGGTCCTAAAGCTGATACACAGACCAGGCAAGAGACAGACATGGCATGAAAGTATTACTGCATTGATCTCCTGCCCAACAGTGCCTGCATAGTTTCGCTGCTGAAGAGCCAAAGCTGAGACATGGACCACCATCTGTCATCCCGCAAGTAAGTAATCATATTTATCAATGCTGGGGCCTCCCTTATATTTTTGGCCACCAATGTTGGAGCATTCTTCCTACCGCTGTTACAAATCAAAGAGACAACAATATAAGGGTACTCTTCCTCCTATGTACACCAATGTAAGGGGTACATTTTTCTCCCACATACACCAATGTAAGGGACAGTCGTCTTCCTATAAACATCAATGGCAGTCTTCCTCCCACACAGACACCAATCAATGAAAGAGACTCTCCTCCACCCAGTGACACCAATGCAAGAGGCAGTTTTTTTTTCCACTGACACCAATGTAAGAGACAGTCTTCCTCGTAAAGACCCCAATGTAAGGGACAGTCTTCTTCCCACTGGCACTAATGTGAGCAACATTATCTCCCACTGACACTAATTTATGGGACACTCTTCCTTTCCATAGACATCAATGTAAGGTAAGGGACTGTCTTCCTCTCATCTATACCCATGTTAACTATTGCCTACCTCCTGATATCAGCAATGTAAAGGACTGTCTTTCTCCTGATGACACCAATGTAAGGACAGTCTACCTCCCACTGACACCAATGTAAAGGGATGTTTTCATTTCACAGACACCAGTTTAAAGAATTGACTTCCCACTGACACCAATGTAAGGGACTGTGTTCCTCCAATTGCCACCAATGTGAGGGACTGTGTTCCTCCCACTGACACCAATGTAAGGGACTGTCTTCCTCCCATTGCCACCAATGTGAGGGACTGTGTTCCTCTAATTGCCACCAATGTAAGGGACTGTGTTCCTCCCATTGACACCAATGTAAGGGACTGTCTTCCTCCCATTGACACCAATGTAAGGGATTTGTAATAGTCATACTATATCAAACAGTCAAAGGCACCGTCATCCAGAGTAGTAGTAAAAAACTAGGGAGACTGGGAAAATTGGATTTTTAAGGTGCCACCAATGCAAGGGACTGTCTTCCTCCCAATGACATCAATGTAAGGGACAGTTTTCCTTCCAACAACACCATTGTAAAGGACTGTCTTCTTCCCAAAAACACAATGTAAGGAACAGTCCATCTCCCTCTGACAACAATGTAAGGAATTGCCTTTATCACACAGACACTAATGTAAGGGATTGTGTTCTTCCCACAAACGCCAATGAAAGGGACACCCTTCTTCCCAATGAGACCAATGAAAGAAGTCTTTCTTCTCCTGACACCAATGTAACGACCAGTCTTCCACTATCACCAATGTAAAGTAAAATTCTTCCTTCCAATAACACCAATGTAAAGGACTGTCCTCCTCCCAATCACCAATATAAAGGACGGTCCTTCCCCACCAGACATCAAATATAAAGGTCTGCTTTTCCCCCTCTGACACCAATTAAAGGTGACATCCTCCTTCTGACACCAATGTACTGTAAGCATAAAAAAACCTGCCACCCACAGGACTGGAAAACTTTATCTTCTATTACCTAAAGGAGCAAGACAGGATTTAATACATTTACAAAAACTTCCTCCTGCAACATTACAAACCTCTTGTTTTTCACTTTGACTTTCTTGAATGTGATATCTGCAGTCAGTCATGCCCGTGAGGATACACAGCAACTATTTGTTAACGCCGAACATTATATTCCAGCAATACAAGACTAATCAGCCAATTTTATTTGATTAAGTGAATGCACCTAAAGCAAAAACAGCACGACATGGAATAAATAGGCTGCAAATTGCCTATGTAAATGGGAGACATGAAAGGCAAGCCTTGATTCGGGAAGGAAGGGAGCCCGACAGTCTTTGTACTGGGATATGAAGTGCGCTGTAATTGGATGGTGCATTCTATAGACTTATACTGCCTTTTTTGAAGAGCCACAGCAGAATCATTAAAAAAAAAACAAGGCAACTATAGCTAGATCGAGTGTAACATATACATATACAGATGCCTTGGAGTGACCGAAATCAAATGAGATTTCAGATTGTTCAACTATTATGTAGTGTATAATAAATAGCATAAGCAAATCTGATCACTACTTGAGTCATATCTATCTATCTATCTATCTATCTATCTATCTATCTATCTATCTATCTATCTATCTATCTATCCAGAATGGCTGTATATTTTTGGGGAGCGGCAAATAAGACATCCTGCTGCCACCAAATCCCCCAGGTCAGTCGACCCCACACTTACCCCATCTAGGTCATGGGCAGCTTTGGCTCCTTCCTGCGTCTCCTTCTCCTCTGCGTCTCAGGCTTCGTGGTTGCTTCCCTCCTCCCTCGGCCAATACCATTGCTTCTCCTCTCGGCCAATCCGGTCTGAGGACCCGCTTCCTCATTGGCCGGGAGGAGAATCAGGAAGACAATAGCTAATATTAATTCGCTATTGTCACACAACTGGGTGAACTCAGGGTGCAGTGCTCTGCGCCCCAGGCCCATCCTTTTTTGAAGCCAATTAGAGCCTCTGGCACTAATCACACGCTTCTAAAAAAAAACAAAAAACATTGGAATCCATGTGTCCGGTGCCCTGCATGTAGATAAAGGGTCGGTTGTATGGATTAGGGTGGCGGTGCCCCTGCGCCCCTTATGGACAGGCCATGGAGTCGGTGCAGTGTGACAGGGATCGTGGAAGTAGTTAACGCAGATACAAGGAAAAATTTTGATATATAGTGACTCCAAGGATCGGCAATCAAAAAGGTTATGTTTTGTTTGTAATATTGGTTTACATAATTGATAATTTAATAAACGGGCCGAAAATGGCCATTTTACTCCAACCTTTGTGTCAGTATATTTTTTGATAATTATAGTTGGGGCCAGGGCCAGATTAACGTAGGGGCTATTGGAGCTGCAGCTCCAGGCCCCTACCTTAATATAGGCCCAGCAGGGACAGACTGATCATTTGGATACTGCACTGCATGAGACGCTCCTTGTACCTCCTGCAGCAGGGGGCATCTGAAATTCGGGGGGGTTGATCGGTGCGGTGGGCAATCACAAGCACCATCACCATGACAGCCTCCCTCTATGGCTCTCCATGAAGCAGCTGAAAGCCACTCCACCTCCTCTAGAGGGAGATCAGTGCTTGTAATTGCGCCCCCCCCCCCCGTACTGATCACCCCAGACTGTCCATTAGATTCCCCCTGTTCTGGCCCCCCCGTGTATGCAGTACTGACACCTACCACTGCTCCATTCTCCCAAAAAAGTATTGTGAAAAAATTCTTAAAAAATAAAAAAACTCCAACAAATAATAATAAATTAAGAAAATAATTTAAAAAATTAATAAATAATTAAAAAAATGAAGGGCTCATTCACATGGGTTCTCTTGCGCGTACAGTGTGAATGAGTAGTTTGTTTAAAATATTTCATTTACTTTAACAACAAAAAAAAAGTTTTCATTTTATTTATTTCCATAAAAAGGCCCATCAAAATCCTCAGCACCAGGCCCATGATACACTTAAAGCGGAGGTCCACCCTAAAGTGGACCTTCCGCTCATTGGAATCCTCCCCCCCTCCGGCGCCACAATTGGCACCTTTCAGGGGGGAGGGGGGTGCAGGTACCTGTACAGTACAGGTATCTGCACCCACTTCCGGGATAGATCTCTGCGGAAAGGGGCATAGATTACGCCCTTTTCCAAAAGTCCCCCGCTGCCTGCTAGGAAACACACAGATCCCAGAGGCAGCGGGTCCATCCTTATTGCGCAGCGTTACTCGCGCATGCGCAGTAGGGAACCGGGAAATGAATCCGAAAGGCTCCACTTCCTGATTCCCATACCCAAGATGGCGGCGGCAGCACCCGAGAGACGATCAAGAGATCGGCTTCGGGTGCCGACATCGCGTGCGCGCTGGACAGGTAAGTGTCACTATTTTAAAAGTCAGCAGCTGCAGTATTTGTAGCTGCTGGCTTTAAAAAAAAAAAAAAAAACGTGGACTCCCGGCGGACTCCCGCTTTAATCTGGCCCTGGTTGGGGCAATAAGATGGGTGTACAGTAATTTAGGAGACAAAGAGTCAGGATACATCTGGGGTACCTTTTTCATGAAAACTTTTGGTTCTGTTTATCTCCGATGTTTGTAATTTCAGATATAAATGTTGCAATAGTAGCAATAATTATTTAATGCACGTCCTTCATTTAAAAACACCTTGGTTTCCCTTTACACCTGCTCTTCTTTGGTTTGCCTTTGATTGTCCTTTTCCTTTTTGCATCTGGCATGTAAGATAAACTCATTTTGTTACTGAAACTCAAACTCTCTTCATGAAACACAAGCTGGTAATTGATTCCCTTCTGATGCAGCGATGGAATTTTATCTTAATTACATCATCGACACTTCAAAAGTAGAGATTGATTCGGCTATTCTCAAATTTCTATCACTAGTTGAAATGTGAACCAGAACGCGTGTTAACAAAGTCTGTTCAACAGTCCTGGCTTCATCGTCCACGTCGTTTCACTTTTCCATTAGCGCGCTATTGGAGCTAGTTGGGTCCTTCAGCTCTTTCTCTTTTATCTTGACATCTGTAGGACTCAACCCAGTGTTATATCTATATACCTCGTAACCTTAACCACTTCCCGACCAGCGCACGACGATGTACGTCGACAGAATGGCACGGGCAGGCATATTGGCGTACATGTACGTCCAATATTCGTTGCCGCCGTGCCATCGGGAGCGCGCCGCCGGTGGCGCGCTCCCGCGCTGGTCGGGACCCCCGTGAGTCCGGTCGCGGGACCCGCGGACTCGATCGCCGCGGGCATCCCCGCGATCGTCTCACGGAGCGGCCGAATGGAGGAAATGCTGTATAAACAACATTTTTCCATTCTGCCTAGCAACTAGTGACGCTGATCTCTGCTCCATGTGATTGGAGCAGAGATCAGTGTTCACTAAATGAAAGCCCAACCCCCCCACAGTTAGTAACACACCCCTAGGAACACTTAACCCCTACACTGCCACCCACTGGTTAACCCTTTCACTGCCAGTGTCATTTACACAGGAATCACTGCATTTATATAGCAGTGATTACTGTATAAATGACAATGGTCCCAAAAATGTGTCAAAAATGTCCGATGGGTCCCCCACAATGTCGCAGTCACAATAAAAATCGCAGATCGCCGCCATTACTAGTAAAAAAAAAAATAATAAAAAATTATTAATAAAAATGCTATAAAACTATCCCTATTTTGTAAACGCTATAACTTTTGCGCAAACCAATCAATAATCGCTTATTGCGATTTTTTTTACCAAAAATATGTAGAAGAATACGTATCGGCCTAAACTGAGGGAAAAAAATGTTTTTTTATATATTTTTGGGGGATATTTATTATAACAAAAAGTAAAAAATAATGCGTTTTTTTCAAAATTATCGCTCCATTTTTGTTTATAGCGCAAAAAATAAAAACCGTAGGGGTGATCAAATACCACCAAAAGAAAGCTCTATTTGTGGGAAAAAAGGGACGTTAATTTTGTTTGGGAGCCACGTCACACGACCGCGCAATTGTCAGTTAAAGCGACGCAGTGCCGAATCGCAAAAAGTGGTCTGGTCTTTGACCAGCAAATTGGTCCGGTCTGAAAGTGGTTAAAACCTGGCTTCCCGCCCCCTCCCAACCTTGTCCCTCTTAAAAAAATGACTGGACAGATTTTTTGGAGTAAATGGCCATCAGGCCTAAACTTTTTATTAACTAAAATATAATCTTTAATAAATACCAACATTAAATACGATAATAAACTTTCCCAGCCTTTCCAAGGGGTCATGGGTACGTAGCATCCCAACATCAAATTGGTCACTGCCTACAACTTCAACTGTAACCTCTTGACCTCCAGACGGCAACCCCTGTCTCGGAGGCAATAACCAACTGTAGCAGTGACCTACCCGTTTTAAACCCTTCCAGGTTAAACCCTCGTAGCCTGGAAGTACCTACAACCACTCCCATCCCATGGATGGGTACAACAGGCCTTTTTTACCTGTACCTCACTTCTTCATCTAAAGCCCCCCGAACCGCCCAATGAAGCAAACAAGCACCCGAGACTGAAACCCCCGTACCAAAACCAGGGAGGGTGGGTGGGGATTCCTTCCTCCTCCGCTCTCCAACTGCTAGCACTGACCCTTGCTAGCACGAGATGGCCGCCGTGGCTCCGCCCACCCCACGTCCTTAAAGCGGCCACACCTCCCCTTAAAACGGCGACTGTGCAGTCCAGCACATGTCATGCCGTCCCTGCGCCTACCTCCCCCTAGTGGATGCTAGCTGCGGGACTCCCTTGAGATGCACAGCTTACCACTAAACGACATTCAGCAAGTCCATCGTCCTTTAGATAATACATCTGATGGGCTCGTGTGCTAGCTCAGGAGAAATCAGAGGATATAATTGCCTCAACCAAACCTATTTGTGCATAAGCATCACAAAAATTACAAGCTTATTCAAGATGTACAGAAGGAGGTTTGTAAGATATGATCCATAGACAAGAGAAAAGTCAGATGAGATTTGACTCGGTTTTCTTATCTTCGAGTCAATAGCCAAGAAATATGTATTGGCCCTTGTACACATTTATTTTCTATTTATTTATTATTTTTTATTATTTCAATTTATTTTTTTTTTTTTTTTTTTAGCATTGTTTAATGTTTAACTTTCAGTCTTTATTTATATATATTTATTCTTACCCCATTCAAATTACTATCATTACTTTTTATTTCTAATTTTTTCCTATCCAGGTGTTATTCTGGGTAAAACAACTATAAAAGTCCCAGTTCATATGAAAAAAAATCTTCTTCCCCCAATAGGGGACTGCAGACCTGTTTTCACACCACTCCTGCAGGATCTCTACAACACTTTATTGAATAGAGATAGACTGGGGCATATACCTCGAGCATTGGCAGAGTCAAATATACCCATATGGTCCTGTACAATTGTTTGTTCTTTTATCAAATGGTGTCCAGCGGCTATTGTCATATATGTTGACAGTATTGTAAGTATTTTGAAATTGTGTCTGTTTAACTATTTTTTGCACCCATGTGTCACCACCTGTTTAGATACTATATAACTGTGCTACCCTGTTCCTTGCCATTTATTAGATTCTACAGAAACATTGTATCCACACATCCCTGAAGAAGGACACGCTGTTCCAAGCTCCGAAACGCGTAGGGTGTTTCTGTTCAAATGAATGATACGACATAGCATCAATACTGGTTGTATATATACCTGTTGGTGTACTTTTTAATGTATACTGTATATTCAATTACCTTTTGTTGGTTTTATGTAATAAAATAATTTGTATACTATTATAATTTGTACGTGCCTTAAAAGTCCACCCCCAGGGGACCCCCTCTTCTTTGTTGTACACACGGTTGGACATTCCGACGGAAAATGTCAGATCGGACCGTGTTGTTGGATAATCCGACCGTGTGTGGGCTCCATCAGACTGATTCCATCGGAATATCCGACCAACAAAGTTTTAGAGCTGGGCTATAAAATTTTCCGACAACATGATCCGATGGGACTTTGTCCGATCGTTTGTAGAGAATTCCGATCGGACAAAGTGCCACGCATGCTCAGATCAAATTCCTAGACCAAAGCTATTGGCTACTAGCCTGAACGTAGTCCCGTCGTAAAGAAATAACGTCACCACGTTCTGAACGATCTGATTTTCTGACAACTTTGTCCGACCGTGTGTATGCAACAGTTTCGGACAAAATCCGTCGGACAAAATCCAACGGATTTGGTTGTCAGAATTAGTGATGGACGAACTTCCGACGGGACGTTTCGCGAAAGCGAAATGCGAACGGACCCAAACGTTCGCGAAACCGAACGTTCGCCGCGGGCCCCATTGACTTCAATGGGAGGCGAACTTTGCAAACCTTCATGTCGAATTTGCGGCCACGTGGTAATTATTAGGGGGTAAAACGTAGTCCCACCATCTGGACAATGACATAATACATGTATGAGGTGAATTTGGGATCGATAACTACAAGCATTTTTATTTTATTTGGGAAATTGTTCTAACAATTCAGGACTATGGAGCTAATGAAGGCAATGGAGGAGAGGGAAGGTCAGGGACCAGGGTAGGCAAAGAAGAGGGTGCAGGAGATGATCACCAGCAGCGTGACATACCGGAATGACACATGCACCGTGATAGAGGCATCTGACAGCAGCACCGTAATACAGAGCACTGACAGCAGCACCGTGACATACAGCGCTGACAGCAGCACCGTGACATACAGCGCTGACAGCAGCACCGTGACATACAGCGCTGACAGCAGCACCGTGACATACAGCGCTGACAGCAGCACCGTGACATACAGCGCTGACAGCAGCACCGTGACATACAGCGCTGACAGCAGCACCGTGACATACAGCGCTGACAGCAGCACCGTGACATACAGCACTGACAGCAGCACCGTAAGCAGCCCCAGGAGGAAGTCAGCACAGCACAGGGATGGTGTGATCCCCTCATAATAAGAACCCCCAGGAGGAAGTCAGCACAGCACAGGGATAGTGTGATCCCTTCATAATAAGAACCCCCAGGAGGAAGTCAGCACAGCACAGGGATATCATAAGCAGCCCCAGTAGAAATATGACACCGCTCAACCTCTTCAAAGAGGAGGGTAGGGGCATATAGTACGGTGTGCTTTTTTGGGTCAAGGAAGTGAGCAGACTGTACGTCAGTCCCTATACCGCTGAAGGACTGCTGCAGTATAGGGCAGCGGTCAGCAGTGGTGCACGTCAACCCTATCTATTGTGGACCTATAGCGGTCCTTACAGAACAGCAGACTGTACCGCACTCAAGCCTATGTACCGTAGCACCCTATACCAAGTTACCAGTCCTTATAAGAACTTTTGTGGACCAAGCAGGTTGTGTATTAGTGTTTAGCAGACTGTACGTCAGTCCCTATACCGCTGAAGGACTGCTGCAGTATAGGGCAGCGGTCAGCAGTGGTGCACGTCAACCCTATCTATTGTGGACCGATAGCGGTCCTTACAGAACAGCAGACTGTACCGCACTCAAGCCTATGTACCGTAGCACCCTATACCAAGTTACCAGTCCTTATAAGAACTTTTGTGGACCAAGCAGGTTGTGTATTAGTGTTTAGCAGACTGTACGTCAGTCCCTATACCGCTGAAGGACTGCTGCAGTATAGGGCAGCGGTCAGCAGTGGTGCACGTCAACCCTATCTATTGTGGACCGATAGCGGTCCTTACAGAACAGCAGACTGTACCGCACTCAAGCCTATGTACCGTAGCACCCTATACCAAGTTACCAGTCCTTATAAGAACTTTTGTGGACCAAGCAGGTTGTGTATTAGTGTTTAGCAGACTGTACGTCAGTCCCTATACCGCTGAAGGACTGCTGCAGTATAGGGCAGCGGTCAGCAGTGGTGCACGTCAACCCTATCTATTGTGGACCGATAGCGGTCCTTACAGAACAGCAGACTGTACCGCACTCAAGCCTATGTACCGTAGCACCCTATACCAAGTTACCAGTCCTTATAAGAACTTTTGTGGAACAAGCAGGTTGTGTGTTAGTGATTAGCAGACTGTACGTCAGTCCCTATACCGCTGAAGGACTGCTGCAGTATAGGGCAGCGGTCAGCAGTGGTGCACGTCAACCCTATCTATTGTGGACCGATAGCGGTCCTTACAGAACAGCAGACTGTACCGCACTCAAGCCTATGTACCGTAGCACCCTATACCAAGTTACCAGTCCTTATAAGAACTTTTGTGGAACAAGTGAGTTGTGAATGTTTAGCAGACTGCAGCAGAAGGGCAGCAGTCAAGTATAATATCCTTTCTATATTTGGAAGAAAGAATATTATACATGTACAAGCCTATTACTGTACCACTGATACCAGTCCTGAAAAGAACCTTTGTGGAACTAATAATAACAGCAAGTCTTTAAAATTACCCTCACTGCCTGACAACACTGCTTCCTTCCTGTCCCTATACAAATTGGCAAAAAAAGAGAACGATTAGTGGTTACTGGAACAGCTCTTTTGTGGACCTTGATAGTAACAGCTAATGATGATGATGATGATGATGATGATGAAAGACTAATCTGGCTGTCCCTGTAGCATACACCGTCCTTTCCCTTTCTCTAAACTAACAAAAGACACTCAGGCTGCTGCAAGAATCAGCAGCACAGCAAACCTATCAACACCTAACACCTATACCAGTCCTGAAAAGAACTTTTGTGTACCAAATAGCTAGTGGTTTATCTCTCCCTACTCCACACAGGAACCTGTCCCTATCGTAACAGAAGAAAGAATGTAAAATGGCCACCGGATCGGGTGTATTTATAGGTTAGGGGGAATGTCCAAGTGTCCATGTGCTGTCATGTCTCAATTGGCTGTCCTGTATCACATGATAAACGTGTCACCAAAGGTTAAAGTTCTTGTATACATTAAACACGTAAGTCCGCCGCGGCGAACGACGGAAAAAGGCGTTCGAACGTGCGGACCGCGAATGTCGGAAATTCGCCGCGAAACGACCGCCGGGCGAAACGTTCGTCCATCACTAGTCAGAATGTCCAACTGTGTTTACAAGGGCTTACTGGTGAACATCAAATGCTTGAGACAAACTCAGTGTGGAGCATTTAACTTATATTGCTATACAGGCATACCCCACTTTTAAGTACACAATGGGGTTTATTTACTAAAGCTGGAAAGTGCAAAATCAGGCTCACTTCGGCATAGAAACCAATGAGCTTCCAGATTTTATTACCAATGCTTAATTGAACAATCTGGGGTTAGAAGCTCATTTGTTTCTATGCAGAAGTGAGCCTGATTTTGCACTTTCCAGCTTTAGTAAATAAACCCCATTGTGTACTTAAAGAGGAAGTAAACCCTTCCAAACAACTTGGACCTATAGGTAAGCCTAGATTAAGGCTTACCTGTAGGTCCAAGCAATATCTCCTAAACCTATATGGTTTAGGAGATATTTGCCCGAAAATGGGCACCGCTGTCTACGGCGCATGCGCCGTAGACAGCGGCGCGCAGGCGCACTAAATGCGGCAAATCCAAGAATGGATTTGCCTAATTTGTCGACTCCCGTGCGCATGCGCGGGAGTGACGTCATCGCGGCTTCGCCGTATGGCAGCGGCGGAGCTGCGAGACGCGACTCCCGTGCGCATGCGCGGGAGTGACGTCATCGCGGCTGCGCCGCTGTGATTCGTCGGAGCTGCGAGACGCCACCAGCAACATGGATGCGGCGGACTACAGGGGACAGCGGCGACTTCGCTGGCTCCTGTGTCAGGTAAGTGACACATAATGAGCTACTATGCGATGCATAGTAGTCCATTATGCTTTACCTTTGCAGGGAAAAAAAGAGGAAGTAAACCCATCAGGGTTTACTTCCTCTTTAAAAGTGGGGAATGCCTGTATAGATATTCACAACCATGGTGCCATTGCTCAAGGTAATGATACTCTAGTACAGCTATTCTCAGCCAGGGTTATGTGGAACCCTTGGGTTCCTCCAGAGCTTGTTAGGGGTTTCTTGAGCTATAGCCGAATGACCCTACATTTAATGGAGTCTGCAAAAATCCTGGGCCAATGGCAAATGGCAGAACCATTTGCATGATACCAGTTACCTTTTTTAGATGTCTGTAAAGGCAGAATTCTGACCACCACTAAAAGGAGGACATCCTTCCCACTGGCCAGCATATAAAGGGGAGTTTTTCCTGGTGATCCCCAATGAATTGGTTTTAGCAGTAAGTTCCTTGAGAACTGAAAATGATTTTAAGGATTCCTTTGGGGTATGATGTGAAGCAAAATCCGGTTGGCCGCACTTCCATAAAATCACCTTTATTGATTTAATAATCCACATAGACAGTAAACAATGCACAAATGAGGGAATATAGCCCACCAGCTAACGCATTTCATGCCACCTTAGGCGCTTAATCATAGCTCAAATAATATTTATAGCTAACCTCTAAATTGCTCCTCCCTGTGTGGAACAAATGAGACACCGATGTTGGCAATCAACCAACTCTATTGAGTCTCACAGAGCCACAACCCTGATATAATTTATCTAGTGGCCAAACACAGTTAGTGAACTGAAAGGAATATTGCTTTCACGAAGCACAAAGACTGAATACAGGAAGTGACTGTTATTTTCTTTGGAAGGTTGACCTTTACCCAGGATGCTTGGTGACCTACCCATGGACACCTTCTCTGACAGTGCATGCTGGTTAGGACATAAAAGGAGCCCGAGTGGCCATTTTAGGTCTCTTCTGAATGCATGGCCTGCATGTGAGGACGTGTGAGGAGGCCTTCTGGAAAAGCGGCCTACAGCCATTGCAGAGCGCAACTCCAGCCGTTTGTGTGAGTGACCTGATGGTGCCAGAGACACAGTGACCGGATTGGAGAGATCCAGAGACACTCGTTTGGGCATCGGAAGACCAGTTTCACCCAGCATAGCGGAACGGAGTGACGGAGCCAGTTGACAGAGAAGCAAGCTGCAATCACCGGACCAAAGCTACCATACAGACCTCTGATCCAGTTGGTGAGCGGGTTGCGGCCCACAGTTTATTAACTTTTGCACCTAGTCAGACTTATATACAGGCCTCGCTGGGATCTGTAGTCCTACGGAGGAGGAGTATAGCAACTGGCACTAGGCAGGCATAAAGCCTATCTGCTATTGCATCTCAAGCCTTGTATCATAGTTACTGAAGTTACACCAGGAGCATCTTCAACTCAACTTGAAGTACTTTAAACCTTGGATTACAAATCACAAGGAATTACCCTTGCTAGCGAAGATCAGAAGATAAAGACTGAGTACTTTAAGTGAGATCTCGCACATAGCTATAAAAGTAGGGGGAGCTCCCATATACATGCAAATTGTTTGTAACTGTTTTATCAACCTGCATGCCAGCCCACCACATCCGCACTTAGCCCATCCAGGTCATGGGTGGCTTCCCTGGCTTTTCCTCCTGGCCAATCTGGTCTTAAGACCCGCTTTCTATCCTGATTGGCCGGGGGGAGAAGCAGGAAGACAATAGCGAATGTTGATTCCCTAATGTCACAAGTGGGTGGGCTCAACCTTTTTGAAGCCAATTAGAACCTCAGGCTCTAATCATGTGCTTAAAAAACCTCATAGAAATCTATGCATCCGGCACCCCGCATGGAGATTAGGGGCCAATGCTTGGAGTATAGGGGGGCGGTGCCCCTGCACCCCTTATGGACTGGCTGGCACTGATAGACAGTAAGGCAGTTTCACAGTTCTGTAACAAGGCAGTTCAATTATATGGGCCTTACATGTAACAATGTGCTCAAGTATTATTCTATTAAACCGGTCACCTAGACTTTACAGTGGACCTCCCAAGTAGGGTATTGTACTTGCAAAATGGAGCTCAAAGATGCACGAATCCAGGCAGCAGGCTGGGCAACAAGGTCCTTCCCCACATAAAAGAATTCTCCAGGGATACTCTTGACCATCTTTATTCCATCCCTGCTTCTCGTAAAACATATCCCCGCACAAGGCCTATCTCTACCTAGCGACTATGTACTGTATCTCTCTCTCCCTGTGTACTCCCCACATTACAGAGCAAACCAAAATGACCCAGCAGGCACTGTATATAATCTTTCTGGGTTAAGGTGGCTGCTCAAGTCTTAAGAGAGTTCTGCCTCTAATTAGACACAGGCTCCCCCAAGATGGCCTCCAGAAGCCCATTGCCGCCTTACTCTATGCTAGCACCTGCTTGAGCTCATTACCTGCAGAAGTGGCCCACCCTCCTACAAACTAGAGAAGTGAAGTGACCTACCAGGTGTATCTATCTATCTATCTATCTATCTATCTATCTATCTATCTATCTATCTATCTATCTATCTGGAGCAGTGGTCTCCAAATGCAGCCCTGAGGGATGTGGCCCTTTGCTTGCCTTGAGGCAATATTCTTGCTAATGACACCTACAATGGGGCATAATTCCTGCCACTGACACCAACAATGGGCACTATTCCTTCCACTGACATCAACGATGGGGCGTAATTCCTTCCACTGACACCAAAAATGGGGTAATATTCCTTCCACTGACACCAACAATGGGCACTATTCCTTCCACTGACATCAACGATGGGGCGTAATTCCTTACACTGAGATAAAAAAGGGGCACTATTCCTTCCACTAACACCAAAATGGGGTAATATTCCTTCCACTGACACCAATGATGGGACACTATTCCTCCCACTGACACCAATGATGGGACACTATTCCTTCCACTGACACCAATGATGGGACACTATTCCTTCCACTGACACCAATGATGGGACACTATTCCTTCCACTGACACCAATGATTGGGCACTATTCCTTCCACTGACACCAATGAAGGGACACTATTTCCTCCACTGACACCAATGATGGGGCACTATTCCTTCCACTGACACCAATGATTGGGCAGTGGGCACTATTCCTTCCACTGACACCAATGAAGGGACACTATTCCTTCCACTGACACCAATGATGGGACACTATTCCTTCCACTGACACCAATGATGGGACACTATTCACTCCACTGACACCAATGATTGGGCACTATTCCTTCCACTGACACCAATGAAGGGACACTATTTCTTCCACTGACACCAATGAAGGGACACTATTTCTTCCACTGACACCAATGATGGGACACTATTCCTTCCACTGACACCAATGAAGGGACACTATTCCTTCCACTGACACCAATGAAGGGACACTATTTCTTTCACTGACACCAATGATGGGGCATAATTCCTTCCACTGACACCAATGAAGGGACACTATTTCTTTCACTGACACCAATGATGGGGCATAATTCCTTCCACTGACATCAAAAAAGGGGCACTATTCCTCCCAACAACACCAGATTGGACATTGTTTACTCCGACTGGGCACAGTTCGGCCCCCTGAAGTCTGAAGGACAGTAAACTGGTCCTTTCTTTAGAAGGTTTGGAAACCCCTGATGTGGAGCCAATAATTGGCTATCCTTCTCCCCAAATAACAGCACTGCTGCTTGATGATTGGCTGCTCGGCCATCAGTCCTGTGTCACATGGGGCAGGGAGAGAATCCTCAACCCATTGTAAGCTCCAAGTCACTTAAACTTGCTTAAATCTGCAAAGGTCACTTTAAATCTTAATAGGTTTATTTAGCCACTGCTATAAAAATCAAGTAAGCAAAAACCCACTGAGCACAGGCTGAAATGTGACCTTTTTTCGGATTCTATTTTAAGAAAGTCTAATCACATTACATAAAAAGTACAAATATGCACACATAGTACAAACAGATCTATGCAGATCGCAGACAGAGCCAAGCTCAGGCTAACTCATGGAACATAACATTGGTTTCACAGCTTAGCTTGCAATGCAAAGTTAAAGGAGAAGTACAGCCAAAGGTAACAGCTGACAGCAGAAATAAAACATAGTACAAAATTGGCAGCCAAGGTCATGGTCAAACAGGTAAAAAGTTGTAGCAGGCAGATCACAAGGGGCTCAAAGAAACAAGCAAAGGTCAGGGCAGGCAGATATCAAGGATAATTGAGAAATAGGCAGAGGTCATTTATAGGAAAACGCACTGAAACAGAGTTTTCAGGAACAGGAGTATGGAAACAGATACTTGAAACCCCTTAGTGCCCCATCAGAACTCCAAAATACAAGGTTGAAGTTTAAATAGTTTTCCTGTACATGACCTCAGGGGACTGAACTTGCAGATACTCAGCTACTACATGACCAGCGGTAGTAGGCTCCCCGCCGACTGCCTGCTCATCCGTCTGACATTTTTTAAATAGGTAAGGGGCGGAGTCACTCAATGTTGTCAGCAGATGACCCCGCCCCTGTGTGATGTCACCGACTGGGGCATGCTGGATTTGGTGACGTCACAAGGGGGCGGTCGCCCACTGACGTCATTGGGTGACTTCTCCCCTTACCTATTTTTAGAAATGTCAGACGGAGGAGCAGGCAGTTGGCGGGGAGAGTTCGACAAAGCTGGAGGTTTTTTTCCTCTTTTCAGGTCCAGTGGTGCAGTGGGCAGCATGATTGAGGATGGATCTACATCGGGGGACATCTTTTTTTATTTTAAAAAAAAAAGGAATGGTCAAAAACTTGCGTACTGTCTTTATTCACTTTTTACACTATTTTGGTGAATTGGTAGGGTTTCTATGTTCCCCTATACTCATTCACATGGACTTGGATTTTGGGGCTTCCAGATTCCGATAAGTCCCAGCCCGCAGATCCCTAAAACCACAGCCCAGGGTTGTGGGGATGAGGCCCTTGTTTTGACTTGGTGCCCCAAAGCACCCCCCCCTCATGTTGAGGGCATGTGGCCCGGTATGGTTCAGGGGGGCACTCGCTTGCACCCCCCTCTTTCCTGACCTGCCAGGCTACATGCTTGGATAGGGGTCTGGTATGGATTTTGGTGGGGACTTCACACCATTTTTTTTTTAATTGCTATGGGGTTGCCCTTAGAATCCAAACCAGACTCAAAGGCCCTGGTATGGATTGGGAAGGACCCCACGCTGTTTTGTTTTTCTGACTTTTTCTGGCATTCAAAATCTCTAATGCTGCCTACACACGTAGCAGACTATCCGGCGGACTTAGTCTGGTGGACTTTCCCACCCCCTTTCCTGGCCGGCCGGGTAGCCTGCTCCGATAAGGGTCTGATGTGGACCTAGGGGGGCACCCCCACGCCAATTTTTCGGCACAGGGATTCCTCTTTAAGTCCATACCAGGTGACGGGCCAGCGACGCCTCCTTCACTGGCCCCGGCTACCTGGAGCCGCGCTCAAAATTAGTGGTCTTTTCTCCGGGCGGGAAAAGTCTGTTCATTTCAAAAGTACGGCGGACTGGCACACACACGGCCGTACTGTCCACCGAAATGTGAGTCCAGCGGACAGATTGGAGTGCAAAACTACGTTCTTAGTCCGCCGGACTTTTGGGTAAAAAAAGTCAGCCGGAGCCCACACAAGGACGGATTGTCCGGCGGACAAGTCCGCCGGACTTTTCCACCGGATTGTTTGATCATGTGTATGAGGCATAACTTTATCCTAAATCTCCAACTTTATCCTAAAGCCAGCCATAGTTTCAAATCTCGGCCGGTTTAGCAGGAACTAATCAATCAACTTGGGTACAACCAGCCTACCAGATTTTACATGTGATTATTGCCACCGACTGTGTACTCCCAGTGGGGTCGGCTCCCTCCACCTCCCCGCCGGAAGAACACAATAGCTCGGCAGGAGGGATTCCCCATTACCACTGACTGTGTTGATGGGGGAAAAAACTTTATCCTAATGCCGTGTACACACGGTCGGAATTTCCAACAACAAATGTTCGATGTCAGCTTGTTGTCAGAAATTCCAACCGTGTGTAGGATCCTTCAGACATTTTTTGTCGGAATTTCCGACAAACAAAATTTGAGAGCTGGTTCTCAAATTTTTCGACAACAAAATTCATTGTCGTAAATTCCGATCGTGTGTTTACAATCCCAATGCACAAAATTCCATGCATGCTCGGAATCAAGCAGAAGAGCCGCACTAGCTATTGAACCTAATTTTTCTCAGCTCGTCGTACACGTTGTACATCATTGCGTTCTTGCCGTTTCGGCATTTCCGACAACATTTGTGCGACTGTGTGTACGCAAGAAAAGTTTGAGCCAACATCCGTCTGAAATAAATCCAGGATTTTGTTGTCGGAATGTCCGAATCGTCTGTACGCGGCGTAAATCCCTAACTTTATCCTAAATCTCAAACCTTAACCTCAATCTCTACCTTTATTTCTAAACCTCTTAATATATCCTAAAACTTTAGCTTTATCCTAGACTTTTTTTACCCAAAACCACTAACTTTATCCTAAATCCCAAACTGCATTTTAAATCTCTAACTTTATCCTAAATCTCCGACGTTATTCAAATTTTCAAACTACCTAAAAATCTTTCCTCTGATACGTGTTTCTCAGAAGATGAAATCAACTATCCTGGGAGTTGTTGGCGGGGAACTCTTTCTCTCCTCTTTATCTCATTAAAACAATTATTCACATTATCAAGACATTCTGGAAGCTGTAAAGCATCGAAATCTGTTAAGAAGATGTGAAGGGACTGAGCGGCATTGGAAGTAACAGGCTTAGAGCTTATTATGTCATTGACACAATAATGCAATGTCCTTCTTTTCTCATGATGGGAAGGATGCGTACTCAACTCTCTGGATAAATGGGAGTGACATTTAAAAACACGCTTGTTATAAAAAAACAAAAATAAATGAAAAAAAAAAACAAATAAAAATCCACAAGGAAATTCATTACTATAATACAGGAAGCACAATGAGAATCTCAGAAGCAATATTACAATCAATGCTATGGCATTATTGAATAAGCAGATTACCCATGGGTCAATGAGTTCCTAGACATTATATTCCATAGATGACAATGGAATAATGGATTGCAAATTTAATAGGATTACATAATTTTTTAAGTGCATTGATTAGTTCAAAAGGGAATTCAAGTTAATATCATCTTGCTTTTAAATAATACAAGCATTCTGCTAAAAAGAATCATATTACTAGGCTTATATGAGAATTTGAATATTCAATCCTACTTTATTATAAAGTGTGTAAGCTTACTTATAAAAAGTTCACCCCTTCCTTTTAAAACTGAATTCCGGGTATGAATATTTTTGCATAATTACTTTGATTCTGCTTTTTTGTTAATGTTCTTCTTAACAGTATGGCTCTTGATACTGTTATGGTGCCTTGGGGCAGGTCAAGTAGTAGACAGGTCAGCAACTGTGAAATTTTAGGGGAAAATAAAGGTCTGACTCAGTGGCGGCTTGAGCTCAATATTTTTTTTTTTTGGGTGTGGGGGGGGGGGGTGCGGAAAACAAACCTGCCCCCCCTTCACTTGCACAAAAGCCACCCCCCTTCCTGTGGGAAACAGATGGGAAGGCGGCAATCAGACGGTAGACTTTTAATTGAGAGGTGGTGCGGGCTCCTGGCCCCCTCACTCACACTAGCACCTGACCGGTCAGACAGGTAGCCGGACATCCTTGTGCTTACCTTTGGAGGTGGTGCTGGATCCGGGGCCCTTGGAAGCTGCCCCCTCTCCCCTCCACCTGCTGCAGCTTGCCAGGGAAAGAGCTGGGCCATTGCTTCTCCTCCCAGCTGAACAGGACGTGGGTCCTGAGAACCGATTGGCTAAGAGTCCTAAGAATTGCTTCCTGATTGGCCGGGAGGAGAATCAGGAAGACATTAGCGAATATTAATTTGATAATGTCATACAACTGGGTGGGCTCAGGGTGCAGTGCTCTGCACCCCGAGCCCACCCTTTTTTAAAGTTAATTAGAGCCTCAGGCTCACATCAACCCCATTGAAATCCATGCGTCCAGCACCCTGCTTGTAGATTAGGGGCCGGGCGCATGGATTGGGGAACGCCCCTAATGGAGTGTGGCAGCAACTGATCTGACTCTCTTTTTAGGACTATTGCTTGCAGTTGGGAAAACGGAAACTCGCAGGAAGATAAAAAAAAAGGTACACACAAGCACTGCTCTTTGTTTTTGAAAATCTTTTTAAAGACATGACAGGTATTTAAATAACATAAGATTAGAACTGAATTTCATTAATTCAGATTTTTCGAGCCAAATCCAAAATGAATCGTTATTTTTTGACAGTCCAGATTTCCAAAAGGCTTCTTAAACAAAGGGACTAAAGGCTGATTCTTTCTTATATATGTTTCTGTTGTTGCCTCAATACCCTTAGCGTGACTGCCAAGACCCATCCTTCTATCTTAGGATCCCTGGTCAGATTTTTAAAGGAAGAGGCTCAGTCTGTTTTTTTGTATCCACCATCTCATCAGGTAGGGCCTCCAGAAGCTTCCCCAACCATTCTGAACAATTTTGCACCATTGCCTACCTGGTAACATATTTTTCAAATTGTACTTTCAGTTCGGAAATTCCAAAAGTTGGAGGTTCACAATTTTTTTTCAATGTTTCACTGAACCACAACTGATCAAACTTTTCAGAGGTCCACTGCACTACCAGCTTCTGATAATGTTAGATCTATAAACACTTTCAAATGTATTTAAGTCAGGGCATTGTTGAAGTTGCAAAGTAGTCAAGCCCCAGGGAAAGGGAAGTGCGTGAACCCCTGAAATGTGTTGGCTCTTTTTGCCTATTGATTGTTCAATAAAAGGTCACACTGGACTCAACCACAAATGGTGTTGGCGCCCATATTGGTTTTTACTTATCTGGACTGCTCAAAACTAGTAATAGGGTTATGTTAAGGAAGAACCTCACCCTCTTAATGACTATACATTCTTCTCTTCCCGCACCTTTGCTGCAGTTCATATGCTGAGATTAGATACTTACAAGCAGAGTGGACCTAGTGTTGTCCTATTCTTTTGCCCCCATTTCCTGCTGCACGTCCGTGTCACCACCTTTCCTTTTACACCATAGGGAGCCAGCTGTCTCTTGCATGCACAGAGATCAAGCACCATGACTACCTATACACTGCTCTAAAAATGGAGAATAGTAATGCCTCCTGAGATATCCCACGTGTGCGCATATGCAAGATCAGGAACTGCCGCTCCAGAATGGGGTAAGCAATGACGTCTGAAATTTGTGACCTCCATATCCCAGGAGGCAGTGAGCAGAGCGTGAAATGTAATTTTTCATCTAGGAGATAATGGCAGGGGTGGGGTGAGGGTTTGGGGAAATTTGTGTCCCACTGCAAAAAATAAAATAAAAAAGTAAACAAAAGACAATATCACAAAAAATGATTATTATGTTAAAGTACAAGGGGGGATTAAATTGGTGCAAACTTTTCAGTGAAGGGTCACTATAAGTAAGGTCAGGCAACGGGGAGGAGTGGAGTAGGTGGCTTGGCTAAAAAAGGTAAGATTGCCTCTGGATTGTCATAATTCCAAGTAAACATCATTGGATTATTCATTGATTTTAGAAATATCATAGAGCAACAAATGTCAACAAGAGTTTCATGGAACCCTAGGTTCCTCCAGAGGTTGCTAATGTTCCTTGAGCTGATTGACCTCCTATCTGATGGTGTCAATCTCAACAAGAGTTTCATGGAACCTTAGGTTGCTCTGGAGGTTGCTAGTCCTCCTTGAGCTGATTGACCTCCCATCTGATGATACCAATGTCAACAAGAGTTTCATGGAACCCTAGGTTCTTCCAGAGGTTGCTAGGGTGCCTACATAGTTCCGGAGCAAACAATACTTGGCAAAGCCAGCTGCAGGACACCAATGATCTTTTTACCTATAAAGGGGTAATTTTTTCCATTGGCTACCAATGTAAAGAGTATTTTTCCCCCCAATGACCACCAAAAAAGTGGTTTCCCTGGGAGCTAAAAATTATTTCAAGGGTTCCTCTGGGGTAAAAAAGTTGAGAAAGGCTGTTGAAAAGGCTTCAGATTGAAGTTAAAATGTTTATTTTAAATAATGTTATATTTCACAATGTCTTGTAGCAATTAAATATATTTTACCTTTTATTTATTTTTTAACAAAAGTGGAACTTTCCTTTAAGAAGTGCAAGAAAGTTTAATACATGGATTTGGAAAAGCTACAAATAAAACCTGCTGTTTTATTTGTAGCGGTTGCTAGGGCTTTCATGAGCTGGTTGACCTCCTATTTGATGGTATCAATCTCAACAAGAGTTTAATTTAACCCTAGGTTCCTCCAGAGGTTGTTAGTGGTCCTTGAGCTTATTAACCTCCCATCTGATGGTGCCAATCTCGACAAGAGTTTCATGGAACCCTAGGATTCTTCAGAGGTTGCTAGGGCTCTTTGAGCTGATTGACCTCCCGTCTGATGGTGCCAATCTCGACAAGAGTTTCATGGAAACCTAGGATCCTTCAGAGGTTGCTAGGTCTCATTGAGCTGATTGACCTCCCGTCTGATGGTGCCAATCTCGACAAGAGTTTCATGGAACCCTAGGATCCTTCAGAGGTTGTTGGGCTCCTTGAGCTGATTGACCTCCCATCTGATGATGCTAATCTCGACAAGAGTTTCATGGAAATCTAGGTTCCTCCAGAGGTTGTTGGGCTCCTTGAGCTGATTTACCTCCTATCTAATGGTGCCTACAGAGTTCCAGAGCCAACACTACTTGGCAAAACCAGCTGCTGGACACCAATGATCTTTTTACCTGTAAAAGGGGCATTCTTTCCACTGGCCACCAATTTGAAGAGTATTTTTTTCTCACTGACTATTAAAAAAGCGATTTCCCTGAGACCCGAAAATTATTTCAAGGATTCCTCTGGGGTAAAGGCTGTTGAAAAGGCTTCAGATTGAAGTTAAAAAGTTTGTTTTAAATAATATTACAATTCACAATGTCTTGTAGCAATTAAATAGATTTTACCTTTTGTTTTATTTTTTAACAAAAGTGGGGCTTTCCTTTAAGAAGTGCAATGAAGTTTAATACATGGATATGGAAAAGCCTGCTGTTTTATTTGTAGTGGTTGCTAGGTCTCCTTGAGTTGATTGACCTCTCATCTGATGGTACATATCTCAACAAGAGTTTCATGGAACCCTAGGTTCCTTCAGAGGTTGCTAGGTCTCCTTGAGCTGATTGACCTCCCATCTGATGGTGCCAATCTCGACAAGAGTTTCATGGAACCCTAGGATTCTTCAGAGGTTGCTAGGTCTCATTGAGCTGATTGACCTCCCGTCTGATGGTGCCAATCTCGACAAGAGTTTCATGGAACCCTAGGATCCTTCAGAGGTTGCTAGGGCTCCTTGAGCTGATTGACCTCCTGTCTGATGGTGCCAATCCCAACAAGAGTTTCATGGAACCCTAGGATCCTTCAGAGGTTTCTAAGTCTCCTTGAGCTGATTGACCTCCCATCTGATGGTGCCAATCTCAACAAGAGTTTCATGGAACCCTATGTTGGGCTCCTTGAGCTGTTTGACCTCCTATCTAATGATTCCTACATAGTTCCGGAGCCAACACTTCTTGGCACAGCCAGCTGCTGGACACCAATGATATTTTTACCTGTAAAGGGGGCATTCTTTTCACTGGCCACCGATGTGAAGAGCATTTTTCTTCAATGACCATCAAAAAAGTGATTTCCCTGAGACCTGAAAATTTCAAGGATTCCTCTGGGGTAAAGGCTGTTGAAAAGGCTTCAGATTGAAGTTACATTTTTTTTTTAAATAACGTTACATTTCACAATGTCATATAGCAATTAAATAGATTTTATCTTTTGTTTTATTTTTTAACAAAAGTGGAGCTTTCCTTTAAGAAGCGCAAGGAAGTTTAATACATGGATTTGGAAAAGCCTGCTGTTTTATTTGTAGTGGTTGCTAGGTCTCCTTAAGCTGATTCACCTCCCATCTGATGATGCCAATCTCAACAAGAGTTTCATGGAACCCTAGGTTCCTTCAGAGGTTGCTAGGTCTCCTTGAGCTGATTGACCTCCCATCTGATGGTGCCAATCTCAACAAGAGTTTCATGGAACCCTAGGATCCTTCAGAGGTTGCTTGGTCTCCTTGAGCTGATTGACCTCCCATCTGATGGTGCCAATCTCAACAAGAGTTTCATGGAACCCTAGGATCCTTCAGAGGTTGCTAGGGCTCCTTGAGCTGATTGACCTCCCGTCTGATGGTGCCAATCTCAACAAGAGTTGCATGGAACCCTAGGATCCTTCAGAGGTTTCTAGGTCTCCTTGAGCTGATTGACCTCCCATCTGATGGTGCCAATCTCGACAAGAGTTTCATGGAACCCTAGGATCCTTCAGAGGTTGCTAGGTCTCCTTGAGCTGATTGACCTCCCATCTGATGGTGCCAATCTCGACAAGAGTTTCATGGAACCCTAGGATCCTTCAGAGGTTGTTGGGCTCCTTGAGCTGTTTGACCTCCTATCTAACCTATCTAATGGTGTCGACATAGTTCCAGAGCCAACACTACTTGGCAAAGCCAGCTTCTGGACACCAGTGATGTTTTTACCTGTAAAGGGGGCAGTTTCAGGATCCTTCAGAGGTTGTTGGGCTCCTTGAGCTGTTTGGCCTCCTATCTAACCTATCTAATGTTGTCTAAATAGTTCCAGAGCCAACACTACTTGGCAAAGCCAGCTTCTGGACACCAGTGATATTTTTACCTGTAAAGGGGGCATTTTTTCCCCTGGCCTCCAATAGTGAAGAGCATTTGTCCTCAATGACCATCAAGAAGGTGATTTCCCTGAAAATGTTTTCAAGGATTCCTCTGGGGTAAAAAAAAAGTTGAGAAAGGCTGTTGAAAAGGCTTCAGATTGAAGTTACAAAAGTTTATTCTAAAAAAAAGTTACATTTCACAATGTTTTGCAGCAATTAAATATGTTTTGCCTTTTATTTATTTTTTTAACAAAAGTGGAACTTTCCTTTAAGAAGTGCAAGGAAGTTTAATACATGGATTTGGAAAAGCTACAAATAAAACCTGCTGTTGCTTTTCAAAATAACTCTAATGTATAATAATAATAATAATAATGATGCCCTTTTAATAATTCATAGTCCTATATTACTGCCCTGCTCCGTTGGACCTGATTGAGACTTTCTCTCCAGTTATCAAACGAGTATTGTATTTGCTTCACAGGTATAATTATCCAGCATAATTTGTAAGTATAACAGCTACACAATGCAGTCACTCTCAGTGCTATTTACCCTGACTGCGCAGATACAAACCCTGGAGGAGCCGTTTATTAAAGGGCAAGGCACTTTACCGAACAGTGACAGCAATTTGAGAAAAGGAGCCTATAACTACCCGGGATATCTACACCACTTATCATAATTATTAATAATAAGAGACAGCAGGAAGTATAAATGTTTAGACCAGAGTGCTACATCTATATTATTACCGCTGTTGCTATTATGAGCATTTACGGGTAGTGGGTTGGAGGCTTACTTTTTTTTATAGAATGCATGTTGCTGTTTGAAGCTTAACTCCGGCCTTCCTTTTAGTCTTGCACAGTTGTACAGGCTCCTCTCCTAAAATGGCTTATTCTGATTTTGCTGCACACTGTGAGCTTCTTACAATGTGAAGTCCCCTCGCCTGCCTCTTTTAGTCAATGGAGTTTAATTCTTTGAATCATGGAGGTTCAGCATCACATGTAGGTATTACCCAGAGAGATCTGCATGCAAATGTAGCCTTCCTAGCAATGCCCACTCCTTCACTGCAATCGACCCATCAAGACCTTTAAAGGGATTTTAAAGTAGATTATTTTATTTTTTTTAAATAACAAACATGTAATACTTACCTCCACTGTGCAGCTCGTTTTGCCCGAACCTGCTCTTCTGGGGTCCCTCAGCGGCTGTCTCTGCTTCTTCCCGTAGGTACTTCTCACGTTCATGCGAGCTCCCACGTATGGTGAGAAGCACCTGCGGGCGCGCTCCCGTGATACAGCCGGCGGCTATAGCTGCTCGCTGTATTACAAGGCCCCGCCTCCCGGCGCGCCGCGTCATTGGATGTGATTGACAGCAGCGCGAGCCCAATGGCTGTGCTGCATTCAATCCATCCACTCCAGCCAATCAGCAGCCAGGCTGAGCGGCGAAGAGGACGGCGGGGGCGAGCGCGGGACTTTCAAGGGGTGAGGTAAGTAAAACGGGGGGACTGGGTGGCGCCGGCAGTGTGAGATGTTTTTTCACCTTAACCACTTTCAGACCGGACCAATTTGCTGGTCAAAGACCAGACCACTTTTTGCGATTCGGCACTGCGACGCTTTAACTGACAATTGCGCGGTCGTGCGACGTGGCTCCCAAACAAAATTGACGTCCTTTTTTTCCCACAAATAGAGCTTTCTTTTGGTGGTATTTGATCACCTCTGCGGTTTTTGTTTTTTGCGCTATAAACAAAAATAGAGCGACAATTTTGAAAAAAACACATTATTTTTTACTTTTTGTTATAATAAATATTCCCCAAAAATATATAAAAAATCATTTTTTTCCCTCAGTTTAGGCCGATACGTATTCTTCTACATATTTTTGGTAAAAAAAATCGCAATAAGCGATTATTGATTGGTTTTCGCAAAAGTTATAGCGTTTACAAAATAGTTTTATAGCATTTTTATTAATAATTTTTTATTATTTTTTTTTTACTAGTAATGGCGGCGATCAGCGATTTTTATTTTCACTGCGACATTGTGGGGGACCCATCGGACATTTTTGACACATTTTTGGGACCATTGTCATTTATACAGTAATCACTGCTATACAAATGCAGTGATTCCTGTGTAAATGACACTGGCAGTGAAGGGGTTAACCAGTGGGTGGCAGTGTAGGGGTTAAGTGTTCCTAGGGGCGTGTTACTAACTGTGGGAGGGCTGGGCTTTCATTTAGTGAACACTGATCTCTGCTCCAATCACATGGAGCAGAGATCAGCGTCACTAGTTGCTAGGCAGAATGGAGAAATTCTGTTTACAACGGCATTTCTTCATTTGGCCGCTCCGTGAGACGATCGCGGGGATGCCCGCGGCGATCGAGTCCGCGGGTCCCGCGACCGGACTCACGGAGGTCCCGACCAGCGCAGGAGCACGCCGCCGGCGGCGCGCTCCCGATGGCAGGGCGGCAAATTTAAAGGGACGTAAATGTACGCCCATTTGCCTGCCATGCCATTTTGACGACGTACATCGTCGTGCGCTGGTCGGCAAGGGGTTAATGCATAGAATGCATTAAGGTGAAAAAACATTTACCTTTACAACCCCTTTAAGCACTTGCCGACAGGCAGTCCCCGAGTTTCGAACAGGTTAGGGACTGCTTGTTTGTTCTTAAGTTGGTTTTGTTTGTAATTCGGAGGTGCATGTGCAGAACGGCATTTTCCGATGTTTTCCGCTGTTTTCCGATGTGCCCGCCAGCGCCGCCTGCCGTTCATACCTAGGAGTTGTTCACAAGTCAGAGGTTTGTAACTCGGGGACTCCCTGTACAGTACATATACGGCAGCAAGGTGGCTCTCCTGTGCAAAAATCATGTACAGGTGCGTGATTTTACACTTCTGGGTCTGGGGCACCAGCGACCTGCTCCCACTGTGATTGGACACGGCGGGAGCCAATCAGCGCGTACGGCAGACTCAATGTTCGCCGCAAGCCGCTGATCGTACCCTAGGGAGGCAGAACAGCGGTCTGCCTATGTAAACAATAAAAACAGGGGTGAACAGCGGCGCTAGATTTGGTGATAACATAAAATTATATAGCAACTGGAATATAGGGATACATAAAATGTGTGTGAATAAGCACACATACTATTAAAACATTTGCCTAAAACATAATGTCCATAAATGAGATCTTGTATGATTAGCACCTGGAGGCAGCTCTCTTAGAGTGAAGCGATGGGCTCTGTGTAGATATGGGAACAGAGGGGCACTCAGTCTGGCACCCCTCTGTTCTCATGCCTATGTAAACAAGGCAGATCGCCGTTTTGTCAGTAGAGAAGGTAGAGATCCTGTGTTTCTGCTAAGCAGGAACCCGGATCTATGCCTTCCCTTAGTAAAAGCACCTCCCCCCACAGCACACAAGCACTGGCTAGACACACATTTAAACCTTTGACTGCTCCTGATGCTAACCCCTTCCCTGATCGTGTCATTAGTTCAGTGAAAGTGTATATTTTTAGCACTGATCATTGTATTAGTGTCACTGGTCCCCAATAAAGTGTCAAAAGTTTCACTTTGGGTCCATTTTGTCCGCCCCAATGTTGCAGTCCCGCTATAAATTAATAACTAAAAATCCCTCATATCTGGTCCGACCTATTACTGCGGAGGAAGTGCATGCTGTTATTAACTCGCTCGCAGCCGGGAGGTCCCCGGGCCCGGACGGTCTGCCCGTCGAGTTCTACCGATCCCACGCGGATCTCCTGGCCCCTCTACTGGCTGACCTGTATACCCAGTGTCTGGAGGGGGGAGCGCTCCCACCCTCCATGGCGGATGCCCATGTCACTTTAATTCTCAAACCCAATAAAGATCCCAAACAATGCGCCTCCTATAGACCCATTGCTCTTCTTAACACTGACTTTAAAATTTTATCTAAATTAATCACGGTTAGACTTAACCCCCTTCTGCCCTCCGTTATAGACCCTGACCAGACAGGGTTCATGGCCCAGAAATCGACGGACATCAACCTCCGCAGACTTTTCACCAATCTCCATGCCAAACATGATAATGTGGGCACTAGAACGGTTGCCTCCTTTGATATTGAGAAGGCATTCGATTCGATTGAGTGGCCTTATCTCTGGGAGGTTCTGCGGAGGATGGGGTTTCCGTTGGTTTTTATTGGGTGGCTGCAGACTATGTACAGATCCCCAAAGGCAGCCATTAGGCTGGCGGGGGATGTTTCTGCTCCCTTCCCGTTGTCCAGGGGTACCAGGCAGGGCTGCCCTCTCTCTCCAGCACTTTTCGCCATCGCTATGGAACCGGTGGCGGAAGCATTGCGGGTCTCGCCCCATATAAAGGGACTGAAAATGGCCTGGCTGGAGGAGAGGGTGGCACTGTATGCTGACGACCTCCTGCTTTTTCTGAATGACGCAGGCCCTTCTCTTAGGGGAGCGCTGCGAGTACTGACTGACTTTTCTAGGATAACTGGACTGCGGGTGAACTGGACGAAGTCCCAGTTACTGGCTATTGACCCTGAGGCAAAACGACTAGCCCCGCCAAATATCCAACTGCAATGGGTAGATGACATGGTGTATCTGGGAGTGAGGGTTTCGAGAGACGTATCCAGCTTTATCCCCCTCAATCTAGATCCGGTGGTTCAAAATGTCAAGGCTAGGTTGAAAGCCTGGGAAAACCTTCCCCTATCCCTCTTAGGCCGCGTTAACCTCATCAAAATGAAGATAATCCCTAAATTTACCTATCTATTCCGTAACTCCCCACAATGGATTCCTTCCTCATTTTTTACGAAATTGAATCGTTTGTTCTCTTCCTTCCTCTGGGGCTCCGGCCCCCATAGGTTTAAACTATCCACGCTGATGCGTCCGGTGCTGCGGGGGGGGTTGGCGTTTCCTGACTGCCAGAAATATTTTCTGGCAGCACAGTTGGTCACGGTAGTCTGGTGGATGACACCAGACCTGTCCAACACTGCGGTGGTTCTGGAGGCTGCGGTGGTCCGATCCGTGGAGGCCCTGACACACTTACCCCTGCGGGGTCCCAGGGCCCCCTATGACCTGACACCCTCTATGCACACAACTCTAAGGGCCTGGCGGGCGGGACTGGGACTGGAGGGGTTTCCGGGGAATGCAATCTCCCCGCACACCCCTTTATGGAATAATCCTGCCTTACCCCACCTCTATTCACTACCAGACCCCAAAATTTGGGCCAGATGTGGCATAAAACTCTTATCTGACCTCACGACCGGTACGACTATACACCCCTTTAATCACCTGGTATCTCGCAATAATGTACCCCCCTCGCATCTATTCCGCTATATGCAGCTATCCCATGCTTTCAAGGCTCAAGTGGTACCCAATACCACGCAAATTGTGCAATCCGCCCTGGAAAAGATTACAAGATCTGAATGTACTAGGAAACCGACTTCGGTCCTGTATGCGCACCTTATTAGGGTCTCTTTTCCAGATCTGTCAAAGCTCCGGCAGAGATGGACTCAAGACATATCGGATCTGGATTCCGAGGACTGGGAGGACATGTGGGACTTTCCCTTCACCATCCTGGTATCCCTTCGTGACCGCCTCATACAATACAAAATTCTACACCGGGCATATATTACCCCGTATAGATTACATAAAATGAGAACCTCCCTGTCCTCGGAATGCTGGAGATGCACTGGGGATCCGGGTGACTTTATACACATCTTCTGGTCCTGCCCGGTAATTCAGCGTTACTGGTCACAGGTACTATCCATAATTCATGAAGTGGTGGGAATAGATGTAGCCCAGACCCCACGGATATGCCTTCTGGGATTGGTGGAAGGGGTGGCCCCCAGGATAGCAGACAGAACCCTGATAGGACTTCTACTCTTTTATGCCAGGAAAATGATCACCTTATGCTGGAAAAAGCAGGCCCCGCCGTCATTACAACTGTGGAAATCCCATGTTAATAAAGTCTTACCACATTACAAAGAAACGTATCATAACAGGGGTTGCCCCAAAAAATACATGAAAGTGTGGTCTAAGTGGCTGGATGATGCCTCCACAGTGACTACAGATTAACAGGTCCGGGATGTCATCCAGAGGGAAGATGGGAGTGTGGATGGGGAGGGCCCCCTGGCATTGCTCCACTTCAATGTCTTGGTTTTTTAGTGTTACCAATCCTATATGCCTAGTTCAATTATTCTGGGGCCACGTGCGGCCCGACTACAGAAATTGGTCCTAAGTTGTTATATGGAGCGGGAGCCAACCTAGCACTAAGTTAGTGATTGTTGTTGTGGATGTGCTACAGGTGTCGATTATTCTGTTAGAATCACTTGACGACCCCTGCGTGGGTCTAACCATAACAATGTGGCATGTCACTGTTTTTGTTTTGTTTTTTTGTTGAATGTTCGTTTGTCTGTCTAAAACTCAATAAAAAACATTTTCAAAAAAAAAAAAAAAAATAAATAAAAATCCCATAAAAATATCACATAGTTTGTAGACACTGTCTGATTGCCGCCATTACGAGTAAAAACTATTTTAAAAAAAGGCACTAAATCTATCTTTTGGATGCTATAACTTTTGCAAAAAAACAATCAATGTACGCTCATTGGGATTTTTTTTTACCAAAAAATATGCAGAATACATATTTGCGTAAAATTGATGAAGACATTTTTATTTATTTATTTTTTCATTTTGGAATCTTTTATAGCAGAAAATAAAAAATATTATTTTTTATTCAAAATTGTCAGTCATTTTTTGTTTATAGCACAAAAAAATAAAAAGCGTAGAAGTGATCAAATACCACCAAAAGAAAGCTCTATTTGTGGGGGGGGGAAAAAACGGCATACATTTTATTTGGGTACAGTGTCGCACAACTGCGCAATTGTCAGTTAAAGCATAGCAAAAAATGGCCTGGTCACAAAGAGGGGTAAACCTTCCAAAGCTGAAGTGGTTAATGCCTCCCAAGAGCCAGCCCACTGCTCCAATGAGGGTTTAGGGCTTTTGAAAGGAGGATTGAGTACTGAGTACATTGTAGGTAGCTCCTAAAACCATCACAGCACACTGCCGGTGTCTTGTCAAATAACGTCCTCCATCGGATAGTGTCCGCTGTGTACTGCGCATGCGCAGTACACAGCAACACAGATTCCGAAAATTGCCGAGGATGAACGGCGCCTGCGCCGTGAGTCCAGGTTCTATCCCCACTATCCAAGTGGACATAGAGTAGAAATAAAAAAGAGCCGAGCGCAGCGAGGCCGAGGCCGAAGCGTGGCGAGCGAAGCTCGCCCGCGAGGGGCCCTTTAATACTCACAACCCTATGTCCGCTTGGATGGTGGGGCTACCACCTCCACTCACGGCGCAAGCGCCGTTCAGCTTCGGAGATTTTCCAAAGCTTCGTCTGCTCCGTACTGCGCATGCGCAGTACGGGGTGGACACTATTTCATGGCCGGACACTATACGGCAGAACACCGGCCCCTCCCACCAGCCATAACCTGCCTACATTGCACAGAGAAGCACAGACAGGCAGTGATAACATTCTCGTAGTTGACGCTCATCTCCAAGCTCCAAGCACTTTCATGAGAAAAGAGTGAGCAAGATGGGATGGAAGACCTGTCTCGGGCAAGTACTTGAGTGCTGCTGTCAATCACGGCCAGTGAGCCAATGAGGAAAGAGAAGGGGCGGGCCGAGCCGCAGCTCCATGTCTGAATGGACACACAGAGCAGTGCCAAACTGCTGCACAAAGCAGATAACTATGACATGTTTGTTATTTAAAAAAATATATATTCTTGCCTTTAATGTCACTTTAACAACTTGTTGACCGCTGCACGCCGATATATACGTCGGCACAATGGCAGCGGTGGGCAAATGGGCATACCGGTACATCCCCTTTAAGAGCCGGGGATAGCAGGGGAGCCCGCCGCGTACAGCGTGATCGTGTCCCCGGGACCGGCAGACATCGAGTCTCCCGGCGATCGTGTCACGGAGCCGCAGAACGGAGAAGTGCCTATGCAAACAAGGCATTTCCCCCGTTCTGGCTTGTGTCATGACAGAGATCCACTGCTCCCTGTCATCGGGAGCAGTGATCGCCGTCATGTGACTTGAAGCCCACCCCCCCCCACAGTTAGAATCACTCCCTAGGACACACTTAACCCCATTCATCGCCCCCCTAGTGGTTAACCCCTTCACTGCCAGTGTCATTTACACAGCAATCAGTGCATTTTTTATCAGCACTGATTGCTGTATAAATGACAATGGTCCAATGGTCCAATGGTCCCATAATAGTGTCAAAAGTGTCCGATGTGTCCACCATAATGTCGCAGTCATGATAAAAATCGCAGATCGCTGCCACTACTACTAAAAAAAGAAATTAAAAATAAAAATGCCGTAAAACTATCCACTATTTTGTAGACGCTATAACTTTTGGGCAAACCAATCAATAATCGCTTATTGCAATTTTTATTACCAAAAATATGTAGAAGAATACATAGCGGCCTAAACTGAGGAAAAAAATATGTTTTTTTATATATTTTTGGGGGATATTTATTATAGCAAAAAGTAAAAAAAAATGTGTTTTTTTTTTTTCAAAATTGTTGCTCTTTTTTTGTTTATAGCGCAAAAAATAAAAACTGCAGGGGTGATCAAATACCACCAAAAGAAAGTTCAATTTGTGGGAAAAAAAGACATACATTTTGTTTGGGTGCCACGTCGCACGACCGCGCAATTGTCAGTTAAATCGACGCAGTGCCGAATCGCAAAAAGTGCTCTGATCAGGAAGGGGGTAAAATCTTCTGGGGCTGAAGTGGTTAATATTAAATTGTATCTGGTGATAGCCTCACCTTAAAGTGGTATTAAAGCTTTGTTGTTTTTTTTTTTTGTTAAACATGTTATGCCTTGTCCACACAGTCGGACATTCTGACAACAAAATCCATCTGATTTTTTCCGACGGATTTTGTGCCAAACTTATCTTGCATACACACGAACGGACAAACTTGTTGGAAAATCCGATCGTTCGGAACGTGGTGACGTTCGTTGCGTACGATGGGACTACATAGAGGGTGGTAGCTCTCGTAATTTGATCTGAGCACGCGTGGCACGTTGTCCGTCGGAATTCTCTACAAACGATCGGAAAAAGTCAGATCGGATTTTATTAGAAAAGATGTAGCTGG
Organism: Lithobates pipiens; assembly: GCF_037356315.1. NCBI lineage: Eukaryota > Metazoa > Chordata > Amphibia > Anura > Ranidae > Lithobates > Lithobates pipiens. The sequence goes on along the minus strand of NW_027507686.1, from coordinate 9,658,395 downwards.
ATAGCCGCACTCCTAATTATTCAACTTTATTTCAAAAATGTAATTAAAATCACAGCATCTAGGCACCGTGTTCGGTGTGAAACATATCAGCGGCTGTGCAGTTAGTCTGTTTACCAGCCTAGATGCTATGATTTTAATTACATTTTTTAAATAAAGTTGATTAATTCGGAGTGCGGCTATCCAGCTACATCTTTTCTACTTCAGTTCCTGTTGCAAACAGAGCCAGCACCCCGTGGGACTGTGGAGACAGCTGTTTTGGGAGAAGTCATTACCTTAGAGCGGTAATTCTTTGTATTTCGATCGGATTTTGTTGTCGGAAAGTTTTAGATCCTGCTCTCAAACTTTTTCCGTCGGGATTTCCGACAGAAAAAGTCCAATAGAGCCCACACACGATCGGATTTTCCCAACAACATAATCCGATCGGACCTTTTCCGACGGAAAATCTGACCGTTTGTACAGGGCATTATACTTACCTGCTCTGTGTAATGGTTTTGCACAGAGTAGCTCCAGTCCTCTTCTTTACGGTTCCCCCCCCCCCCCCGTCGGTGTTCCTAGCTCCTCCCTCTCGAGCAGTGCCCACAGAGAAAGCCACTTGCCCTGGATGGGGGCACCGCTGCATGCCCGCTCCTGAGGCGCTGCTCTATGCGTCCATAAAACGCGTAGAGACGCAGTTTGACCCCTGCCCCTCCAGATCCCTCCTTATTGGCTCACTGGCTGTGGTAGACAGCAGCGGGAGCCAATGGACTGCCAATGAGGAGGGAAAGTCCTGGGACAGACAAGGTTACCATGAACATTGCTGGATCGGAGGGAGCTCAGGTAAGGATTGGGGGGGGGGGCTGGGGGCTTCAGCCTTTAAAACTACTTTAAGAGAAAGGGATCTACTACAGAAAAGAGCAATTGCCACAGTATTTAAACCTTAACCACGTTTCCTACAAAAAAAAAACCCATCTGTCTTAGTGATTCATCTTCTGGCTTTGACTCAGCTTTTGACTCAACCAGAATAAAAAGACTTTCGAATCTCTTCTACGTCTCATGTAAGGCTTCGACATTCAGAGTTGAATCATGCAAATAAGTGATAACAAGTGCAGAATAAATCACATCCGCGCTCAAAACATTTCTCAACATAATAGAAATAACAAAATCAAAGAGGTTTCTGGTCGCAAGACGGTAAGTCCCATCAGTGGCTGAACTGAAGGGTGATCGGAATCTTAAACAATCCGTCGGCGGGATCGAGAGAGATGTGTTTTTCTTAAAAAAAAAAAAGAAAAGAAAAGCGGCCTCCTTAATCCATCAATTAGGTCATTACTATTGACGGCATATATAAGGGAGTCGTCGGGTCCGCGGGACGTCTCAGGTCATTGTTGATGTCTTCTGATTACCACCGAGGGAGATGCCCATGGCTATTAGTCACTTGGGGGGGGGGGGGGGAGCTGTCAGCGCCTCCCTGTCCAGACCGTTTATAAAGAGAAGATTATTGAAGAATATTATAGATTTATGGAAATGAAGGGACAGGACGTGTAAGGAAATAATTGCCCGACTCCGGTTGGTGAAAAATAGCAACAGGGACCCAAGTGGCCGGTCTAATGGATGGGCTGGGGGTTGCGGTGTGTGTATACACAAAGCTGAATTATTGATGATATGGTCGCAAGGAACTGTAGCTACTGATCTACCTTGCTATTTACAGCTTAATTCCTGTAGGCAGAATGTTGAAGTAAATAAAAAAATAAAAATAAAAAAAGATGAAACCTACCGTTTTCTACCATCTTCATCTTTAAAGTGGTTGTAAACCCTCCCCCACAACTTTGTCCCATGTAAATCAGCATAAAAATCCCTAATGAACACTGCTCATAGATATCTCCTTACTTGCTTAGTATTGTTGTAATCCTTTTTGTTCTTTAGAATAACATCACTGAGCATGCCCAGATCTCCCCTGATTTACGGCACACTCTCTATCTGTTATCAGGACTTCCTACGGCACACCACTTCCTCCTACAGACCATGTGACCATGCGACCTCACATACAGTCTAAACTTGGCCATTACTGCAGTCTTATCAGCTGAGTGTGTGGGCTTCAGCGGACTTTTTCAGCGTGCAGTACGGCGGACTAATTATTTCGGAATGTTCTAAATACTGTCCGTCGTACTCGCATTTCGGCGGACAATCCGCCCGTGTGTATGCCAGTCCGCCGTACTTTTGAAATGAGCGGACTTTTCCCGCCCGGAGAAAAGTCCGCTCATTTCGAGCGGGTATCCAGGTAGGCGGGGCCCGCGAAGGAGACGTCGCTGGCCCCGCCGCCTGGTATGGACTTAAAGGGGAACCCCAACGCCGAAAAAAATCGGCGTGGGGGTCCCCCCCAAGTCCACAACAGACCCTTGTCCGAGAACGCTACCCGGCCGGCCAGGAAAGGGGGGCGAGCGAGCGCCCCCCCTCCTAAACCGTACCAGGCCGCGTGCCCTCAACATGGGGGGGTGCCTTAGGGAAGGGGGGGCCGCGCGGCCCCCCACCCCAAAGCACCTTGTCCCCATGTTGATGAGGACAAGGGCCTCTTCCCGACAACCCTGGCCGTTGGTTGTCGGAGTCTGCGGGCGGGGGGCTTATCGGAATCCGGGAGCCCCCTTTAATAAGGGGGCCCCCGGATACCGGCCCCCCACCCTATGTGAATGAGTATGGGGTACAATGTACCCCTACCCATTCACCTGTAAAATAAAAGTACAAAAAAAACACAACACACGAGATCTCTCCGGCCGGAATGCCAGGGACGCACTGCGCGGCCACTTATATAGGGACAAGGGGCGGTGTCACATGGCTTTATGTCACATGGGTTGGTCACATGGGTTGATGTCACATGGGGACTATGACATCATAAGGGGGCAGGGTCACCATGTGACACCAACCCATGTGACATAAAGCCATGTGACACCGCCCCTTGTCCCTATATAAGTGGCCGCGCAGTGCGTCCCTGGCATTCTGGCCGGAGAGATCGTCGAGGCAACATCTCCTGGAGAAGAAGAAGAAGAAGAACGGAAGGCGGCGGCGGCGACAGAAGACCGGGCCACCGCCTGTAAAAGAGCTATAAGAAGGCGCGGTGGCCCGGCAGAAGAACCAAAGAGGGGGACAAGACCCCCGAAGTCGGGAGAAGAGGCCGGCGGCGAGGAAGAAAGCCGGACTCCTCCGCTAGCAAAAGAGCTACAAGAAGATTGCGGAGGAGTCCGGCGAGAAGACCCCCGAAGACGGAAGACCCCCGGAGCTGTGCAATAAAGTATTTGATCTCGTGTGTTGTGTTTTTTTTGGTACTTTTATTTTACAGGTGAATGGGTAGGGGTACATTGTACCCCATACTCATTCACATAGGGTGGGGGGCCGGTATCCGGGGGCCCCCTTATTAAAGGGGGCTCCCGGATTCCGATAAGCCCCCCGCCCGCAGACCCCGACAACCAACGGCCAGGGTTGTCGGGAAGAGGCCCTTGTCCTCATCAACATGGGGACAAGGTGCTTTGGGGTGGGGGGGCCGCGCGGCCCCCCCTTCCCCAAGGCACCCCCCCATGTTGAGGGCACGCAGCCTGGTACGGTTTAGGAGGGGGGACGCTCGCTCGCCCCCCTTTCCTGGCCGGCCGGGTAGCGTGCTTGGACAAGGGTCTGTTGTGGACTTGGGGGGGACCCCCACGCCAATTTTTTTCGGCGTTGGGGTTCCCCTTTAAGTCCATACCAGGCGCCTACCTGGAGACGTGCTCGAAATGAGCGGACTTTCCTCCGCGTGTGTGGGCGAGTCCGTTCATTTCAAAAGTAGGGCGGATAGTATGGCGGACTTAGTACGCCGTATTAGTCCGCTCAAAAAGTGGTGTGTGTGGTCAAGTCCGTTCGGATTGTCGACGGACTAAGTTGGCCAGACAGTCCGCCCGTGTGTACGCGGCTTTAGTGTCTGATTAAAGAGGAAGTAAACCCTGACGAGTTACTTCCTCTTTCATTCCCTGCAAAGGTAAAGCATAATGGACTACTATGCATCGCATCGCATCGCATAGTAGTCCATTATGTGTCACTTACCTGACACAGGAGCCAGCGATGTCACCGCTGTCCCCTGTAGTCTGGCGCATCCATCTTCTCGGTGGGTCTCGCTGCTCCGCCGCTGTCATTCAGGCGAAGCCGTGATGACGTCACTCCCGTCATCACGGGAGTGGCTAAATAGGGAAGATGGCTAAATAAAATGTACTGTGTGTTGCTTTCACGTGTGAGTGCTGTGGTTTGTTCTCTATATGTGTTCAACTAAATACTGTCACATCATCCCATATAGTAATTCTATGTTATGCTGTTTCATTTTTGCAGTGTCTGTGAAGCACATCATACTGGCAGTGGCCTGTGTACAGCCCTCTGTGCCCTCTTTCAGATGGGCAGTTAAGTGGCAGTAAAACTGCAGCTCTACCGCCTGGTTTTATCTCCCCCTTGTGAATGAACCTTAAGGCTTAATATTAATATTCCTGCATTAACATGCTTGTGTTGGGTTCTCTTTGAGGTGTCCATAAATTATCGCTGGCAGGTATATTAAAGTGGTTGTAAAGGCAGAAGTATTTTTTTTTTATCTTAATGCATTTTAAGCATTAAGACAAACAGCCTTCTGTGTGCAGCAGCCTCCTCTCAGCCCCCCTAATACTTACCTGCGGGGCCATCCTTAATATTGATTGGATCCTGGAAAAATATTTTATATGGCGGGGCTCCTGGACTGGAGGTAGCAATTGTTTTTTTGGAGGGACCCCTGGACTGGAGGTAGCAATTGTTTTTTTGGAGAGGCCCCTGGACTGGAGGTAGCAATCGTTTTTTTGGAGGGACCCCTGGACTGGAGGTAGCAATCGTTTTTTTTGGAGGGGCCCCTTGACTGGAGGTAGCAATCGTTTTTTTTGGAGGGGTCCCTTGACTGGAGGTAGCAATAGTTTTTTTTGGAGGGACCCCTTGACTGGAGGTAGCAATCATTTTTTTTTTGGAGGGACCCCTGGACTGGAGGTAGCAATCTTATTTTGGAGGGGCCCCTGGACTGGAGGTGGGAATAGTTTTTTTGGAGGGACCCCTGGACTGGAGGTGGGAATTGTTTTTTTGGAGGGACCCCTGGTCTGGAGGTAGCAATCGTTTTTTTGCAGGGACCCCTGGACTGGAGGTAGCAATCGTTTTTTTGGAGGGGCCCCTGGACTGGAGGTGGGAATAGTTTTTTTGGAGGGACCCCTGGACTGGAGGTGGGAATAGTTTTTTTGGAGAGACCCCTGGACTGGAGGTGGGAATTTTTTTTTTTTTGGAGGGACCCCTGGACTGGAGGTAGCAATCGTTTTTTTGGAGGGACCCATGGACTGGAGGTGGGAATCGTTTTTTTTGGAGGGACCCCTGGACTGGAGGTGGGAATTGTTTTTTTGGAGGGACCCTGGACTGGAGGTAGCAATCGTTTTTTTTTGGAGGGACCCCTGGACTGGAGGTAGCAATCGTTTTTTTTTGGAGGGGATCCTGGAGCGGAGGTAGCAATTGTTTTTTTGGAGGGACCCCTGGACTGGAGGTAGCAATTGTTTTTTTGGAGGGACCCATGGACTGGATATAGCAATCATTTTTTTGGAGGGACCCCTGGACTGGAGGTGGGATTCGTTTTTTTGGAGGGACCCCTGGACTGGAGGTAGCAATCGTTTTTTTGGAGGGGCCCCTGGACTGAAGGTGGCAATCTGGAGAGACTGCCACCTGCAGTCCAGCCCCTACCCATAGGGAGACTACCATCTCCAATTCAGGAGCCCAGGCCCCTCCATAGAGAGACTACTATCTCCATTCCAGGGTCCCCTCCTATGGTAGAGTGACATTAGAATGGAAAGCCCCTGGGATAGCAAATCAGTGCAGACTACAGTGACAGTAGTGCAGGAACACTGTGCTCCCCCCTCCCTCCAGCAGTTTACGGGTTAAGGTGATCACCTGGTGTGGGCCCTCTATGTGGTCTCACCTGAGCTGACTCATTTGAGCCCGGGTCTGGCCCCTCCCCTCCTCCTCCTCCTCCTCCCCCACAGCGGGCAGGTATCAGTCAGGTCAGGTTGCTGTGTGGTGAAGGGATTGGACACTATCACAGTAGGGCTCGGGGAGAGTAGGTGAGAAAACGGATGGCCCCAGACTCCCAGAATGCGCCGGCGCAGCAGCAGCGCCCCCGGTGGAAGGGAAGCTGTGCAGGGACAGAGGACAGGTGACCCCTACTGCTCCTTCCAGAGACCCTGCACAGCGTGGGCTGAAGGTACAACTGCTTTGAGCCCCACAATAATGATTGGGCCCGGGGCAGCTGCCCTTTTTGCCCTGTGTTAAAGACGGCCCTGCTTACCTAAGCTCCATCTAGATCCAGTGATGATGCAGGAGTGTCTCGGCTGTCCAGGACTCCCCTCCTCATTGGCTGAGACAGCCACGCAGCTCCTATGGCTCCCGCTGCTGTCAATCAAAGTCAGTCAGCCAATGAGGAGAGAAAGGGGGTGGGGCCAGCCTCAGCTCCATGTCTGGATGGGCTCAGGGAGCTGTGGCTCATCCCCCGGTGCCCCCAAAGCAAGCTGCCTGCTGTGGGGGGCACTTGTCAGGAGGGAGGGGCCAGGAGCGCCGAAAAGGGACCCGAGAAGAGGAGGATCGAGCTGCTCTGTGCAAAACCAATACACATAGGAGGTAAGTATAACATGTTTGTTATTTTTAACAGAAAAAAAAAAAACCCGGAGACTTTTGTATCAAAACCCCAGAGATTTTAGTATCACTTTAAACTAATTTCTTTTAGATTGTAAGCTCTAATGAGCAGGGCTCTCTGATCCCCCCCTGTATTGTATTGTATTGTAACTGTACTGTCTGCCCTCATGCTGTAAAGCGCTGCGCAAACTGTTGGTGATATACAAATAATGTATAATAATAATAATCATTTCAAGTTGACAACGGCAACCAAAAGTGGCCTTAGCAAAGCTATTTTCATATTACTTTGGTATCGCAGTGAAAACACCCGAATGCATCTCTATCACAGAGGGGGGACTGAGTCGGTTATCCAGTCTCTAATTTAAACTTCCAGACAAAATTTTCAAAGCCATTAAACATATTGACTACAGACAGGACAGGTAGCTCAGGCAGACTGGGCGTTAAATGGATGGTTGGTTCCTTTATATTGCATCTCCAATGTCGGCTGCCGAGTGGAAAGATACTGATTTCTTCTAAAGTGAATCAGCCTTCAAAGAGAACAAATTGTGAGTGATACAAACGTATTATTTTATTTTTTTAACTTCTTTATAGAAAAGTAAATATAACCTGTTGCGTGTTTACCATCTGCAACCAGCAGGTGGAGCTAAATGCAAACTTAGGATAGCGAGGATAGCAGCATATGCTGTTTGGAGTTGGGCTGAACGACCCCCCCCCACCCCCATTCAATTTGCGCCAGAATTCTCGAACATCACAAAGGTTTCGGACCCAAACGGCAAATCTTATTAAAATCTATGGGACCTGAAATTGAAAAAAACAAAAGTCCCCATTTTGAAGGCTTATATGCAAGTTATTGGCCGGAAAAAGGATATGGGTACTGCCCTGGGGGGACATTTTGTAATGTAAAAAAGGTTTTAAAAAAAGATTGGGCGGCGCAGGGCAGCACAGTGGTGTAGTGATGGGCAGCACAGTGGTGTAGTGGGTGGCACAGTGGTGTAGTGGGCGGCACAGTGGTGTAGTGGTTAGCACTCTCACCTAGCAGTAAGAAGGGTCGCTGGTTCAAATCCCAACCACGACACTACCTGCCTGGAGTTTGCATGTTCTCCCTGTGCCTGCGTGGGTTTCCTCTGGGTACTCCGGTTTCCTCCCACACTGCAAAGACATGCTGGTAGTTTAATTGGCTTCTGTCCCAAACTGGCCCTAGCATGTGAATGGGGACCTTGGATTGTGGGCTCCTTGAGGGTAGGGACTGATGTGAGTGTGCAATGTACAGGGATAGGGACAATTGTAGACACTCAGGTTGAACTGGATGGACTGGTGTCTTTATTCAACCTTACTAACCATGTAAAAAAGTTTTTAAAAAAGATTGTTTTTACAGGAGCAGTGATTTCAATGATGGTTAACTACTTGCAGTCCATCCACCATTGTTATATGGCCACAGGTTGGCTCCCCTGCGTGAATCTCCGTAGCCGTATGCCTTAAGGCAGTGATGGCGAACCTTGGCACCCCAGATGTTTTGGAACTACATTTTCCATGATGCTCATGCACTCTGCAGTGTAGTGGAGCATCATGGGAAATGTAGTTTCAAAACATCAGGAGTGCCAAGGTTCACCATCACTGCCTTAAGGGCTCTTGGTGGGGGGGGCGCAAGCCCCCAGAGTGACACCGGAGCCGATGCATTTGGCCGCGATGTCCGCTGGTGACTTCCGATCGCTCCAGAGAGAGACAGAATGGGAATCTGTCAATGTAAACAGGAGGAGAGAGAGATCTGCTATTCCTAGTGATCGAGTCCCCTCCCCCCCACCTCCCTAGAGCACACTTAACCCTTTGATCGCCCCCTAGAGTTTACACCTTTCCTGCCAGTGACATTTATAGAGTAATCAGTGGCTATTTTTAGCTCTGATCAATGTATAAATGTCAATGGTCCAAAAAAAAAGTGTCCGATCTATCTGCCCGCAATGTCACAGTCCCGCTAAAAATCGCAGATCACCGCCATTAACTAGTGAAAAAATAATTAATAATAAAAATGCCATAAATCTATAAATCTATAGACGCTATAACTTTTGCGCAAACCAGTCAATATACACTTATTGTGATTTCTTTTAACCAAAAACATGTAGAAGAATACGTATTGGTCTAAACTGATGAAGTAATTCGTTTTTTGTTTTTGTTTTTTGAATATTTATTATAGTAAAAGGTAAAAAATATAGTTTTTTCTTTTTTTGTTTATAGCGCAAAAAATAAAAACCACAGAGGTGATCAAATACCACCAAAAGAAAGCTCTATCTGTGGGGAAAAAAAAGGACGTCAATTTTGTTTGGATACAGAGTTGCATGACTGCACAATTGTCAGTTAAAGATGCACTGTACATTGCACACTCACATCCTGGGGGCAAATCTTCCAGTCCTTAAAGCGGTTCTTCACCCTAAAGGGGAAGTTCCGCTAATCTGATCCCTCCCCCCCCTCCGGTGCCACAATCGGCACCTTTCAGGGGGGAGGGGGGTGCAGTTACCTGGATAATCCAAGTATCTGCACCCACTTCCGTGCAGACCCCTGCAGACGCCCCCCGTTGTGTTCTGGGAAACACACAGTTCCCAGGACACAGCGGGGGATCTGAAGAGACACGCAGCGCGATTTGCGCATGCGCAGTAGGGAACCGGGCAGTGAAGCCGACATGCTTCACTTCCCGATTCCCTGACAGAGGATGGCGGCAGGGGCAGTAGCGAGACGAGCGATTGCTCGTCATCTGCCGCCGACATCTCTGGACCCTGGGACAGGTAAGTGTGATTTTATTAAAAGGCAGCAACTGCAATATTAGTAGCTGCTGGCTTTTAATATTTTTTTTTTAGGTGCAGAACCACTTTAAAGGGGTTGTAAAGGTTTGTTTTTTATTTTCTAAATAGGTTCCTTTAAGCTAGTGCATTGTTGGTTCACTTACCTTTTCCTTCGATTTCCCTTCTAAATGTTTTTGTTTTTGTCTGAATTTCTCACTTCCTGTTCCTCCTCAGTAAGCTGTTCTGGCTGACTAACCACGGCTCGGATGATGGTGTGAAGTTTACTGAGGAGAAACAGGAAGTGAGAAATTCAGACAAAGAAAAAAAAAATATTTAGAAGGGAAATGGAAGGAAAAGGTAAGTGAACCAACAATGCACTAGCTTAAAGGAACCTATTTATAAAATAAAAAACAAACCTTTACAACCCCTTTAAATGGTTAAAGTGAACTGATCAAAAATGAAGAATTCCTTTAAGGATCTGGTATGGTCCCCTACGCCGTTTTTTTGTTTGTTTTGTTTTTTACTTTTTTCTATTGCTGGCAATTTTTAATTTTTTTTAATTCAGCTGTCAGCCGGGAAGCCCATTGACAGCTGGTAAATCATCCATTGTTAAGGACGCAGTGGCCAGATTCCCAGCCCCGCTTCTTAACAACCAGCTATGTATTCTGCAGCGAGCTCCCCGCAAATTCGGGTGTTTGCCGAATGGGAGAACAGCAGATGTTCGGCGCAAACATTTGCTTGACTCGAACTGTTTACCCAACTCTAATGCCGTTGCAGAGAGAGGTCTAAATAAAACAGAGGGGGGCATGGCACCTCATCCCTTTCCTGCCCAACTCCAAACATTTTTTTTATTTTGTTTTGGAAAGAACAGGGAAAGGTTAGAGCCTCTGCCTATTTTTCATTACTGCCTTTGACCCCATTGGGGAGATTCGCCCTCACTTTCTTTCAGTTCAAGAAACAGTGATAAATCTCTCCATCTTCACATACAATACAATGCTGATTGTTGCAGTCTGTGCCTTTCTTTCATGGTGACAACCACTCCACCTTTTTGTTTTTATTTTTTTTGAACAGGGGTCACAGTGACAGAAACTCCTCTATGGGGTCACATGCAAAAATTTTCTCCACTTTATTCAGAACTGAAAATAATTGGATGGAGATAGGCTTTAACCACTTCCCGCCCAACCTATAGTTAATTGATGGTTGGGCTGGTGCTTTCCCATCCTAACTGGACTTCATATGATGTCCAATCGTATGGCCACAGGACCACGCAGCGGCGCAATCTGTCACTGGCTGTGTCCACAGGACACAGCCAATGGCTAATCAGAGTACCTGCTCGCTATTGGTACCATGTGACTGCTGTGACCAATCGAAGCAGGCAGTGCTGGGACAAGGTCTTCTAGAGCCCAGGGCGAACATGCCAAACTGCTCCCCCCCCCCCAAGATGTGTGAGTATTATGTGGCAACAAAGATCCTCCTCAACAAAAAAACTGAGCACTAATCCTTTTCATTCCCCCAAGCATAATTTTCCCTCCTCCCAGCACAAATCTTTGCCCCCATCCCTCAAATCCCCCCTGCACACCCCCGCCCCAAATCACCCCTCCTAGCACAAATTCTCTACCCCTAGAAATTCCCAATTTCCCCTCCCGGTACACATCTTCATTCCCCCCCCACTGGAAACCCCCCCCCCCCATCCTCCCTCTAAGCACAAATCTTCTTCTCTCATTCCAATTCCCCACACAAAGCCCCCTAAATTAACACTCTTAGCATACCCCCACTAATTTCCCCTCCTAGAACAATACTTACCCTCTGCCACCCTCCAAGTTTCCCCTTACAACAAAAATCCCCTCCCCCCAGTCTCCTTACGGTGCCCCCTTCACCTCACATGATACCACAGTGCCCAGGGCATCCGTCCCTTCTGCCCACCCCTTTTCCCGTCCCTGGCAGCAGGTCACAGACAGTTGTACACAATGGATGGCTTCCTTTCATGCCATCCATTGTGCACAATTGTGTTGCTAGCTGTGATTGGTCAATTTGGTCAAATAGAACAGACAGGGCCAATCACAACCCACCTGTACCATGTGATTAGCTTTGACCAATCACAGCTAATCACAACAAAACAAACTGAATGATTCAGTTTCATTCAGTAAAATGCTTGCTTGTGGCAATGTAATTCACTGCTATAAGCAAAGCTGTATCCTGGCCTAGATCGACAAGGCCCAGGCCTAGGGCAGCACTTTGCAGGGGGGTCAGCACGGAAACAGTCCCCGCCAGCTTGCGCTACATTGTTAGTGTAGCGCCAGTCTTATGGGGCGGACTGGGCTGAGAGGCAAATTAGTCTAGCGCCCCCATAAAGCGGCCGCACTGCTTTTGGTATGCGGGCAGCCGGTATTACCCCAACTGTGGAGGGGGGGGGGGACTTCTAATTTTGACTGTCCTATCATCCTGGACCACAAACCTTCCTCACCGTGCTATATGTTTTCTGCTGCACCATTGACATGGTTATATCTTCTTAGTGCTCTCAATAAAATTATCAGAAATTTGTGCTTAAAGTAGGACTATAGGCAACACTTTTTTTTTTTTCATTTTGGATAGAGTAAGGGAGGGTTATAGCCCCTGTCAGTTTATTTTTTACCATCCCTGTCCCATTTCAGAGATTTACACTCACTTCCTGCCCCAAAGCGAAACAGGAAGTGAGAGGAAAACTATGCAAATGAAGGAAATCTATTGCCCCCCCCTCCCCCCAAGCTCTCAGAACTAGAGTCCCCATTTGAAAATTTCAGGGCGGGTCTTAAACAGCAAGGGGTGTGGCCTTGACAGCAGGGAGGGGTGGGTCATATTTAAAAATAGGGGGTGCACGAGTTTACTCAGGCCTAGGGCAGCACAAAACCTAAATATACTACTGGCTATAAGGAAACATAATGTGTAAAAAAAAAAAAATAATAATAATAATAATTCTGAACACTTCCCAGAGTAGTACAATGTAAAAATTTAAAGCGGGAGTCCGCCGTTTTTTTTTTTTTTTAAAGCCAGCAGCTACAAATACTGCAGCTGCTGACTTTTAAAATAGTGACACTTACCCGCCCAGCGCGCCCGCGATGTCGGCACCCGAAGCCGATCTCTCGATCGTCTCTCGGGTGCTGCCGCCGCCATCTTGGGTATGGGAATCAGGAAGTGGAGCCTTTCGGCTTCATTTCCCGGTTCCCTACTGTGCATGCGCGAGTCGCTCTGCGCAATAAGGATGGTCCCCGCTGTCTCTGGGATCCGTGTGTTTCCCAGCAGGAAGCGGGGCACTTGCAGAAAGGGGGCATAGATTCTGCGGAAAGGGGCGTACCTTCTGCAGAATCTACGCCGGAAGTGGGTGCAGATACCTGTACTGTACAGGTACCTGCACCCCCCTCCCCCCTGAAAGGTGCCAATTGTGGCGCCGGAGGGGGGGAGGATTCCAATGAGCGGAAGGTCCACTTTAGGGTGGACCTCCGCTTTAAAAACTAAAAAAAGTAATAAAAAAATAAAAAGAAGAAAAAAATGACTGTACTGTCACCAGTCAGTGTCCTTGATCACCGCCACACCCGTTAAATGATGATGCTGTACTGCACTGGTGACAGTATGTAAAAAAAAAGTGAACCTTTTATTTTTTCTTTCTTTTCCAAAAACTTATGACAAAAAAAAAAAATCACAACTTCAAAAATCAACCACGCCTCTTACTAAATACCTTGGACTGTCTACTTTTCAAAAAAAGGGGGTCATTTGGGGGATATTTTATTTGTATATTCCTGGTGTTTTTCGGGCCTCAAGAAATGAGATAGGACTCTATAACTTTCCTACAGACAAAATAATATACACTGATTTGGGTTATTATCACCAAAGAAATGTAGCAGAATCCTTGAGAAGATCTACGGTATGGGAAAGCAGATCATTTCACAATGCAAACTCTTAATGAATCCTCCCATTATACAACGCTATACGCATTAAGATTTACAAAATCATTAATGTGCAATTGTTAGCAACTCCAACACCCATCCATCAAGGTAACACAATTCACAATTACAACAAATAAACTTCAAAGAAAGAAAGAGAAAAAAAAACAAAGTACTCCGATCCCTAAGTGAATTCTCTATCAAATATCTTAATTCAAGCTGATTTTTATACCGTTTCGCCTAATTGAAGCTGTTTGGGAAAGATGGAGGAATCTGACACGGGCATCTATCTCAATTTCTCGATCAGCTGTGTTTGTTAATTAATATCTCTCGATAATTGCCAAAAAATCCATAAACTTACAGCACCGGTTGCAAGACAAGTTTATGAGCGGCAATTGTACCGTCTTTCTAAATGAATGATAATAGGGTGGGGGGGTAGCCTTGCCGCACTGTACTAAGATTTTGCTTCCGAGCGGAAATTGCCAGATCAATCCATCAAATCTTGTTTGCAGGCTATCAAGGACTTCTTGTATTGTTCTGCGACAACCGTCATTCGTCAACTGAAAAAATGTCTGAACACATACTGGATACAGATGTAACAAAACGGTGTTAAGGTATCAATCTTAATGAAAAACATACATGAAGTGTCATATATATATATATATATATATATATATATATATATATATATATATATATATATATATATATATATATATATGTATATATATGTATATATATATATATATATATATATATATATATGTATATATATATATATATATATATATATATGTATATATATATATATATATATATATATGTATATATATATATATATATATACAGGCGCTCCCTGGGTTACAAACAAGATGGGGTCTGTAGGTTTGTTCTTATGTTGAATCTGTTTGTAAGTCGGAACAGGTAAGTTTTTTTAAGTGTAGCTCCAGCCAAAAAAACTATTTTTAAGCTTTTGGATAGCATGTGGAAGGGTTATCACCCCTGTAACATTTGTTTTGCTGTCAGAAGATTTCACTTCACTTTCTGTTCCTGAATCCAAAGCCTGCAGCTCATTGGCCCAGAAATTACAGCTGCCTTCCAGTTTGGGGCGAATCCAAACTCATCAATGCTGATTATGTTCTATAGCCGCTTTGCATTTACTTCCTATCTTTGTGCACTTTAGCAATGGCAGCATAGAATTTAAGTAGATAGTGAGGGCTGTCTTTAATATTGATTGGACCCCGGGCAAAAAAAAAATTTGGGGGCCCCCTCCTATGTAATTTCACTCTCCACCTGCTCTGAGACATACAATAAATGGAAGCTGGACTTAAAATCAGTTTACTGTATCAGGTCAGGTAGCAATTATGATTGGTTGCCAGTAGGGCTGCGGAAATTAACGATTAATTGTTCGATTAATTGTTAATTTCTTTGATCGATCAAAATAATTTTGATCGAGGACGATCCGCGGAGTCAGCTCCGCGGTCTCGCCCATAGGAAAAGCCGCGGCTTCGGCCTAGCTCCGGAGCCGCGGCCATCTTGGTCCACCTGACGGCGGCCTAGACGCGCGCGCTGATGTCATCATCGCCCGCCTACTTGTGTCTACTCTGAGAATGGACGGGTCTGCCTGCTGTCTATTCCAGACAGAGCAGACAATCATGAGTATTAAGGTATGGGGGAGATGTGAGGAGATGTGGGCAGTACTTTATGGGGGGAGAAGTGGGCAGTACTTTATGGGGGGAGAAGTGGGCAGTACTTTATGGGGGAGATGTGGGCAGTACTTTATGGGGGGGAGATGTGGACAATACAGCATGGGGGGAGATGTGGGGGAAATGTGGACCGTACAGTATGGGGGAAATGTGGACATTACAGTTAAAGTTAAATTAACTTTCTACGTTTTTCTTAAAGTTTAATAAAAAAAATTGTAAAAACTGTATGTGCATTAGAATTAATGGAAATTAGTCGATTAATCAATTAAAAAAAAAATCGATTAATCGAACAGGAAAATTTTAATCAGTAACAGCCCTAGTTGCCAGAGGTTACAGCATATCATTACTGCTTACTGACTGGTTGCTAGAAGTTACAGTACACATTACGGCTCACTGATTAGTTGCTAGAGGTTACAGCACATCATCTTCTCACTGCAGGGAAGCATGATATACATATGAATGCCACCTTTATTTACATATCAATGCAGATGGCCACGGCTATTTGCTTAGTAATGCTGCTGCTATTTACATATGAATGCCAGTTATTTACATGTAAACACAGGGTCTGCAGGTGAGTCATCTGTACACAACAACAGGGCTAAAACTTCAAGGGACAAGGAAATTTAAACTGGGATAGTTGGCAAGTATGAGGCAGCTGCTTTGAGCCCCACAACAATGACAGGGCACAGGGCAGCTGCCCCTTTTGCCCTGCCTCAAAGACGGCCCTGTAGATGGTATTGCTTTTCCTGATGGTAACATATCTGTGTAATGGGTGTTCCAACAGCCACTTGTAGTCCCGATTAGAAGCCCGTGTTACAGGGTGAAAACACAGGAGGACAACCAGGGGTGGACTGACAACTCATGGGGCCCCCGGGCAATAGGAGATTATAGGGCCCCCAGGCAATCAGAGATTATGGGGCCATACAGTTTACACAAAGACACACACACAGTATACAACCACACAGTATACACAGACATGTTTCTATTGGCTGAGAAGGTACTGGAGAGGTGGGACAGCTATAATCTCTGGATTTTTAGACCAAAAGGATGTCGGGCAGTGCCCGAGTGGCCGAATGGTCAGTCCGCCCCTGAGCACAACTAACAGCCAACTTCCAAACCAAACCCAAGCTCATCCCTAATCTGAAGCTGCCTCCGGAAAGATGTCCTCAGTCTTCCGGATTGAGTGACTTCCAGGATCTTTCCACCTGAAAGACTGAGGATGTAATGTGAGTGCAGGGCATCACTGAACCGCCCCCTCATCATGGTACCCATCATTCATAGTAAGAAAATGCAGAAAGCAGTGCTGAGGAGAGGACCCAGTGTATGAAAACATTGTGAAAAGGTAAATTTTTTTTTTTTTTTTTTGCAAAAACCACATTGTGGGGGGCCTCTGCAGGGGGGTGTTTCATTGGGGAAGAGTGGGGGTCATTAAGGGACTGGGGGGGCTGGCTGAACCTGAAGTTAGGCTTTAATATGTGTTTTGTCCTGACTGTAAAAAAAAAAAAAACAATAAAGAACAAAAAAAAACTCAAAACCATTTTTTATTCTGTTAAAAAAAAAAAACGAAATAGATAAATCCATAAATAAATAAAATTGACCCAAACCCATTACAGTTTCCCTTTAAGCTATAGAACAAATGGCATTGTTTCTCTGCAACTGTCATTCGATGGTGGCATCTGCCACCCGCTCTCAGCTCTGTCCCATAATAAATGAGAGGTTCGTTAGCGAGCACATTAATGAAAGAAGTAATGATCTGCTCTCCTGAATTAAACATGCATTACAGTTTGAAAAGTTTGTTGCTAATTAATATTTAACACCTTTTTCCCATGTTTGTAATGATCTTTGTATACACAGCGGTGAAGGCGTAAAAAAAAAAAAAAAAAAAACTCCTTGGAGAATAGAAAACCCTTTAAATTAGCGCGTTTGCCACAGTAACACTCCTACGAGGCCTCTGGGTCTTAATGCAAGGCTAGGATCTTTTTTTAATGAACTTGTAATTAATCAATTAAGCTGTCCTGGCACATAGTGCTCCGGTAGTTGTAGGTTACAAAATTCGGTGTAGACACGTTTCGCTATTCCAGTCCAACGTCTGAAAATAAAAGCTAAAAAAAAATTTCTTTATAGGAAACTGGGGTATTTGTAATAATGTCTCCTAGTTATTACATATTGCAATGACGGAGTTATTTATGCACTGGTAGTTTCATAGTTAGTAAGGTTGAATAAAGACACCAGTCCATTCAGTTCAGTAGTGAATGTCTACCCCTATCCCTGTACATTGCACGCTCACATTGGTCCCTACCCTCAAGGAGCCCACAATCCAAGATCCCCATTCATATACTAGGGCCAATTTTGGACAGAAGCCAATTAACCTACCTGCATGTCTTTGGAGTGTGGGAGGAAACCGGAGTACCCGGAGGAAACACACGCAGGCACAGGGAGAGCATGCAAACTCCAGGCAGGTAGTGTCGTGGTTGAGATTCAAACCAGCAACCCTTTTTACTGCTAGGTGTGAGTGCTAACCACTACACCACTATGCCAAATGGTAGTATGAGACCACACAGCATGTTTTGGTTGCAAGCTGGCTCCACACAGCTTTATTGCACATCCAACACAACAAATCAGTTGTCAACAGCAAAAAAAATAATAATATTCCACCCAAATCGTAGTCTGTGGTGCACAAAAACACTAATGCCGCGTACACACGACCGGACTTTCTGGCAGAAAAGGTCCGACGGTCTTCCCGACGGAGTTCCGACTGAACGGACTTGCCCACACATGAACGGACCAAAGTCCATTTGTTTTGAACGTGATGACGTACGACGGGACTAGAAAAGGAAGTTCAATAGCCAGTGGCCAATAGCTGCCCTAGCGTCGTATTTGGTCCATCGGACCAGCATACAGACGAACGGTTTTCCCGATAGAAATTAATTCAGTTGGACAGATTTGAAACATGTTCTATTTCTAGGTCCGTCTGAATTTTTGAAGAAAAAAGTCAGATGAAGCACACACGCGATCGTAATATCCGACGGAATGATTCCATCTGACCTTTTCTGGCGGAAAGTCCGGTCGTGTGTAAGCGGCATTAAGCGAACAAAAAGGTGCATGTAAACACACACAAAAAATTGCACCTAGGGTGTATCATATGGTCCCCTCCACAAGATGAAGGACCCCTCCATGATCCCCTGGGGTGCAATATTACCGATGGCGGCAGGGTGCGGCAGACACCTCTCTGTGACCAGCCGAAGATGACCAATGGGGGGGTCGGGTGTCTCAACCCAAGTTGGGTGGAGGAACCTGATGGCCAAACATCCTCCCCTTATGCCTCGTACACAAGATTGGATTGTTGGCCAACTACAAAACCGTGGAATTTTGTCCAAAGGGTGTTGGCTCAAACTTGTCTTGCATACACACGGTCACACAAATGTTGGCCAACAGGTAAGAGCGTAGTGACGTACTACATGGTTTTTTTTCAGCTCTTTAGCACCACCCTTTGGGCTCCTTCTGCTAATTTCGTATTAGTAGAAGGTTGGTGAGTGTTGATTCGCCCTTTTCTTTTCGTGTTTTTCATTTAGCGCTTTTCAGTTCGTGCTTTTCGTTTTATGCTTTTCAGTTCCTTTCTTAATTTGCCGTTCGTCAACCAGAAATGTTACGGAATCGGAGGAGATAACGTATTATTTATTATTGGCCTTGGAGTTATTGCTTTGACATTATTTTTTTGGTTGAATAATAATGATTGATTTGGTATATTTTCTATATTTTTGGATGCATAGAATGCACTTTTTGGTTAAGTTCTATGGGCAGATAGCGTGTCTAATTTTATTTGTTTTCTTTTTTTAATGGACAATAAAAAAAATTGTGGAGAATAATACTCGGCTGTGTGTTTTACTTCAAATGACAGTTTGGGAGTCGGCAGTTACATTTAAAAAAATACAATGTAAAATTAACAAGGGACACCAACATAGTTGTATCTTTGATCTTAAAAGCTATGGGATAATGGTGTTGTGGTAACTTGCCCAAATAAAAAAAAATAAAAAAAAACACATAATAATATTATTCTTGATATCATTAGAAAAAAAGCCTTTGAAAATGTGTTTGCAATAACTCCATCAGTATCACCGGCAAAGCAGCTTCATTATTATCCCATTAAAGAAAAAGAGAATTGTGCGCTGCATTTCCAGATTTCATAATGTGCCGTGTCACGAATGTTAATTCTCCCTTCCGAACGCTAGTTTACAAGACCGACCGCTTCTGCTTCTGAGCATGCTTTTTTGTACTTTGAACTTTTGTCCGACGGACTTGTGTACACACGATCGGAAAATCCGACAACAGACATTTGTTGGTGGAAAATTTTAAGACATGCTAGCCAGTACTTGTTGGCGGAAAGTCCGACAACAATTGTCCGATGGAGCATACACATGGTCGGATTTTCCGCCAACAGCCTGACATCCAACATTTCCCGTTGGAAAGTCTGATCGTGTGTACGGGGCTTTAGACTTCAGAGTAGATCAGAAGATCCATGGCCTATCATCCTGAGTGAAAAGGAAACACATACTGTATATAAGTTCAGGCGACACACATGGAGAGAGAAAAATAAATAAATGAAAATAAAAAAGTGCAATTGAGTGTGCAAGTGCACTGGCTAAATCTTATGGCCCAGTAACAAAAAAATTGCCCCGTTCTCAGCCAAAAGGCCTAGCCCATGAGGCCTAAAAAAAAAGCTTAGGTGTCATGGTCTAGTGTAGTTTCACACAGTGGGGTCCCAAATCAATAGTGCTACTCCATCAACCCTGGAGAGCCACTCCCCAGGGGCAATTGACACCACAGGCCCTTTGCCTTCCCAGCCCCTGGCCAGACCAGGTAGCACTACTCAAATCAGAAGGCACTGGGCCCCTCAGAATCCTCCACGCCAGGGAATTACTCCCAGCCCCATGGCTGGACTTACCATTGGGCTTCACTGGGCTCAAGCCCATGAGCCCCGCCCGATAGGGGGCCCCGCCGAGATACATAGCCGAGTGTACTCGGCTTGGCTCCGCTCACAGTCACACCCAGTCCCGCCCTATGATGGACATGGGACTGGGCGTGACTGTGAGCCGAGCCGAGTATACTCGGCTACTCTCGGCTCCACTCGGGACTGCAAGAGGACCCGAGAGCCACCGATAGCCGTCGAGATACACAGGACTCTGTATCTCAGCAGCACCATTTTTAAATTTCAAGACTGCAATGACACTGGGGCAAGGCTGCAAATGACAAGGCTACACTGACAAGGCTGCAATGACACTGGACAAGGCTTCAGGTGGATGGGCAAGGCTGAAGATGGACACTGATAAGGCTGCATTGATGGGCATTTAAATGTAAGTTTTTTTTCCTTAAACTTCCCTCCTAAAAGTTTTTTTCCTTAAAATTCCCTCCTAAACTTGGGGTGCGTGTTATACACCAATAAATACAGTAATGTATAGAAGGTAGGGCCCGAAAGTGACTCAAGCCCAGGGGCCCCCACCACCCTAAGTCCTTCCCTGCCCAGCCCCCAAATCCCCATTGGGCACTCCAGTTTCTGCTCCCACGGGCAAAATCTCTAAGGAACCCTATCAAACAAGCATGGATACCATACAGCCAAGCATATCAACCAAAAGGCCATAATGACAGCGAAGTGCCCCTACTGGACACTGATAAGAACAGATACTACACTTAGAGCCCATTCACACAGGGGCAACTCCTGATCCGACTTCAGGTCGCCCCAAGTCGCCTCAGGTCGCCTCAGGTCGGACAACATTTAAAAAGCAATGTAAGTGAATGAGAGCCGTCTTAATGCACACTACTGAAGTCGCTCCGACTTCAGAAAAGGTTCCTGTACTACTTCTATCCGACTTGTAGGCGACCGGTACCCATTGATTTCAATGGAGATCGCCTCCAAGTCGGATCTCCGTCTATACGGAGGCGACTTTGACAGAATTATTAGCTCTGAAGGGGGAACTCCACGGCAAATTTCTGAAAAAAATTTGGCGTGGGTTCCCCCTCTGAGAGCATACCAGGCCCTTAGGTCTGGTATGGATTCCAAGGGGAACCCCCCTACGCTGAAAAAACGGCGTGGGGGTCCCCCCCAGATCCACACCAGACCCTTATCCGAGCACGCTACCCGGCCGGCCAGGAAAGGGGGTGGGGACGAGCGGGTGGCCCCCCCCTCCTGAGCCGTACCAGGCCGCGTGCCCTCAACATGGGGGGGTGCCTTGGGGGAGGGGGGGCGTGCGGCCCCCCCACCCCAAAGCACCTTGTCCCCATGTCGATGAGGACAAGGGCCTCTTCCCGACAACCCTGGCCGTTGGTTGTCGGGGTCTGCGGGCGGGGGGCTTATCGGAATCCGGGAGCCCCCTTTAATAAGGGGGCCCCCGGATACCGGCCCCCCACCCTATGTGAATGAGTATGGGGTACAATGTACCCCTACCCATTCACCTGTGGAAAAAAAGTACAAAAAAAAAACACAACACAGGGAAAAAATATTTTATTGCACAGCTCCGGGGGTCTTCCGTCTTCGGGGGTCTTCTCGCCGGACACCTCCGCTATCTTCTTGTAGCTCTTTTACTAGCGGAGGAGTCCGGCTTTCTTCCTCCCCGCCGCCGGCCTCTTCTCCCGACTTCGGGGGTCTTGTCCCCCTCTTCGGTTCTTCTGCCGGGCCACCGCGCCTTCTTATAGCTCTTTTGCAGGCGGTGGCCCAGTCTTCTGCTGCTGCCGCTGCCGCCGCTGCCGCCGCCGCCGCCCGTTACCCTGGGTCATCCATTTCTTTTGCTACTTTGTCGGTAACTGACCCTAAACATGCATCGTATATCCAGATCCAGGCTCCTGACACCCACTATGTTCATATTTTTTCCAGTTCAGAGGCTCACCAATGACAGCCCTGGATATTTAGGCCCACCTTCTGCCCAACTGATGGGATGGGAATGCAGAAAGGGCCCAAGGGTAGTGAGGTCAGTAGAAGGGATTGGTGAGTTTTTTGCAAAAAGAAAAGAAACTGATGTCTCTCTTGGATCCAGTCCCTGGGAACAAATACAGGATAAGCAGTCAGCTTTAAGCTGGGTTCACACTGCTGCGGGGGGAGATCCGGATGTGATTCGCACCGCAAATCACATCCGATCTCCGTAGCGATGCGAGTTCAGCCATACAGATAGTATACAGATAGTATGGCTGAATTCGCAGCGCTCCCGCAGCAAACTCGCACAGGACCCTTTTTTTTGTCCGCAACAGAATCGGATCGCATTGGGGGTTCACACCATGCGATCCGATTCCTGTGCGAGTCGGCAGATCGCACTGCGATATGCGGACGGATCTGGGGGTGTCATTAACATAACATTGACACTCCCAGCCGTCCGCATAGGGCAGTGTGAACTGCCGGCAGGAGGTGTGCGATGCGGGAAAACGCCGCGGATTCGCGGCGTTCCCGCATCGCAGCGGTGTGAACCCGGCCTTAAGCACAAAGTGATCATGATATAAGAAAGGTAGGAGAGGCTGGCTGTGTATATGCTTGTGCCCTGGAAGTCTGGGTTTGCCTGAAGGATGATCCCAGGGCATGACGTTGAAGGCGCATCCTTCGGGTCATCCATTTCATTGCTACGTTGTGAGTTACTGAAAACTGGTACAATCCAGATGTGTATACTAACCGATAATACAGAGAGGGGCCCAAAGGGTGGCAGGGTTGGTAGTAGGGACTGGTGAGATTGTTGGAAATAAAAGAAAAAAAAATGGTTTCATGGACTCAGTCCCTAGGGTCCAAGCATAGGATAAGCAGTCAACTTCACACACAGAATGATCATGATGTAAGAATGGCAGGGGAGGGGGCTACTTACATGCTTGTGCCCTGGAAGTCTGGGTTTTCCCGAAGGATGATTCCAAGATGAAAGAGTCAGGGAACATATATTCTTACATGGGAGGAGCCATTGTTGACCATTGCTGGCTTGGTGTTGAAGATGCATCCTTTGGGTCATCCATTTAATTGCTATATTGTGAGTTACTGACAGCTGGAATCCAGTTGTGTATACTATCAAATAATGAAGACGGGGCCTAGGGGGTGGTGGGGTTGGTAGTAGAGATTGGAGAGGTTTTTAGAAATAGAAGAAAACAAATTGGTCTTATAGTCTTAGTACCCAGGGTCAAACTAAAACAGTCAACTTGAACACAGAATGATTATGGTGTAAGAAAGGCAGGAGAGGGGGTTGCTTACCTGCTCATGCCCTGGAAGTCTGGGTTTTCATGATGGATGATTCCAAGATGAAAGAGACATGGAACATATATTCTTACATGGGAGGAACCATTGTTGACCATTGCTGGCTTGGTGTTTGATGTGCATCCTTCAGGTCATCCATTTAATTGCTATATTGTGAGTTACTGACAACTGGAATCCAATTGTGTATAATAACAAATAATGCAGACAGGGGCCCAGTGGGTGGTGGGGTTGGTATAGTAGAGATTGGAGAGGGTTTTGGAAATAGAAGAAAACAAATTGGTCTTATAGTCCCATGGTCAAACTAAAACAGTCAACTTGAACACAGAATGATTATGGTGTAAGAAAGGTAGGAGAGGGGGCTGCTTACCTGCTCATGCCCTGGAAGTCTGGGTTTTCATGATGGATGATTCCAAGATGAAAGAGGCACGGAACATATATTCTTACATGGGAGGAACCATTGTTGACCAGGCACGGAACATAAATTCTTACATGGGAGGAACCATTGTTGACCAGGCACGGAACATATATACATAGAATATATGTACCGTGCCTGGTCAACAATGGTTCCTCCCATGTAAGAATATATGTTCCGTGCCTCTTTCATCTTGGAACCATTGTTGACCATTGCTGACTTGGCATTGATGGTGCAGGCTCCGGGTTATCCTTTTTGTTGCTACTTTGTGAGTTACTGACAACTAAAAACCAGGTATGTACACTAACAAATAATGCAGATAGGGGCCCAATGGGTGGTGATGTTGATAGAAGGAATTGGTGAGATTTTTGCATATAAAAAAAAAAAGGTCTTATGGAGCCAGTCCCCACGGTTCAGTATAGGATAAACAGTCAGGTTCAGGCAATAAATTATAATGTAAGAAAGGCAGGAGAGAGGGCTACATACATGCTTGTGCCCTGGAAGTCTGGGTTTTCCTGAAGGCTGATTCCAATAGGAAAGAGACATGGAAAATATATTCTAACATATAGGGAGCCACAGTTGACCATTGCTGACTTGGTGTTGATGGTGCAGGCTGCAGGTCCTCCCTTCATTTTCTCATTTGTGAGGGACAGCTGGAGGCCAGGTAAGTTTACTATCGAAAATACAGACAGGGGCTCAAAGGTAGTGGGGTTGTTAGTAGGGATTGGGGGGCTTTTTGCAAACAGAAAAAAGAAAATAATAATTCCCAATCCCCATGGTCAAGTATAGGATAGGCAGTCGGGTTCAAGCACTAAATGATCATAATCAGGGCCAGACTTACCATTGGGCTTGACTGGGCTCAAACCCATGGGCCTCGCCCAATAGGGGGCCCCATCGAGATACATACTTAGGCTCCACTCACAGTCATGCCCAGTCCCGCCCTATGATGGACACAGGGACTGGGCGTGACTGTGAGCCGAGCCGAGTACACTCAGCTACTCCCGGCTCTGCTCGGGACTGCGAGAGGACCAGAGAGTCACAAAGAGGACCAGAGAGCCACCGAGATACAAAGGACTCGGTATCTAGGCAGCGCCATTTTTAAACTACAAGACTGCAATGACAAGGCTGCAAATGACACTGGACAAGGCTGCAGATGGATGGGCAAGGCTGCAGATGGATGGGCAAGGCTGCAGATGGACACTGATAAGGCTGCATTGATGGGCATTTAAATGTACTGCAAGTTTTTTCCTTAAACTTCCTTCCTAAAAGTTTTTTCCTTAAAATTCCCTCCTAAACTTGGGGTGTGCGTTATACGCCGGCACGTGTTATACGCCAATAAATACGGTAATGTATAGAATGTATAGAAGGTAGGGCCCGAAAGTGACTCAAGTCTTTCCCTGATCATAATATAAGAAAGGCAGGAGAAGGGGCTGCTGATCACCATGCCTATGTTTAGATTATTTTTAAAAATTCTAAGAAAATGTATAGTTTAGAAAAAAAATTAAAAATTTGTTTTTGCAGAACCAAGTCCCCAAGGTCAAGTGTAGGATAAGCAGTCAGGTCATTGCCCTTTTTGTTTGTAACAAGCTAAGATCTTGTGAATGTGAATGTTTGCTGTTGCCTAATGCACCTCTACAGGTCCCTACACAGTTACAGCTGGTTACATCTACGCAACAAATGCCTGCTGGGGGTGAGCTGGGGGGGGGGGGGGATTGATGTGCTTTTTAATTTTCCTCTATGTTTCTTTTGCTACATCCGTTCCCCTCTGAGTTTTTACAAAAGTGTACTCAATTGAATTAACTATTTATTCACAGCTGGCTGGGCACTGCCCTTCTCCTACATTTGCCTTTTAAGATATGAACACAAATCTCTCTTCAATGCCCAAAACCCTCCAGGGGCAACAGTGTACATGAAAGCAAAGAAAAAAAAAATTAGAAAAAAAGAGAAAAAAAAAAAAGAGAAGAAAGAATGGAAAAAAGAAAAACATCCAGCTCCTGGGAATGGATCTCCTCGGTGAACTTTGTGCTGTGTAACAACATTGTAATTCACTGGACTGAGATTAAAGCGGTAACAAAGGATTACTTAATGCCCATTCAGAGTTGAAGCTTATCAGTGCGCATAAATTAAAGCAAACACCGGATCACCAGGTGGGAAGCTGTGTGCGTACGATTCTACCTGCCGCGGCAAGTGAAAGCAAGCAAAAATCCTGATTTAGTTTAAAAATTGTTTTATGATTTAGAAAAGTAATTTTACTTTTTTTTTTTATATAAATATTTAGTATTTTTTTTTATTACTTAACCACTTGCCAGCCGGGCCATTGCTGATATGTAAAAAACTGTGTTTTTTTTGCTAAAAAATTACTTAGAATCCAAAAAAATTATATCTGCAGTTCAGTTTTGGGCTCCAGTTCTCAAAAAGGATATCGGGGGAACTGGAGAAAGTGCAGAGAAGAGCAACCAAACTGATAAGAGGCATGGAGGAGCTCAGCTATGAGGAAAGATTAGAGGAATGCTCGCTTGGCCCCACCCCCTTTCCTGACCGGCCGGGCTGCGTGCTTGGATAAGGGTCTGCTATGGACTTTGGGGGGACCCCGCGCAGTTTTTTCTGCGTATGGGTTCCCCTTTAAATCCCTACCTTGTGACGATGCTTGTGAGGTGTCAATCTCGCCGATGGAGGCGGCGACATTGACTTCCTTCCCTAGTTCTGTCTACCTGGAGCCACGTTCAAAATGAACGGACTTTACTCCATGTGTGGGCAAGTCCGTTCATTTCAAAAGTTCGGCGGGTTGTCCGCTGGACTAAGTCCGCCGGATAGTCTGATCGTGTATACGCGGCATGAGATTGCCCTGTATTTGGCTCTATCCATATTTCCATCAACTCTGATCAGCTTCCCTGTCTCTGCTGATGAAAAGGATCCTTACAACTAGATGCTGCCATCACCATGTTTCACGGTGGGGATGGTGTGTTCAGGGCGATATGCAGTGTTAGTTTTCTGCCACATATAGCATTTTGTTTTATGCTAAAAAGTTCAATTTTGGTCTCATCTGACCAGAGCACCTTCTACCACATGTTTGCTGTGTCCCCCACATGGCTTCTTGCAAACTGCAAATGGGACTTATGGCTTTCTTTCAACAATGGCTTTCTTCTTGCCACTTTTGCATAAAGGTCAGATTTGTGGAGAGACGACTAATAGTTGTCCTGTGGACAGATTCTCCCCCCTGAGCTGTGGATCTCTGCAGCTCCTTCAGAGTTACCATGGACCTCTTGGCTGCTTCTCTGATGAATGCTCTCCTTGCCCGGCCGGTCAGTTTAGGTGGACGGCCATGTCTTGGTAGGTTTGCAGCTGTGCCATACTCTTTCCATTTTTGGATGATAGATTGAACAGAGCTCCTTAAGATGTTCTAAGCTTGGGATATTTTTTTTTATAACCTAACCCTGCTTTAAACTTCTCCACAACTTTATCCCAGACCTGTCTGGTGTGTTCCTTGGCCTTCATAGTAGTTACATAGTTAGTAAGGTTGAATAAAGACACCAGTCCAACCTGAGTGAGTGTCTACAATTGTCCCTATCCCTGTACATTGCACACTCACATCAGTCCCTACCCTCAAGGAGCCCACAATCCAAGGTCCCCATTCATATACTAGGGCCAATTTAGGACAGAAGCCAATTAACCTACCTGCATGTCTTTGGAGTGTGGGAGGAAACCAGAGTACCTGGAGGAAATCCACGCAGGCACAGGGAGAACATGCAAACTCCAGGCAGGTAGTGTCGTGGTTGGGATTTGAACCAGTGATCCTTTTTACTGCTGGGTGAGAGTGCTAACCACTACACCACTGTGCCACCCATATGCTGTTGCCGTTCATGATGCCATTCATGATGCTGTTTGTTCACTAAGGTTCTCTAACAAGCCTCTGAGGGCTTCACAGAACAGCTGTATTTATACAGAGATTAAATTAGACACAGGTGGACGCTATTTACTAATTAGGTGACTTCTGAAGGCAATTGGTTCCACTCGATTTTAGTTATGGATATCAGACTAAAGGGGGCGGAAAACAAATGCAGGCCACACTTTTCAGATATATATTTGTAAAAAAAAAAAAATTGGAAAACCAATTATCATTTTTCTTCCACTTCACAATTATGTGCCACTTTGTGTTGGTCTATCACATAAAATCCCAATAAAATACATGTATGTTTTTGGTTGTAACGTGGCAAAATGTGAAAAATTTCAAGGGGTATGAATACTTTTTCAAGGTGCTGTATTTGACCATACTAAGGCACCATCAACAAATGCTGATCTCGGATTTGTAATGCTAAGCTGCCCATTCACGAGTGGCATGTGTTTATTACTATATGAATGACTTCTCCTCCAATTTCCTCAGAGACGCTGCTTGCCAATTCATAGCGCCATCTTTTTTTTTTTTACAATCCCCGCTCTCGCAATGATCTTAATAACAGTAAAAAATATATGTAAGGTCAGGACAAGTCGACGATTTTACAGAGAGCTGAGAATGTCAACTCTGAGCCGGTGTCGCTGCAGAGCATGAAAAAGATTGCTCCAAACCGAAAGCGCGCAGTGATCTGAGAGACGGCGGTGTCAAGGACACAGCAAATTCGCTTTCACTGGGCTTTACGACTCACATGCTGGCTCATTGGGTGGAAAATACAAATAAATTGATTATATTAGTTTTAATTCACATCAGGCTCGGCGTGCTCTGCCTCGGGGCTGTTCTGTATTTAGGCTTTTTGAATTTTCAGTTTTTTTCCTGCTTCAGACTCTAATCCTTTTTTTTTTCTGGCGCCGGTTATATCACTAGATCTCGTCACAGACAAGCGTGCGCTTGGAGAGGAACGTATGTTAAAGCAGATGTAAAACCCAATTAGTAAAAACCTCATATTAGCTTTAAAAAGTTAGGATGGTTTTAAAAGTTATTTTCATTATTTATAAATCTGCCAGTTGTAGTAAAATAAAACGTGGTGATCCTGCTCTGAAGGTCCCTGTCCAAGCGCTTCCTGTTATAGAGTGACAACGCTCTGTCTCCCAATTGTGCTCCTGTATTGCCACCCTGGCATGTGGAGACTACACCAAATACACAGGCATGGTCCAACATAGTCATCGTCTGGAAACGCCATGCAATATGCTGCTGGGACACCTTGGGTCTTGCCATTCATGTGGATGTTATTTGACATGTACCACCTGCCTAAACATTGTTGCTGACCATGTACACCCCTTGATAGAAACAGTATTTCCTGATGGCAGTGGCCTCGTTCAGCAGGATAATGTACCCTGTCACACTACAAAAATGGTTTAAGAATGGGTTGAGGAACACAACAAGTTCAAGGTGTTAATTTGGCTTCTAAATTCTCCAGATTTCAATCCAACCAATCTTATGTGGGATGTGCAGGAAAAACAAGTCCGATCCATGGAGGTCTCAACTTACAACTTGACTAAAAAGATCTGCTACTGACAGCTTGGCAGGGGCGTACTAAGTGGGGGGGCGGGGGTGCGTGCCGCCCCGGGTGCCACACACTGGGGGGGGGGGTGTCAGGCCAGCGCCCCCCCCTCCCCTCTCCGCAGCTGAAGTGTCAGACAGCGCCGTGAGGAGCCCGAGGCACTGGCAGTGGGCGGCATTGCGGGGGAGGGGGGGGTGCGAGTAGCACCCGAGTGGAGTGACATCTGCCGGCTCAGTGATCCGGGACCTGGCTCCCCTTCTCTCTGTGGTCGCGTCGCGCTGCCGTTCTGATCAGTCTCGGGCAGCGGCTGTCACTCACAGCCGAGCAGAGTGAAGCCGCCTCCCCCTCCTTCATGCACAGCACTGTGTAGACAAGGAGGGGGAGGCGGCTTCACTCTGCTCGGCTGTGAGTGACAGCCGCTGCCCGAGACTGATCTGAACGGCGCAATGTGAGTCACGTGACTACAGAGAGAAGGGGATTATTGCACCGGGTCCCGGATCACTGAGCCGACAGGTGACACTTCACTCGGGTGCTGCTCGCACCTCCCCCCTGCAATGCCGCTGCCTTGGGCTCCAGGTACACTAGGGGTTCTTTACTGTGGTGGGTCCTGCACTGTAGGGGGGTCCTGCACTGTAGGGGGTCTGCACTGTAGGGGGGGGTCCTGCACTGTAGGGGGTCTGCAGGGGGGGTCCTGCACTGTAGGGGGGTCCTGCACTGTAGGGGGGTTCTTTACTGTGGTGGGTCCTGCACTGTAGGGGGGGTCCTGCACTGTAGGGGGTCCTGCACTGTAGGGGGTCTGCACTGTAGGGGGGGTCCTGCACTGTAGGGGGGGTCCTGCACTGTAGAAGGGGTCCTGCACTGTAGGGGGGTCCTGCACTGTAGAAGGGGTCCTGCACTGTAGAAGGGGTCATGCACTGTAGGGGTCCTGCACTGTAGAAGGGGTCCTGCACTGTAGAAGGGGTCCTGCACTGTAGGGGGGGTCCTGCACTGTAGGGGGGTCCTGCACTGTAGAAGGGGTCCTGCACTGTAGGGGGTCTGCACTGTAGAAGGGGTCCTGCACTGTAGGGGGGTCCTGCACTGTAGAAGGGGTCCTGCACTGTAGAGGGGGTCCTGCACTGTAGAAGGGGTCCTGCACTGTAGGGGGTCTGCACTGTAGAAGGGGTCCTGCACTGTAGGGGGGTCCTGCACTGTAGAAGGGGTCCTGCACTGTAGGGGGGGTCCTGCACTGTAGGGGGTCCTGCACTGTAGAAGGGTTCCTGCACTGTAGGGGGGTCCTGCACTGTAGAAGGGGTCCTGCACTGTAGGGGGGGGTCTGTACTGTAGGGGAAGATTCTGCACTGTAGGGGGGTCTGTACTGTAGGTGAGGATTCTGTACTGTAGGGGAGTCTGTACTGTAGGGGGGTCTTCGCTGTAGGGGGGTGGGTCTGTATTGTAGGAGGGTCTGCACTGTAGGGGGGGGGTCTGCGCTATAGGGTGGAGGGGTCTGTACTGTAGGAGGGTCTGCACTGTAGGGGAGGATTCTGTACTGTAGGGGGGTCTACACTGTAGATGGGGGTCTGTATGGTAGGGAGGGGGGTCTGCACTGTAGGGGATCTGTGTAACATGCAGAGGGTCCAGAGCTGTGAGGGGCTGTGTAATGTAAAGGGGTGCAGAGGTGCAGGGTGCTGTGTAATGTAAAGGGGTCCAGAGGTACAAGGGCTGTGTAATGTAAAGGGGTCCAGAGGTTCAGGGTGCTGTGTAATGTAAAGGGATCCATGGGCTGTGTAATGTAAAGGGGTCAGGAGGTTCAGGGTGCTATGTTATGTAAAGGGGTCCAGAGGTACAAGAGCTGTGTAATGTAAAGGGGTCCAGAGGTGCAGGCTGCTGTGTAATGTAAAGAGGTCCTTAGGCGCAAGGTCCTGTGTAATGTAAAGGGGTCCAGAGGTGCAGGGCGCTGTGTAATTTAAAGGGGTCAGGAGGTTCAGGGTGCTATGTTATGTAAAGGGGTCCAGTGGTACAAGAGCTGTGTAATGTAAAGGGGTCCAGAGGTGCAGGCTGCTGTGTAATGTAAAGGGGTCCAGAGGTGCAGGGGGCTGTGTAATGTAAAGGGGTCCAGAGGTGCAGGGTGCTGTGTAATTTAAAGGGGTCCAGAGGTGCAGTTGTGGAGAGGGGGGTACACAGTAGTGACAAAAAGATATTGAAGGATGCAGAGGTATGCAGGGGACACGGTGGGTGTTTTTACATTTTATGGTGGGGGGGGTGCCAGATATAGGATCCGCCCCGGGTGCCAAATGCTCTAGGTACGCCCCTGCAGCTTGGTGCCAGATACCAGAGCGTACCTTCAGAGGTCTTGTGGAGTCCATGCCTCAATGCGTCAGGGCTGTTTTGGCAGCAAAAGGGGGACCTACTCAATATTAGGTGGCATCTGTAAGTGGGTGGGATATATTAGGCAGCAAGTGAACATGTTGTCCTTGAAAGTGATGTGTTGAAAGCAGAAAATGTGGATTGCCATAATGGTTTGAGCATCTTTAACAAGGGCCAAATTGTAGTGGTTGTAGTGGTTACATGACTGGGGCAGAGCAGCTCCAAAATGGCAGCTGTTATGGGATGTTCCCGGTCTGCAGTGGTCAGGACTGACCAAAAGTGGTCCAAGGAAGGAAAACCAGTGAACCTGTGACAGGATCATGGGGGGCCAAAGCTCATTGATGTACATGGGGAGCGAAGACTGACCCATGAAGTCTGATCCAGCAGAAGAGCTTAAAGAGATAAAAACAGAAAAGCTAAAGAGATAAAACTACCAGACCAGGTATTAAGTTATTTTTTTTTAACAAAAAACGTTGTTCGTTATATGAGATTCCATCCAGATTTTTTTCCCTTTCTTGTCCTCTCCTTTCTTCCTTCCCATTTTCCCCTCCCCGTTCTTTACTTTTTCCCTTTCTTTTCCCACTTCTTTGCACCTTTTTTCTCCTTCTGTCCCATTCCTTTTCCTTCCCCTCTTCTCTCTCACTTTTATGGCTGTTTTCTGTATATACTGTATCGGCATATCTACATATAAATATGTATGTATTGTATACCTTATCTACCTACTGCGCAAGATTAATCCATCCACTTTTACACATCCCCCGTAGCCGCCGCAGATGAACGTTCGGTAGTGTCTGCGCTGTGCTTCTGTACATGGGCCTACGGGTAAGCGGCATTGCACCCGTCACTCCCCTATATATAAATGTATTCTGTATTTTGTACTAAGTATGTTAACATTTTTGTAATTTAGATTTGTATATCCATGTTGCTATTTTCATCATAGACATCAAGATGAAGCGTTAACAATACCCCAAACATGTAGAGGACCAGAGGACCATGTGTCCAATGAGGATCTACTATATCTTTGTTTCCATCTTGGAGTACACTAAGTATTAGCATACTTATATAGACACCCCTGTATTTGTTTCATTGTTTTTGTCTTGAACATTGGAAAGTTATGTTCTTGTCTATGTGTGGACCACTTGTTTTTTTATCTTTGTATATAAATAAAACTGCTTTTTTTGTTCAAACTTGTACGTTGTCCCATTGGTACTGAGATAGTCCATTTCTTTATTGGAGACTAGTCTGGGGAACTGTCTCCACCCCCAAATCTCAAATTAAAACGGAGTTCCACCCAAAAGTGGAACTTCCATTTATCTTATCTCCCCCCCCCCATCACATTTGGCACCTTTCGGGGGGGGGGGGGGGAGGGGGGAAGTGGATACCTTGTCCCTACCTCCGGGAAACGGCAAAGTACGTCAGCAGCTCGGTCCCCCTCCTCCTCCCTCCCCTTCTGTCAGGCCAGCAACGGCACGCACATGCGCAGTTGGGACCCCACCACTGCGAAGCCAAAAGTCTACACTGCCGGGTCCCCTTACTGACAACAGCACCCAACAGCCGAAACATCAGCTCCGGTGCCGACATCGCTGGACTCCAGGACAGGTGAGTGTCCTAATGTTAAAAATCTAAGAAAAAACAGAGGAGGCTCACCTGGGATTTTATGGGCAAAGGATGAAGACCAGATAAAAGAATAAAGGTTGTATGTAAAAAAAAAAAAAAAAAAAAAGGTCATACAAAATGTATTAATTACAGAAAACATGTAAATACACAGAATTGAATGATTATAAAAGCAAGATGGATAGTCATGCTATAATAGTACAATACAGCTAGGTTCTGGAACACATGATTGATCTCATAGTGGGAGGCCAAACAAAGTGAATTTGCATTTACAGAAATCCCAACATGTTTCGGAATATATGTTTAAATGTTTAATTCCTTCTTCAGGGGCTGATTTACACCAAGCTGTATTATCTGGTTACACAACAGCAAAAAAAAAAAACAAGTCAGAAAAAATTAGTATATACAGAATACAGTATATATAAGTATACAAATAGACGAACAAAAGTAGGAAACAGCACAATATATAAATAGGGCAGGCATTTAGAAACTGAAAATATGTGTAGCTGCTGACTTTTACTTTTTAAAAGGGCGGGTGGACCCCCCCTTAAATTAGGATGATGGTACCTTTCTTTTTCTGATCTTATATTTTCTTACCCAATTTTGAGTCTTTCCCTCTTTTTGACATATAGGATTCCATTATATCATTCATTAACATTATCATAATTACATGAGAATTAAAAAAATACCCCATTGTGAATTTTTTTTTCAATTTATAGTGTAACTTTATTTTTGAATTTATTCATTTTTATTAATTTATTAAATGTGTTATATATTTTTACATGGAAGTTATTTTTGGTAAGAGTTGTCTCAGCCCTTGTACACACGGGTCGGACATTCTGACAACCAAATCCGTTGGATTTTGTTCGACAGATTTTGTCCGAAACTGTTGCATACACACAGTCGGACAAAGTTGTCGGAAAATCCGATTGTACATAACGTGATGACGTAATTTCGTTACGACGGGATTACGTTCAGGCTAGTAGCCAATAGCTTTGGTCTAGGAATTTGATCTGAGCATGCGTGGCACTTTGTCCGTCGGAGTAGGCTACACATGATCGGAGTATGTCCGATCGGAGCATTTTGTCGGAAAATTTAACCGGCAAGTTGGAAAACTTGGATATTCCGACAGAAACAGTCTGATGCAGACCACACACAGTCGGAATATCCGACAAAACAGTCCGATAGGACACATTCCGTCAGAATCTCTGACCGTGTGTACAAGGGCTAAGGCCCTCAATCACATCTGCACGATGCGATGTGTATTTTTGCACTTTTAGTCACAGATATATATATCTTATTTTTTTTTGTGTGTTGGTCACGTGACAGCATAGGGCAAGCCCATTCGCTTAAATGGGCTGTGCTGCACGCAACAAATGTGTCAAAGTAGCTCCTCGTGTTAAAGCATCTACAAACTATGCGATATTTATTTTTTTATTTTTTACGAATAATGGTGGCGATCAGCAACTTATATCGGGACTGCAATATCGCGGCAGATATTCTGATGCTAATGCGGCATGCACACGTGCTGACTATCGGGCGGACTTAATCCGGCAGACAAACCGACGGACTTTGCAGCTGAGATCCGCCGGACTTTCCGAACAAGCGGACCTGCCCACACGTGACCAGACTTTTCCGGCGGGCTAGATCCGGCGGACAACCCGGCGGTCTTTTGAAATGAACGGACTTGCCCACACATGGAGAAAAGACTGCCGAGTCCGAGTCAAAACTTCTTTCTAAGTCCGCCGGAGCCCACACACGGGCAGATTGTCTGGCGGACTCTGGTCTGACACTTTTGATACTGTTTGGGGGGCCAGTGACACCAGGGCCCGTACAGGGGGGGTGGGGGGAGCGGTTGCCCTGGGCGGTACTATTTACTGGAGGGGGGGCGCAGCCACGCAGGTGTCGGCAGTGCGATTCTAAAATCTATCAAGCAAAACAATCAGCAGACCAGGAAGAGAGGAGAGAAGACTTGTAGCCAGGTACAGTGCTGGATCGATAAAGAACTCAGATGAGTGTTGGGGGGGGGGGGGTAGGGAGTAATAGGCAGTGCAAGGTTCTTACTTCAATACAGATAATGCATTAAGGTAAAGAAAAAACCTTTAGTGCTTAGAATCATTTTACGGCTTCCATTTATTATGAATGGCCTGCCAACGCAAGCCAATTGTTGAAAAAACCTGCATGACCCTTTCTTACCATTGTGGTCTGCCACAATGCGTGATATATTGTATTGTGTGTTGATCTCCTCTATACAAGTTGTCACTGTATATGTGTTTTATTAAGGCTTCCATTTACAGTGCATCCGGAAAGTATTCACATCGCTTCACTTTTTCCACATTTTGTTATGTTACAGTCTTATTCCAAAATGGATTAAATTCATTATTTTCCTCAAAATTCGACAAACAATCTCCCATAATGACAACGTGAAAAAAGTTTGTTTGAAACCTTTGCAAATTTATTAAGAATGAAAAAAAAAAATATCCCATGTACAGAAGTATTCACAGCCTTCGCTCAATACATTGGCGAAGCACCTTTGGCCCCAATTGCAGCCACAGGTCTTTTTGAGTATGATGCTACAAGCTTGGCACACCTATTTTTGGGCAGTTTTTCCCATTGTTCTTTGAAAGACTTCTCAAGCTCCATTAGATGGGGAGTGTCGGTGCACAGCCGTTTTCAGATCTCTCCAGAGATGTTAAATTGGGTTCAAGTCTGGGCTCTGGCCATTCAAGGACATTCACAGAATTGTCTGGTAGCCACTCCTTTGTTATCTTAGCTGTGTGATTAGGGTCATCGTTGTCCTGTTTGGAAGATGAACCTTCATCCCAGTCTGAGGTCTGGAGCAGGTTTTCATCAAGGATGTCTCTGTACATTGCTGCACTCAGGGGCGGACTGACCATTGGGTCACTCGGGCACTGCCCGAGGGCCCCATGCCACTAGGGGGCCCCATCAGGGTTGCCAGCCTCAGTAAACACAGTATGACAGTACAGTATGACAGTACGTAAAAATTTGTGTTTTTTTTATTTTTTACATCTGTCTCTGAAATGTCCCTTACCGACATCCTTTTGGTCTAAAACTCCTGAGATTATATCTGCTACACCTCTCCAGTACCTTCTCAGCCAATAGAAACTTGTCTGTGTATACTGTGTGTACATGTATGTGTATACTGTGTGATTGTATACTGTGTGTTTGTGTCTACTGTGTGGCCCCATAATCTCTGATTGCCCGGGGGCCCTATGAGTTGTCAGTCCGCCCCTGGCTGCACTCATCTTTCCCCTGATCCTGAGTATGCTGCTGCCACCATCATGTCTCACTGTTGGGATAGTATTGGCCAGGGGATGAGTTTCCTCCAGCCATGATGCTTGCCATTCAGGCCAAAGAGTTCAATCTTTGTTTCATCAGACCGGAGAATTTTGTTTCTCATGGTCTGAAAGTCCTTCAGGTGCCTTTTAGAAAACTCCGGGTGGGCCGTCATGTGCCTTTTCCTAAGGAGTGGCTTCCATCTGGCCACTCCACCATACAGGCCTGATTGGTGGAGTCCTGCAGAGATGGTTATTCTTCTGGAAGGTTCTCCTCTCTCCACAGAGAAATGCTGGAGCTCTGTAAGCCCCTGTACACACGGTCGGAGATTTCGACAACCAAATCCGTCCGATTTTGTCCGTCGGATCTTGTCCGAAACTGTTGCATATACACGGTCGGACTAAGTTGTCGAAAAATCCGATCATTCAGAACGTGATGACGTAATTTCGTTACGATGGGACTACGTTCAGGCTAGTAGCCAATAGCTTTGATGTAGGAATTTGATCTGAGCATGCGTGGCACTTTGTCCGACCAATATTCTCTACACATGATCGGAGTATGTCCGTTCGAACCAGTTGGTCGGGAAATATTTCCAACATGTTGGAAAATTAGGTCCGACGGATATTCCGACGGAATCAGTCCGATGCATACCACACACATTCCGACAGATTCTCCGACCGTGTGTACAAGGGCTTAGAGTGATCATCAAGAAAGGTCCTTCTCCCCCGACCGCTCAATTTGGCTGGGCGGCCCGCTCTAGGAAGAGTCCTGGTGGTTCTAAACTTCTTCCATTTACGGTTGATGGAGACCACTTTGCTCATTGGGATCTTAAATGCTGCAGAAATTTTTCTGTACCCTTCCCCAGATCTGTGCCTCCATACAATCCTGTCTCTGGGGTCTACAGACAATTCCTTGGACTTCTTGGCTTGGTTTGTGCTCTGACATGCACTGTTACCTGTGGGACCTTATATAGACAGGTGTGTGCCTTTCCAAATCATGTCCAACCAACTGAATTTGGACTCTAATCAAGTTGTAGAAACATCTCAAGGATGATCGGTGGAAACAGGATGTACCTGAGCTCAATTTTGAGTGTCGTGGCAAAGGCTGCGGATACTTATGTACATGGGATTTTTTCATTTTTTTTATTTTTAATAAACTTGCAAAGATTTCAAACAAAGTTTGTTCAAGTTGTCATTATGGGGTATTGTTTGTAGAATTTTGAGGAAAATAATGAATTTAGTCCATTTTGGAATAAGGCTGTAACATGACAAAATGTGGAAAAAGTGAAGTGCTGTGAATACTTTCTAGATGCACTGTAATATGAATGGGCTCCAATGGGAGAAAAAAACCCCGAAACTACCCTTTCTTGTCCATTGCGGTGACCCCAATGGATGTTATGTGCTGTGTAATGCCGCCGGTGCCTTGCCATGCATTGCAGCAATGTGCATTAACACCCACTTTTCCACCATGTACAAGTTTGAATGGACCTTCCGGGTTTCTCCTTGGTGCCTGATTGGTTGTCTTTAGGCTTATGTCTAAAATACTCCACAATAATGCACGTTTACCTAAAAGCATCAGATTTATTAAAAAGCAGCCCAGCACTTGTGTGGAAGTGAAGTGTTCAGGAAGCAGCTCCATTGTACGGTATCCATTACACCACTTGTCCTGAAAGGAATGCTCTCCTGGAACAGTGTTAATGATTTTTGGAAAGCACTGCGCACAGTCAATATAATCACTTGTTCTCTTCTATTGACCGGCCGACATCTGAGAAATGCTCCGTAAATCACAGCGCTTGTGTCTCTCTAGATTTGACCGCCACGCGTGTGCATATCACCATTACAACCAGTGAGAGGATCAATGCAAATTATGCTTTGCAAAATATATGAATATCTCAGGGAACCGCTCAGTTCTAGAAGAGGAGAGGAGAGGAGTACAGGGGAGAGAGAGACGGATAATGTACAGGAGAGGAGGAAGACAAAGACTGAGATGGTAATGGATGGAGAGAGAGAGAGAGAGAGAGACGGGGGAGAGGAAAGAGAGAGGGGGGAGGAGAGAGAGAGAGGGAGAGGGGGGAGAGAGAGGAAAGAGAGAAAGGGGGAGAGAGAGGGGGGGAGAGGGGGAGAGAGGAAAGAGAGAGGGGGAGAGAGAGAAGGGGGGGGGAAGAGAGAGGGGGGAGGAGAGAGAGAGAGAGAGAGGGAGAGGGGGGAGAGAGAAGAAAGAGAGAAAGGGGGAGAGAGAGGGGGAGAGAGGAGAGAGAGAGAGACAGAGGGGAAGAGCGAGAGAAGAGAGGGAGAGGAAAGAGAGAGGGGGAGAGAGGGAAGAGAGAGGGGGGAGAGAGAGAGGGAGAGAGAGGAAAGAGAGAGGGGGAGAGAGA